>NW_026606690.1:875000-927500 GCF_029890125.1 Rhinichthys klamathensis goyatoka
TGGCCAAGCGCTCTCCGGCCAGACTATTCACCGCCGCCGCCGAGATGGTGGACTTCACACGCCTGTGAGACTCTAGCAGATCATTATTTATTTTGGGGGTGAAATATGAGCTGGACTTCATGACACTGACCCATAAAACTGCTGTGTTTGTTAGAGCTGGGCATTGACACACCTTTCACAATTCGATTCAAATTTGTTTCATTTGCTGTCATAAACACTTGTTTTCATGGTTTATTCTAACATACATTCAATATTAAAGAACAGTTCATTTAAAAATATAATAAATATAAGGGATGCACCAATATGAACATTTTGGCCGATAACCGATAATTCTTTATATTTGAAAGCCGATAACTGATATATTGGCTGATACATCTAAATCCAAATTTTTATGTAATTTATGAGAGCCTGCTAACAAAAACAAAGGACTCACCAGTAAATATGCACATTTTAGAGTGGCCTTTTATTGTGGACAGCCCTAAGGCACACCTGTGCAATACTCCTGCTGTGTAATCAGCATCTTGATACGCCACACCTGTGAGGGGGACGGATGATCTCGGCACAGGAGAAGTGCTCACTAACACAGTTTTAGACAGATTTCTGAACAATATTTGACAGAAATAGGCCTTTTGTGTACATAGAAAAAGTCTTAAATCTTTGAGTTCAGCTCATGAAAAATGGGGGCAAAAACAAAAGTGTTGCGTTTATAATTTTGTTCAGTGTATATCGGCCGATACGATATGGTGGCCGATATATCGTGCTTCCCTAATAAATATGCAATATAGTGCATATATTTGTCAGAATGCCCCTCTCTAGAGTGATGTTTCTAGATGACTATTGAGTTTATGGTCATTGTATGTAATTCCTCATGACACGCATGTCAGCGTTTGATTGGCTGCTTTCTCCTCAGGTTGACGTCTGCTAAGATCTATGCTGTATTTACAGACTTCACACATGACAAGGTGAGTGTCAGCGTCACACCGTCTGATCTCGTGGTGTTAAAGGAGTAGTTCACTTAAAATTTCCTGATAATTTACTCTTCCCCACGTCATCCAAGATGTTCATGTCTTTTATCAATCAAATCAAATCAAATCCCTTTATTGTCACACATCCATATACACAAGTGCATCAGTGGGTGAAATTCTTAGGTGCAATTCCGAGCAACATAGCAGTCATGACACGATGGACGTACTGTATAACAATTACAGCAAACAGATTTACACATCTAATGTGCGCACAGTTACTCACAGTATCATATACACTAACAAAACAATAAATAATAATATAATATACAATGTACAATAAACGATATACAATATCCAAAAGAGGTATATATGCATACAATAGATACACATAAGGTGGAAATATATATATATATATATGTAATATGCGGTGGGGTTATGTTGTGCTATGTTGACAGTTAGACTGTTTATGGTTATTGATCATGAAGGATCAAGAGTTTAGAAATCTGATTGCTTGTGGGAAGAAGCTGTCATGGAGTCGGCTGGTGTGTGTCCTGATGCTGCGGTACCGCCTGCCTGATGGTAGCAGTGAGAGCAGCCCATGGCTCGGGTGGCTAGAGTCTCTGATGATCCTCCAAGCTTTCTTCACACACCGCCTGGCATATATATCCTGGAGGGAGGGAAGCTCACCTCCGACGATACGGCTGGCAGTGCGCACCACCCTTTGCAGGGCTTTGCGGTTACAGCTGGTAGTATTGCCATACCAGGCAGTGATGCAGCCAGTCAGGATGCTCTCGACAGTGCTGGTGTAGAACTGTGTGAGGATGTGGCGGTTCATTCCAAACTTCCTCAGCCGTCTCAGGAAGAAGAGGCGCTGATGAGCCTTCTTCACGACGGCCTCAGTGTGGACGGACCATGTGAGTTCCTCTGTGATGTGGACACCGAGGAACTTGAAGCTGCTGACTCTCTCCACCGGAGCTCCATTTATGGTGATGAGGCTGTGATCTCTGTCGTTCCTCCTGAAGTCGACCACTAGCTCCTTTGTTTTGCTGATGTTGAGGGAGAGGTTTTTCTCCTGACACCAATGAGTCAGAGTGAGCACCTCCTCTCTGTAGGCCGTTTCATCATTGTCGGTGATCAGACCTACCACCGTCGTGTCATCAGCAAACTTGATGATGGTATTGGAGCTGTGAGTTGCCACGCAGTCATTTGTGTACAAGGAGTGCAAGAGTGGGCAGAGAACACTGCCCTGTGGGGCTCCGGTGTTGAGGGTCAGTGATGAGGAGATGTTGCTGCCAATTCTAACCACCTGGCGTCTATTTGACAGGAAATCCAGGATCCAGCTGCACAGCAAGCTGTTTAAGCCCAGAGCCCGGAGTTTCACATCAAGCACGGAGGGCACTATGGTGTTGAATGCTGAGCTGTAGTCTACAAACAGCATTCTCACATATGTGTTCCTCTTTTCCAGGTGGGAGAGAGCAGTGTGTATTGTAGATGCAATAGCATCATCAGTGGAGTGGTTATTGCGGTATGCAAACTGCAGTGGGTCCAGTGAGGGAGGTAGAACAGAGCAGATGTAATCTCTGACTAGTCTCTCAAAGCATTTACTGATGATGGGGGTCAGAGCAACAGGACGCCAGTCATTTAAGCAGGTGATATTGGTTTGCTTCGGTACAGGTACTATGATGGACGTTTTGAAGCAAGTGGGGACTATAGACAAGGAGAGGGACCGATTGAAAATGTCCGTGAAAACACCAGCAAGTTGGTTCGCGCACTTTCTGATGACGCGGCCCGGAATGCCGTCTGGACCCGCGGCTTTACGGATGTTCACCCGTCGGAAAGATCGGGTTACATCCGCTACAGAGACGGAGAGTGTACTAACCTCTGTAGCTTCCGCCGCGAGAACTCTCTCCGCGAGGGGGGTGTTAGTTCCCTCAAAACGAGCATAGAAAGTGTTTAGCTCATCTGGGAGAGAGGCAGCGTTGTTCACTGTGTTAGTGTTCCTTTTGTAGTCCGTGATTATGTTAATTCCCTTCCACATGCTTCTAGAGTCGGTGGTGATGAACTGTCCTTCAATCTTGTCCCTGTACTGGCGTTTTGCTGCTCTGATAGTTTTTCGGAGGGCATAACTTGCTTGTTTTTGCCCCTCCGCACTCCCGGAATTAAAAACAGAGGTCCGCACACTGAGAGCTGCACGAACATCCCTATTAATCCATGGTTTCTGGTTTGGGTAAATCCGTATTGTTTTGGTCGGAACAACGTCTTCTACGCACTTCCTGATGAAACATGTTACGCTATCAGCGTAAGCATCGATGTCGTCATCAGGGTTCAGCTCACAGAGCTTGTTGTCTAGAGACTGAACGTTTGCTAGCAGAATACTGGGAAGCGGGGGTCGATTTGCACGCAGTCTTACTCTAACGAGAACGCCGACTCTTCTTCCCCTTCTCCGGCTACGTTTCCCAACCGAGCTGCCCAGACAAAGGGCTCCGTCTTGTTTGTAAACAGCGGGGCATCATTGACGAAATGAAAGTCCGGTTTTCGGTATTCGATTGCCAAACCAATGTCAAAAGTGTTTGTATGTCGTACTCAATAAGACAGACAACATCCAAGACAAAAAACTAAAGAACTGTAAACAGAACAAACAAAAAACTACAATGTTGTAACGGAGCTCGCAACACAGCAGCCATACTCGGCGCCATCTTGAAGATATTTTAACCACTAATGCTGGTCTTGCACTAGATGTGATGCGACACACATTACGTAATCAGGGTGAAAGGTCACTCGTGACGTAGGTGGAAGAACAAAGCAACTTGTGCAAAGACAAACGCCCTTTACAAAAAAAAAAAAAAATAGGTAAAACAACGATTTCTTAAGATTTTAAAGTTGGAGGAGGAAATGAGATGGAGAAAACCCTACATTTTCCGCCTACGTCAGATGACCGCCTGACCTTTCCAACGTGATTACGTAATGCGTGAAGTCGTGGATGTGCAAGACAAGTATTTGTTGTTAAAAAGTATATAAATGTTTATTTTGTTATAAAATGGCCGCTGGTTTGTCTAGATCAGACTCTTATTCCTCGGCTGGATCGTGTCGAGACTTTGAAGCTGCACTGAAACTCACATCTGGACCTTCGACCCGTTGGACCATTGAAGTCACTATATGGAGAAAACCCTGCAATGTTTTCCTCAAAAACCTTCATTTCTTTTCGACTGAAGAAAGAAAGACATGAACATCTTGGATAACGTGCGGGAGAGTAAATTATCAGGAAATCTGAATTCTGAAGTGAACTAATCCTTTAAGTGTGCATGTTTCCTCAGATATCCAGAGATGAAGCGATTAATAAGATCCGTCTGGAGGCCGAGGAGCAGATCAGAGGTGTGTGACGGACACACTCATTCATCAGCGGTTCGGATTGGTGTGTTTGCGCTGTGTAACGCTGATGCTGTCTGGTGTGTGTAGAGAAGTTTCCGCAGGCGGAGACGTTTGAGGTGGTGGAGGCCTTCAACAGCGTCTCGAGAGAGATCTTCAGGAATCTGGTTCTTCATGAATATAGACGGTAACCATCATACCATCATACTCAAGCTGTTAATGTAAGCACTGATGTTGGTGAGTCATGTGACAGGTACTCTTGCATCATGTGACAGGTGTGACGGAAGAGATCTCACGTCTCTACGCAACATCTCCTGTGAGGTGGACGTGTTTAAGCCACTCCACGGCTCGGCTCTCTTCCAGAGGGGTCAGACACAGGTCAGCACACGGTACACGCCAGATCACATGCTAGAGCACACGCTACACACCAGATCACACGCTAGAGCACACACTAGAACACACGCCAGATCACGCGTCAGATCACGCGTCAGATCACGCGTCAGATCACGCGTCAGATCACATGCCAGAGCACACGCCACACGCCGGATCACACGCCGGATCGCACGCCAGATCACATGCCAGATCACACGCTACACACCAGATCTCACGCCAGATCACATGCTAGAGCACACGCTACACACCAGATCACACGCCAGATCACACGCTAGATCATATGCTAGAGCACACGCTACACACCAGATCACACGCCAGATCACACGCCAGATCATATGCTAGAGCACACGCCAGATCACACGCCAGATCATATGCTATAGCACACGCCAGATCACACGCCAGATCACACGCTAGATCATATGCCAGATCACACGCCAGATCACACGCCAGATCACACGCCAGATCACACGCCAGATCACACGCCAGATCATATGCTATAGCACACGCCAGATCACATGCCAGATCACACGCTAGATCATATGCCAGATCACACGCCAGATCACACGCTAGATCATTTGCCAGATCACACGCCAGATCACATGCTAGAGCACACGCTACACGCCAGATCACACGCCAGATCACACGTCAGATCTACGTCAGATCACGCGCCAGATCATGCGCCAGATCACACGTTTGAACATACGCCGGAGCACACGCTAGAGCACACGCTACACGCCAGATCACACGCCAGATCACACGCTAGAGCACACGCTACACGCCAGATCATATGCTAGAGCACACGCCAGATCACACGCTACACACCAGATCACACGCTAGAGCACACGCTACACACCAGATCACACGCCAGATCACACGCTAGATCATATGCTAGAGCACACGCTACATACCAATCACACGCCAGATCACACGCCAGATCACACGCTAGAGCACACGCTACACACCAGATCACACGCCAGAACACACGCTAGATCATATGCTAGAGCACACTCTACATACTAGGGGTGGTTAATCTGTCTGATTTCCCGATTCGATTACGATTATTGAAGTCCCGATTCGATTACAGTCGATTTTCGATTATTAACGATTCTCGATTAGCGATTATTGATTTTCCATTTCACAACAGTAAACGAAAAAACACTACAAAGTGATTGCAGTATTAAAAAAAGTCAGCTGCTGAATTACTTAACTCTTTTATTGAGTAACAACAACAACTCAAAGCACTTTCTGTGTTGTGTAGTTATAATTTCAGAATTATTTGTATGTAGCTTATGTTCTGTAGAACACAGAAATGAATACATCACATTGTGTTGTGACTCATCAAGTTGAACGAAACAATAACAAATAAATGAAAGGCTTATTTCCTTAAGGAAGTAGATCAGAAACAACATACTGTAGAAATTGGACAATTTTCTTCTAGAAAGACAAGGTGTTGTTCAGGTGGAGGAAGACTGCAGGTTGCAGTCGAAACATGTCAAGGTAAATAAAAAGTTTATAATGCAAAAATTTTTTTGCATTATATGCGGTTAGAACAGCTGTCAGCAGCGCGTCCTCATCCATATCAAGCGCCTCGTCCCCTGAGGCGGCGGCAGCGAGTCCGGGAGAGGGGGTGGAGAAGGAGAGATAGACGCTCGAGGGAGTCATTCCGGCGAGCATTTGCATCAGAAAACGACGGCAGTGCAGCCCGCAGGGTCGACATCAGAAGTGCGTCGCTGAGCTCACAAACCCAGGCAGAGAGCGCAGATCACATGGCGGTCTCCGTCGCTGTGCGGGGCTCTGCACGCGCCGCAGGAAGTGCAAGGCATCTTGAAAAAGACGCTCGCTGCTCTTTTAGACAGTAAGTTTTGCAAGAAAGGATCCGTCGCCGGATAGCGTAGCTCGCACGGATGGCTGAAGGTGGCGAAGACGGCCGGCTTCTTCAGGCGCTGTCTTGTCGCTTCCTCGACGGCGGCGGCGGCTTCTCTCTAGATCCAGCGATGCGGCAATAATAATAACCCAATTTTTTTTTTAAATAATAAAAAATCGATTTTTGAAAATTTAATAATCGATTCATAATCGTCCATAACATAATCGCGATTAATCAATAATCGATTTTTTTAACCACCCCTACTACATACCAGATCACACGCCAGATCACACGCCAGATCACACGCCGGATCACATGCTAGATCACACGCCAGATCACACGCCAGATCATATGCTAGATCACACGCCAGATCACACGCCAGATCACACGCCAGATCACACGCCAGATCATATGCTAGAGCACACGCCAGATCACACGCCAGATCACACGCTAGATCATATGCCAGATCACACGCCAGATCACATGCTAGATCACATGCCAGATCACACGCCAGATCACATGCTAGAGCACACGCTACACGCCAGATCACACGCCGGATCACACGCCAGATCACACACCAGATCACACGCCAGATCACACGCTAGATCACATGCCAGATCACACGCCAGATCACATGCTAGAGCACACGCTACACGCCAGATCACACGCCGGATCACACGCCAGATCACATGCTAGAGCACACGCCGGATCACACGCTAGATCACACGCTAGATCACACGCCAGATCAAATGCCAGATCACACGCTAGATCATACGCCAGATCATATGCTAGATCACACGCCGCACGCCAGATCACATGCTAGAGCACACGCCAGATCACACGCCAGATCACACGCTAGAGCACACGCTACACACCAGATCATATGCTAGAGCACACGCTACACACCAGATCACACGCCAGATCACACGCTACACACCAGATCACACGCCAGATCACATGCTACACACCAGATCACACGCCAGATCACACGCTAGATCATATGCTAGAGCACACGCCAGATCACACGCTAGATCATATGCTAGAGCACACGCCAGATCACACGCCAGATCACACGCCAGATCACACGCCAGATCACACGCCAGATCACAAGCCGGATCACACGCCAGAGCACACGCCGGATCACACGCCAGAGCACACACGCCGGATCACACACGCCGGATCACACACACCAGATCACATGCCAGATCACACGCTACACACCAGATCACACGCCAGATCACATGCTAGAGCACACGCTACACACCAGATCACACGCCAGATCACACGCTAGATCACAAGCCGGATCACACGCCAGAGCACACGCCGGATCACACGCCAGAGCACACACGCCGGATCACACACGCCGGATCACACGCCAGATCACATGCCAGATCACACGCTACACACCAGATCACACGCCGGATCACACGCTAGATCATATGCTAGAGCACACGCTACACACCAGATCACATGCCAGATCATACGCCAGATCATACGCCAGATCATACGCCAGATCATACGCCAGATCACACGCCAGATCACACGCCAGATCATATGCCAGAGCACACGCCAGATCACACGCCAGATCACACGCCAGATCACATGCCAGATCACACGCCAGATCATATGCTATAGCACACGCCAGATCACACGCCAGATCACACGCCAGATCACACGCCAGATCACACGCTAGATCACACGCCAGATCACACGCCAGATCACACGCCAGATCACACGCCAGATCACACGCCAGATCATTTGCCAGATCACACGCCAGATCACACGCCAGATCATATGCTATAGCACACGCCAGATCACACGCCAGATCATATGCTAGAGCACACGCCAGATCACACGCCAGATCACACGCCAGATCACACGCCAGATCATTTGCCAGATCACACGCCAGATCACCCGCCAGATCATATGCTATAGCACACGCCAGATCACACGCCAGATCATATGCTAGAGCACACGCCAGATCACACTCACACGCCAGATCACACGCCAGATCACACGCCAGAGCACACGCCAGAGCACACGCCAGAGCACACGCCAGAGCACACGCCAGAGCACACGCCAGAGCACACGCCAGAGCACACGCCAGAGCACACGCCAGAGCACACGCCGGATCACACGCCGGATCACACGCCAGATCACACGCCGGATCACACGCCAGATCACACGCCAGATCACACGCCAGATCACACGCCAGATCACACGCCAGATCACACGCCAGATCATTTGCCAGATCACACGCCAGATCACCCGCCAGATCATATGCTATAGCACACGCCAGATCACACGCCAGATCATATGCTAGAGCACACGCCAGATCACACTCACACGCCAGATCACACGCCAGATCACACGCCAGAGCACACGCCAGAGCACACGCCAGAGCACACGCCAGAGCACACGCCAGAGCACACGCCAGAGCACACGCCGGATCACACGCCGGATCACACGCCAGATCACACGCCAGAGCACACGCCGGATCACACGCCAGAGCACACGCCAGATCACACGCCGGATCACACGCCAGATCACACGCCAGAGCACACGCCAGAGCACACGCCAGAGCACACGCCGGATCACACGCCAGAGCACACGCTTGAGCTAGATCACATGGTTACAGTCGGTGGATGTGTGTGTGTGCAGGTGCTGTGCTCGGTGACCTTTGACTCTCTGGAGTCCAGTCTGAAGACAGACGTGATCACCACAGCGCTCAGGTCAGTGACACACGCAAACACATAATTTAAAGGTGTTACACACACACACACACACACACACACTGTTTATGAACCGTGTATACTAAATGAGGCAAGGGTGTCGAGTTACATTCAAGATATTTTAAGGCATGAAGACATTTTTTTCAAGGAAAAAACTTTAAAATATGAAATTTTGGTGATCAAAGATGAGTTTTAAGGGATAAAGTTATTGACTACAGGGGGACTTTAACGAAATAGATAAAGTTAATCTTAAGGAATATTAAAATAAATATCGCCGGTGCAACACATAAATCTTCTTAGTAATCCATTTATTTGAGGTACAAACCAGTGACTAACGTTTCGATGTCATCAAATAAATGGATTACTAAGAAGATTTATGTGTTGCACCGGCGATTTTCCTTTTCTGCCTTGTCTTGTCCTGCCCTGGTTGCACAGGATTGTTTGGGAATCACAGTAGCGCAGCAAGCCTTCCTTCCCAAATTAAAATAAATATATTTGATTAAATAAATGAATAAGGCATAATATCATTTATGCTTATACAAAAATATATACTAATGTAACTTAATTGAAACTAATTTTAGATTTATAATACAAATATTTCAGTGTATAAACTGTGTGTTTATAAAAGATAAATGGCGTCCCTCACATGAGAATGATGATATGTGTCTGAAAGCCCTGATCCGTGTTCTGGACTCCTCACACTCTTCAGCGTATAAGAGTTAGTGTGACACTGTGTTTAGCTGTGTGTGGGTCAGTGTTCTCGACTATACAGTCTGAGGTCTAGCTAGCGGAGGCTGATGTGTGTTCTCTTCCAGTGGAGTCAAAGACAAGAACTTCATGCTGCACTATGAGGTGAGCGAGAGTTCAGGCGGCAGCTTTAGCTCGGCTGTGAACACTGACTCCTCACTCACTGAGCGCTTTCTTTCAGTTTCCTCCGTACGCCACCAATGAGATCGGGAGGATGGGCGGAACGAACCGGCGCGAGCTCGGCCACGGTGAGTGTGTGTGTGTGTGTGTGTGTGAAGCTTCGCTGGGTCTCCTGGATCTCATCGCTGTCTAGGGCTGGGAATCGAACATCGATTTCAGTTATAAAATAAAAATTTCGATTCCTCTTATCGATTCCTTTGTGAGCATTTCTATATGACTTTAAACCATTCCAGCGCGAGACTCTGTTGTCAGCGCTGTGTGTGTAACTATACCGGGCAGCTCTTAAAGTCACAGCACTGATATTCCTGCCGTCTCTGTAATAATAATAAAACATTTTTTTTACCTTATTGGAATCGATAAGCAGAATCGAAATTGGAATCGGAATCATTAAAATTCAAACAATACCCAACCCTGTGTGTGTGTGTGTCATCAGGAGCGCTGGCAGAGAAAGCTTTGAGACCCATCATTCCTGCAGACTTTCCCTTCACCATCCGCGTGACGTCTGAGGTGCTGGAGTCCAACGGTGGGTACACACACACACACGCTCCTCTCAGCCGTCTGTATGAGCCTGTCCTGAGTGTGTGTGTGTGTCGCAGGATCCTCCTCGATGGCGTCGGTGTGTGGCGGGAGTCTCGCGCTCATGGACGCAGGTATGGTCACATGACAGCAGTGTAATGTCTAAACCTCACACTTCCCTCGCCAGAGCCCTAAAATTATACTTCCAGAAAGCTGCTTTTATTTTTATTTTTATATAAAAAAAATATTTTTAATGCAATTTTTTTGGACATTTTATTTTATTTACCTTTAAATTACTAGATTTGATCAATAAATAGTAAATAAATAGTAGTTTAGTAATTTAAGTACATTCCTCACATTCTTTCAACTTAAATTTAAAATAACTCACAATTTCATCCATAACCCTTTTAATTCAGCTCTATATATCTTACTTTGTGTGTCTTTGCCTCTTGTGGAAATAAAATAATATATCATGATATATCATGATTCTAGATGGGCTTATAGCTCTATATGGAGTAAATGAGCTGTTCCTCTGGGTCCTAAAGCCAGTGACCTTCAGTGTGCATTCAGATACACATGTAGACATTATAAAAGTCCTAGAACTTAGACATTCTAGTGTTCAAGTGTGTTTGGTGTGTGTGTTCAGGTGTTTGTTCAGGTGTGTGTTCAGGTGTGTTCAGGTGTGTGTTCAGGTGTGTGTTCAGGTGTGTGTTCAGGTGTGTGTTCAGGTGTGTGTTCGGTGTGTTTAGGTGTGTGTTTGGTGTGTTTAGGTGTTTGTTTGGTGTGTTTAGGTGTGTGTTCGGTGTGTTCAGGTGTGTGTTCGGTGTGTGTGTTCAGGTGTGCCCGTGTCCTCCGCTGTGGCCGGCGTGGCCATCGGCCTGATCTCCAGAGCCAGCGCTGAGAAGCCGTCGGAGATCCAGGACTACAGGCTTCTGACGGATATTCTGGTAGGTGTTCATCAGCTTCAGTTCTCAGTGCGTCTCAGAGCTTTCTCAGAGCGTCTCAGAGTGTGTGTTTGGTGTGTTCAGGTGTGTGTTTTGATGTATGTTCAGGTGTTTGTTTGGTGTGTGTGTTCGGTGTGTTTAGGTGTGTGTTTGGTGTGTGTTTGGTGTGTTTAGGTGTGTGTTTGGTGTGTTTGGTGTGTTCAGGTGTGTGTTTAGGTGTGTGTTCAGGTGTGTGTTTGGTGTGTTCAGGTGTGTGTTTAGGTGTGTGTTTGGTGTGTTCTGAGACACACCGTTCTCAGGGCGTCTCAGAGCGTCTCAGAGCGTCTCAAAGCGTCTCAGTGTTCTCAGAGCGTCTCAGAGCGTCTCAGAGCGTCTCAGAGCGTCTCAGGGCGTCTCAAAGCGTCTCAGAGCGTTCTCAGTGTTCTCAGAGCGTCTCAAAGCGCCTCAGAGCGTCTCAGAGCGTCTCAAAGCGTCTCAGAGCGTCTGAATGTTCTCAGAGCGTCTCAGAGCGTCTCAGAGCGTCTCAAAGCGTCTCAGTGTTCTCAGAGCGTCTCAGAGCGTCTCAGAGCGTCTCAGAGCGTTCTCAGAGTGTTCTCAGAGCGTCTCAGGGCGTCTCAAAGCGTCTCAGTGTTCTCAGAGCGTCTCAGAGCGTTCTCAGAGCGTCTCAGGGCGTCTCAGGGCGTTCTCAGAGCGTCTCAGGGCGTCTCAAAGCGTCTCAGTGTTCTCAGAGCGTCTTCAGCGTTCTCAGAGTGTTCTCAGAGCGTCTCAGGGCGTCTCAGAGCGTCTCAAAGCGTCTCAGTGTTCTCAGAGCGTCTCAAAGCGTCTCAGTGTTCTCAGAGCGTCTCAGAGCGTTCTCAGGGCGTTCTCAGAGCGTCTCAGGGCGTCTCAAAGCGCCTCAGTGTTCTCAGAGCGTCTCAGAGCGTCTCAGTGTTCTCAGAGCGTCTCAGAGCGTCTCAGTGTTCTCAGAGCGTCTCAAAGCGCCTCAGTGTTCTCAGAGCGTCTCAGTGTTCTCAGAGCGTCTCAGAGCGTCTCAGAGCGTGAGAGCGTCTCAAAGCGTCTCAAAGCGTCTCAAAGCGTCTCAGTGTTCTCAGAGCGTCTCAGAGCGTCTCAGAGCGTCTCAGTGTTCTCAGAGCGTTCTCAGAGCGTCTCAGTGTTCTCAGAGCGTCTCAAAGCGTCTCAGTGTTCTCAGAGCGTTCTCAGAGCGTCTCAGTGTTCTCAGAGCGTTCTCAGAGCGTCTCAGTGTTCTCAGAGCGTTCTCAGAGCGTCTCAGTGTTCTCAGAGCGTTCTCAGAGCGTCTCAGTGTTCTCAGAGCGTTCTCAGAGCGTTCTCAGAGCGTTCTCAGAGCGTCTCAGTGTTCTCAGAGCGTTCTCAGAGCGTCTCAGTGTTCTCAGAGCATCTCAAAGCGTCTCAGTGTTCTCAGAGCGTTCTCAGAGCGTCTCAGTGTTCTCAGAGCGTCTCAAAGCGTCTCAGTGTTCTCAGAGCGTCTCAAAGCGCCTCAGTGTTCTCAGAGCGTTCTCAGAGCGTCTCAGTGTTCTCAGAGCGTCTCAAAGCGCCTCAGTGTTCTCAGAGCGTCTCAGAGCGTCTCAGAGCGTCTCAGAGCGTCTCAGAGCGTCTCAGTGTTCTCAGAGCGTTCTCAGAGCGTCTCAGAGCGTCTCAGTGTTCTCAGAGCGTTCTCAGAGCGTCTCAGTGTTCTCAGAGCGTCTCAGTGTTCTCAGAGCATCTCAAAGCGTCTCAGTGTTCTCAGAGCATCTCAAAGCGTCTCAGTGTTCTCAGAGCGTTCTCAGAGCGTCTCAGTGTTCTCAGAGCGTCTCAAAGCGTCTCAGTGTTCTCAGAGCGTCTCAAAGCGCCTCAGCGTTCTCAGAGCGTTCTCAGAGCGTTCTCAGAGCGTCTCAGAGCGTCTCAGAGCGTCTCAGAGCGTCTCAGTGTTCTCAGAGCGTTCTCAGAGCCGGTCTTCATCCTGTTGTGTTTATCAATCAAGGGAATAGAAGATTACAACGGAGACATGGACTTCAAGATGGCGGGGAGCAGCAAGGGCATCACGGCTCTACAGGTGAATTTCAGAATAACATTTCTCAAGTGCATTATCTCATAAGTACAGATAGAAAAAGGGTATTACAGAAGCATCCTAACTCCACAAAAAATGCTAAACTGTCTTAATTTTAGGATAACTTCAATGTTCAACTTATGTAGAAGTCAACGGTAAAAATCACATTCCAGTAGCCATGTCCGAGAATGGCGTTACATTTATTAATAATGAATCACAGTTATGTTTAGTGGTGGAAAGACTTTTATAGACTCCAGTGATGTGCTGCTCTTTGACCCCAAAACACTGATAAATAATTACAGACGCTCATAAAATATAGTGATAAGCCTCGTCTTTTCTACCAAGCTTATCAAAACTTCTATTTCTGCAGCACTGAAACTAAAAGCGCACAGATTTTGTTTATCTCGATTTGATAAATCTTAAAGTGATCTAATTTGAACAGAAGTAATCCCATTCTGCCGAATGTAATCTAAAAGTAATCTGATTCGGTGGAAAGTAATCTACAATTTATCCGATTCCGTCCAAAGTAATCTAAAATGAATCTGATTCGGCAAAGTAATTCAACTCAGGCGAATGTAATCTAAAATTGGAAGTAATTTAAAAGGAATCCAGTTAGGTCTAAGTAATCTAAAGGTAATCCTATTCAGTCGAAAGTAATCCAATTCGGATGAACGTAATCTAAAAGTAATCCGATTCAGCTGAAAGTAATCTTAAAGTAATCCAATTCAAACAGAAGTAATCCAATTCTGCCAAATATAATCTAAAAGTAATCCGATTCAGTTAAAGGTATATTACCTAAATTCGGGGCTTTGCAGTGCGACATACGAGTAGATTACCAAACTCGATGGAGTAGGTTAAGATTTCCTAACTTCAGATATGATACGATCAGACAGGAATCCTAAATCAAGTAAAGATTTGCTTCTGTAATATGAATTTGTGAGAAATCTGAAATGCACTTATTAGATCTGTAGATGGACTGTTCCAGTAAAACGCCTCCATCATGTGATCGGTCTTCTGTGTACCGCAGGCTGATGTTAAAATCCCAGGACTTCCTCTGAAGATCGTGATGGAGGCCATACAGCAGGCCACAGGTACGCCTCCTCCACGAGCATCATGGGACGCACACAGCGAGGGTTTGACGTGACGCTTTCTGCTTTCTCTTCCAGTGGCCAAAAGAGAGATTCTAGCCATCATGAATAAGAGCATTCCCAAACCCCGGAGCTCCCGGAAGGAGAACGGGCCGGTCGTGGGTATGATCAGTGATGCGTGATGCGTTCCTCGTGTTCGTGTTCCTGCTGTTTCTCTGATGCTGTGTGAACTCTTTCCTCAGAGAACGTCAGCGTGCCTTTATCCAGACGAGCTCGCTTCGTCGGTCCAGGAGGGTTTAATCTGCGCAGACTGCAGGCTCAGACAGGTGACGATGATCTCCAGTACACCAGATTCAGGACCTTTCAAACACTCATAATCAGATCTACATGATTACATCACCAGATTCAGGACAAGACTCATAATCCGATCTACATGATTACATCACCAGATTCAGGACCTTTCAAACACTCATAATCAGATCTACATGATTACATCATCAGATTCAGGACCTTTCAAACACTCATAATCAGATCTGCATGATTACATCATCAGATTCAGGACCTTTCAAACACTCAATCAGATCTACATGATTACATCACCAGATTCAAGACAAGACTCATAATCAGATCTACATGATTACATGATCAGATTCAAGACAAGACTCATAATCAGATCTACATGATTACATTATTCACACAATGGCTGTAAATTGTTTATAATTAATTTTAATCCTGACAAACACATTTTAATTCTATATGTTAAGCATTTAATTATTATTATTATTTATTAATAATATTATTATAATTTGAAATACCACTTAGTGAGGCACTTAACCATGTATTATATCTTCGGAAGACTTTTGTTTTCAGGCACATTAAACAGCACAAATTGCCATTTTATATTTACATTCAATGCAGGGATTTTATATAAAGGGATTATATAAATATTGATATATTTTTTTTCTCTCTGTATTGTTATATCAAAATGGTACAAGATTATCCTATTCAAATCAATGTGATTATATGAGTTGGGTCAAAAGCAATCTAAAAGTAATCCAGTTCAAACTAACGTAATCAATTAGTAATCCAATTCACCCGAAAGTAATCCAAAAGTAATCTGATTCGGACAAAAGTAATCCGATAAATGTATTCTAAAAGTAATCTGATTCGCCTGAAAGTAATCCAATTTGGATAAATGTAGTCTAAAAGTAATCTGGTTCAGTCTAAAGTAATCTAAAAGTAAACCTACATGGCTGAAACTCACCCGATTCTGATTTAATGTAATCTAAAAGTAATCCACTTCAGTAAAGTGTGTCCTGTATCAGATGACCCAGTTTTGGTCTTGTGGTTCTCCTCAGTATTGCGGTTCTCTTCAGTATCGTGGTTCTCCTCAGTATCGTGGTTCTCCTCAGTATTGTGGTTCTCCTCAGCATCAGCCTGTGGTTCTCCTCAGTATCGCGGTTCTCCTCAGTATCGCGGTTCTCCTCAGTATCGCGGTTCTCCTCAGCATCAGACTGTGGTTCTCCTCAGCATCAGACTGTGGTTCTCCTCAGCATCGTGGTTCTCCTCAGTATCGCGGTTCTCCTCAGCATCGCGGTTCTCCTCAGCATCGTGGTTCTCCTCAGCATCGTGGTTCTCCTCAGTATCGTGGTTCTCCTCAGCATCAGCCTGTGGTTCTCCTCAGTATCGTGGTTCTCCTCAGTATTGTGGTTCTCCTCAGTATCGTGGTTCTCCTCAGCATCGTGCTGGTTCTCCTCAGTATCGTGGTTCTCCTCAGTATCGCGGTTCTCCTCAGCATCGCGGTTCTCCTCAGCATCGTGGTTCTCCTCAGCATCGCGGTTCTCCTCAGCATCGTGGTTCTCCTCAGCATCGTGGTTCTCCTCAGTATCGTGGTTCTCCTCAGCATCAGCCTGTGGTTCTCCTCAGTATCGTGGTTCTCCTCAGTATCGTGGTTCTCCTCAGCATCATCCTGTGGTTCTCCTCAGTATCGTGGTTCTCCTCAGCATCAGCCTGTGGTTCTCCTCAGTATCGTGGTTCTCCTCAGTATCGTGGTTCTCCTCAGCATCAGCCTGTGGTTCTCCTCAGTATCGTGGTTCTCCTCAGTATCGCGGTTCTCCTCAGCATCAGACTGTGGTTCTCCTCAGTATCGTGGTTCTCCTCAGTATCGTGGTTCTCCTCAGTATCGCGGTTCTCCTCAGTATCGTGGTTCTCCTCAGTATCGTGGTTCTCCTCAGTATCGCGGTTCTCCTCAGCATCAGCCTGTGGTTCTCCTCAGCATCAGCCTGTGGTTCTCCTCAGTATCGTGGTTCTCCTCAGCATCAGCCTGTGGTTCTCCTCAGTATCGTGGTTCTCCTCAGTATCGTGGTTCTCCTCAGCATCAGCCTGTGGTTCTCTTCAGTATCGTGGTTCTCCTCAGTATCGTGGTTCTCCTCAGTATCGTGGTTCTCCTCAGTATTGTGGTTCTCCTCAGCATTAGCCTGTGGTTCTCCTCTGTATCGTGGTTCTCCTCAGCATCAGCCTGTGGTTCTCCTCAGTATCGTGGTTCTCCTCAGTATCGCAGTTCTCCTCAGCATCAGACTGTGGTTCTCCTCAGTATCGTGGTTCTCCTCAGTATCGTGGTTCTCCTCAGTATCGCGGTTCTCCTCAGCATCGTGGTTCTCCTCAGCATCGTGGTTCTCCTCAGCATCGTGGTTCTCCTCAGTATCGTGGTTCTCCTCAGCATCAGCCTGTGGTTCTCCTCAGTATCGTGGTTCTCCTCAGCATCAGCCTGTGGTTCTCCTCAGTATCGTGGTTCTCCTCAGTATCGTGGTTCTCCTCAGCATCAGCCTTTGGTTCTCTTCAGTATCGTGGTTCTCCTCAGTATCGTGGTTCCCCTCTGTATCCTGGTTCTCCTCAGTATCGTGGTTCTCCTCAGTATCGTGGTTCTCCTCAGTATCGTGGTTCTCCTCAGTATCGTGGTTCTCCTCAGTATCGTGGTTCTCCTCAGTATCGTGGTTCTCCTCAGCATCAGACTGTGGTTCTCCTCAGTATCGTGGTTCTCCCGAGTATCGCGGTTCTCCTCAGCATCAGACTGTGGTTCTCCTCAGCATCAGACTGTGGTTCTCCTCAGCATCGTGGTTCTCCTCAGTATCGTGGTTCTCCTCAGTATCGCGGTTCTCCTCAGCATCGTGGTTCTCCTCAGCATCGTGGTTCTCCTCAGCATCGTGGTTCTCCTCAGTATCGTGGTTCTCCTCAGCATCAGCCTGTGGTTCTCCTCAGTATCGTGGTTCTCCTCAGTATTGTGGTTCTCCTCAGTATCGTGGTTCTCCTAAGCATCGTGCTGGTTCTCCTCAGTATCGTGGTTCTCCTCAGTATCGTGGTTCTCCTCAGTATCGCGGTTCTCCTCAGCATCGCGGTTCTCCTCAGCATCGTGGTTCTCCTCAGCATCGCGGTTCTCCTCAGCATCGTGGTTCTCCTCAGCATCGTGGTTCTCCTCAGTATCGTGGTTCTCCTCAGCATCAGCCTGTGGTTCTCCTCAGTATTGTGGTTCTCCTCAGTATCGTGGTTCTCCTCAGCATCAGCCTGTGGTTCTCCTCAGTATCGTGGTTCTCCTCAGCATCAGCCTGTGGTTCTCCTCAGTATCGTGGTTCTCCTCAGTATCGTGGTTCTCCTCAGCATCAGCCTGTGGTTCTCCTCAGTATCGTGGTTCTCCTCAGTATCGCGGTTCTCCTCAGCATCAGACTGTGGTTCTCCTCAGTATCGTGGTTCTCCTCAGTATCGTGGTTCTCCTCAGTATCGCGGTTCTCCTCAGTATCGTGGTTCTCCTCAGTATCGCGGTTCTCCTCAGTATCGCGGTTCTCCTCAGCATCAGCCTGTGGTTCTCCTCAGCATCAGCCTGTGGTTCTCCTCAGTATCGTGGTTCTCCTCAGCATCAGCCTGTGGTTCTCCTCAGTATCGTGGTTCTCCTCAGCATCAGCCTGTGGTTCTCTTCAGTATCGTGGTTCTCCTCAGTATCGTGGTTCTCCTCAGTATCGTGGTTCTCCTCAGTATTGTGGTTCTCCTCAGCATTAGCCTGTGGTTCTCCTCTATATCGTGGTTCTCCTCAGCATCAGCCTGTGGTTCTCCTCAGTATCGTGGTTCTCCTCAGTATCGCAGTTCTCCTCAGCATCAGACTGTGGTTCTCCTCAGTATGGTGGTTCTCCTCAGTATCGTGGTTCTCCTCAGTATCGCGGTTCTCCTCAGTATCGTGGTTCTCCTCAGTATCGCGGTTCTCCTCAGTATCGCGGTTCTCCTCAGCATCAGCCTGTGGTTCTCCTCAGTATCGTGGTTCTCCTCAGCATCAGCCTGTGGTTCTCCTCAGTATCGTGGTTCTCCTCAGTATCGTGGTTCTCCTCAGCATCAGCCTTTGGTTCTCTTCAGTATCGTGGTTCTCCTCAGTATCGTGGTTCCCCTCTGTATCCTGGTTCTCCTCAGTATCGTGGTTCTCCTCAGTATTGTGGTTCTCCTCAGCATCAGCCTGTGGTTCTCCTCAGTATCGTGGTTCTCCTCAGTATCGTGGTTCTCCTCAGCATCAGCCTGTGGTTCTCCTCAGTATCGTGGTTCTCCTCAGTATCGTGGTTCTCCTCAGTATCGTGGTTCTCCTCAGCATCAGACTGTGGTTCTCCTCAGTATCGTGGTTCTCCCGAG
Organism: Rhinichthys klamathensis goyatoka; assembly: GCF_029890125.1. NCBI lineage: Eukaryota > Metazoa > Chordata > Actinopteri > Cypriniformes > Leuciscidae > Rhinichthys > Rhinichthys klamathensis. The sequence continues at coordinate 894,505 of NW_026606690.1, forward strand.
TATCGCGGTTCTCCTCAGCATCAGCCTGTGGTTCTCCTCAGTATCGTGGTTCTCCTCAGCATCAGCCTGTGGTTCTCCTCAGTATCGTGGTTCTCCTCAGTATCGTGGTTCTCCTCAGCATCAGCCTGTGGTTCTCTTCAGTATCGTGGTTCTCCTCAGTATCGTGGTTCTCCTCAGTATTGTGGTTCTCCTCAGCATCAGCCTGTGGTTCTCCTCAGTATCGTGGTTCTCCTCAGTATCGTGGTTCTCCTTAGCATCAGCCTGTGATTTTCCTCAGTATCGTGGTTCTCCTCAGCATCAGACCATGGTTCCCCTCAGTATCGCGGTTCTCCTCAGTATCGTGGTTCTCCTTAGCACCAGCCTGTGATTTTCCTCAGTATCGTGGTTCTCCTCAGCATCAGACCATGGTTCTCCTCAGTATCGCGGTTCTCCTCAGCATAAGCCCGTGGTTCTCCTCAGTATTGCGGTTCTTCTCAGTATTGTCGTTCTCCTCAGAATCGCGGTTCTCCATAGTATTGTGGTTCTCCTCAGTATCGTGGTTCTCCTCAGCATCAGACCGTGGTTCTCCTCAGTATCGCGGTTCTCCTCAGTTTCGCGGTTCTCCTCAGGATCGTGGTTCTCCTCAGTATTGCGATTCTTCTCAGCATCAGACTGTGGTTCTCAGTTTCGCGGTTCTCCTCAGGATCGTGGTTCTCCTCAGTATCGTGGTTCTCCTCAGGATCGTGGTTCTCCTCAGTATCGCGGTTCTCCTCAGCATCAGCCTGTGGTTCTCCTCAGTATCGCGGTTTTCCTCAGTTTCGCGGTTCTCCTCAGTATCGTGGTTCTCCTCAGTATCGCAGTTTTCCTCAGTATTGCGGTTCTCCTTAGTATTGTGGATCTCTTCAGTATCGTGGATCTCCTCAGTATCGCGGTTCTCCTCAGTATTACGGTTCTCCTCAGTATTGCGGTTCTCCTCAGCATCAGCCTGTGGTTCTCCTCAGTATTGTGGTTCTCCTCGGTATCGGTCGTTCTCCTCAGTATTGCGGTTCTCCTCAGCATCAGCCTGTGGTTCTCCTCAGTATCGTGGTTCACCTCAGTATCGTGGTTCTCCTCAGTATTGCGGTTCTCCTCAGCATCAGCCTGTGGTTCTCCTCAGTATCGTGGTTCTCAGTATTGCGGTTCTCCTCAGCATCAGCCTGTGGTTCTCCTCAGTATCGTGGTTCTCCTCAGTATCGTGGTTCTCCTCAGTATTGTGGTTCTCCTCAGCATCAGCCTGTGGTTCTCCTCAGTATCGTGGTTCTTCTCAGTATCGTGGTTCTCCTCAGTATCGTGGTTCTCCTCTGTATCGCGGTTCTCCTCAGTTTCGCGGTTCTCCTCAGGATCGTGGTTCTCCTCAGTATCGTGGTTCTCCTCAGTATCGCGGTTCTCCTCAGCATCAGCCTGTGGTTCTCCTCAGTATCGCGGTTCTCCTCAGTATCGCGGTTCTCCTCAGTATCACGGTTCTCCTCAGCATCAGCCTGTGGTTCTCCTCAGTATCGTGGTTCTCCTCAGCATCAGCCTGTGGTTCTCCTCAGTATCGTGGTTCTCCTCAGTATCGTGGTTCTCCTCAGTATCGTGGTTCTCCTCAGCATCAGCCTTTGGTTCTCTTCAGTATCGTGGTTCTCCTCAGTATCGTGGTTCTCCTCAGTATTGTGGTTCTCCTCAGCATCAGCCTGTGGTTCTCCTCAGTATTGCGGTTCTCCTCAGCATCAGCCTGTGGTTCTCCTCAGTATCGTGGTTCTCCTCAGTATCGTGGTTCTCCTCAGTATTGTGGTTCTCCTCAGCATCAGCCTGTGGTTCTCCTCAGTATCGTGGTTCTTCTCAGTATCGTGGTTCTCCTCAGTATCGTGGTTCTCCTCAGTATTGTGGTTCTCCTCAGCATCAGCCTGTGGTGGTCAGTGATCTGTGCCTCCGCTGATGCAGCTCTGCTCTTCTCCCTCAGGTGTGACGATCAGTCAGGTGGACGAGGACTCGTTCTGTGTGTTCGCTCCCACTCCCAGCGCCATGAGCGAAGCCCAGGAGTTCATCCGGGACATCTGTAAAGATGATGTGCGTGCAGCAGCGGTGGCTCTTCTGTGGTGTGTGCTGTGCGAGACTGATGCCTGTGTGTGTGTGTGTGTGTGTGTGTGTGTGTGTAGCAGGAGCAGCAGCTGGAGTTCGGAGCCGTTTACACCGCCAGCATCACAGAGATTAGGTAGAGCTCTCACACACACTCACACACACACACTCACACACAGGGTTTATCACTGAAGCTGGTTGTGTTTCAGGGACATCGGTGTGATGGTGAAGCTGTACCCCAACATGAGCGCCGTCCTCCTGCACAACTCTCAGCTGGACCACAAGCGGGTCAGAACACACACACCAGTTCTAATCTAGTGCATGTCTGTATCAGAAGAGTTATTAATGTAGAGTTATAGACACTGAAAGTGTTATTGAGGATAATGTTATTGTTCTCCAGCTGTTTCATTGACGGTTGAAACTCTGATTGATTGATTTCAGGGAGTTGTTCTGAATCTTCTGATGTTCACTGATGTTTATTTGCTGCTGTAACTAGTAGTAAAGAGGAACAGATGAGCGGTTCTTCTGTCACACACATTAAACACACACACACACACACACACACACACACACACACTGACTTAGTTTACTGATGAAACTGACAGGATTTGAGAGCTGAGACTTTGATTCATATCAGCAGTATCAAAGATGACTGAGATTATGAGATGGCAGGAGCTGCAGATGATGTGTAGTGAAGTTTCAGGTCAGACAGATATTTGAGAATCGGTATCGGTTCATCAGATGGATGTATATGATCCCCGGCCCTGTCACACACACACACGCACACACGCTGTTCTTCCTGATGTGTGTGTGTTTCTGCAGATCAAGCATCCCAGCGCTCTCGGACTGGAGGTCGGCCAGCAGATCCAGGTGAGAACGGCTCAATCCTCCACACACTCGTGTCCGGGACTCTTTATTAACGTGTGTGTCTCCTCCAGGTGAAGTATTTCGGCCGGGACCCGACGGACGGCCGGATGAGGCTCTCTCGGAAGGTCCTGCAGTCTCCGGTGTCGGCGACGGTGAAGAGTCTGAGCGAGAGACACAGCATCTCAATAGGAGCGCCCGGCGAGCCCGTCACGGACCCCTAGACATCACATCTTATGATAAACACTCTTATTATATACTTTATCCTCACAAACACCACTTCAGCTTATGCATTATATGTGTGAAAACCCTCAAACGTGGAAGTGTTGATATCTTTCAAATGAGAAACAGTCCACATTTTGTACTAAAGAAATAAACGAGTCCAACACACACGATGTGTCCTCACACATCCCTAATGTTATTGTCTGTAAATGTGGAGTACTGTACATATTCATGCAGTTTGTCCAATAGAGCAACTGGCCTTCAGATCTTCCTCATTTATCAGCGCACACCTTCCTCCTGTCCAATCAGATCATCCAACCAGGAGCGCATCATCATCATCTACCAATCAGATCATCCAACCAGAAGCGCATCATCATCTACCAATCAGATCATCCTACCAGGAGCGCATCATCATCTACCAATCAGATCATCCTACCAGGAGTGCATCATCATCTACCAATCAGATCATCCAACCAGGAGCGCATCATCATCTTCCAATCAGATCATCCAACCAGGAGCGCATCATCATCTTCCAATCAGATCATCCAACCAGAAGCGCATCATCATCTACCAATCAGATCATCCAACCAGGAGCGCATCATCATCTACCAATCAGATCATCCAACCAGGAGCGCATCATCATCTTCCAATCAGATCATCCAACCTGAAGCGCATCATCATCTACCAATCAGATCATCCAACCAGGAGCGCATCATCTACCAATCAGATCATCCAACCAGAAGCGCATCATCATCTACCAATCAGATCATCCAACCAGGAGCGCATCATCATCTACCAATCAGATCATCCAACCAGAAGCGCATCATCATCTACCAATCAGATCATCCAACCAGGAGCGCATCATCATCTACCAATCAGATCATCCAACCAGAAGCGCATCATCATCTACCAATCAGATCAACCAACCAGAAGCGCATCATCATCTACCAATCAGATCATCCAACCAGAAGCGCATCATCATCTACCAATCAGATCATCAAACCAGAAGCGCATCATCATCTACCAATCAGATCAACCAACCAGAAGCGCATCATCATCTACCAATCAGATCATCCAACCAGAAGCGCATCATCATCTACCAATCAGATCATCCAACCAGGAGCGCATCATCATCTACCAATCAGATCATCCAACCAGAAGCGCATCATCATCTACCAATCAGATGATCCAACCAGGAGCGCATCATCATCTACCAATCAGATGATCCAACCAGGAGCGCATCATCATCTACCAATCAGATCAACCAACCAGAAGCGCATCATCATCTACCAATCAGATCATCCAACCAGGAGCGCATCATCATCTACCAATCAGATCATCCAACCAGGAGCGCATCATCATCTACCAATCAGATGATCCAACCAGGAGCGCATCATCATCTACCAATCAGATCATCCAACCAGGAGCGCATCATCATCTACCAATCAGATGATCCAACCAGGAGCGCATCATCTACCAATCAGATGATCCAACCAGGAGCGCATCATCTACCAATCAGATCATCCAACCAGAAGCGCATCATCATCTACCAATCAGATGATCCAACCAGGAGCGCATCATCATCTACCAATCAGATCATCCAACCAGAAGCGCATCATCATCTACCAATCAGATCATCCAACCAGGAGCGCATCATCATCTACCAATCAGATCATCCAACCAGAAGCGCATCATCATCTACCAATCAGATCATCCAACCAGAAGCGCATCATCTACCAATCAGATCATCCAACCAGAAGCGCATCATCATCTACCAATCAGATCATCCAACCAGGAGCGCATCATCATCTACCAATCAGATCATCCAACCAGAAGCGCATCATCATCTACCAATCAGATCATCCAACCAGAAGCGCATCATCATCTACCAATCAGATCATCCAACCAGAAGCGCATCATCATCTACCAATCAGATGATCCAACCAGGAGCGCATCATCATCTACCAATCAGATCATCCAACCAGAAGCGCATCATCATCTACCAATCAGATCATCCAACCAGAAGCGCATCATCATCTACCAATCAGATGATCCAACCAGGAGCGCATCATCATCTACCAATCAGATGATCCAACCAGAAGCGCATCATCATCTACCAATCAGATCATCCAACCAGGAGCGCATCATCATCTACCAATCAGATCATCCAACCAGAAGCGCATCATCATCTACCAATCAGATCATCCAACCAGGAGCGCATCATCATCTACCAATCAGATCATCCAACCAGAAGCGCATCATCATCTACCAATCAGATCATCCAACCAGGAGCGCATCATCATCTACCAATCAGATCATCCAACCAGGAGCGCATCATCATCTACCAATCAGATCATCCAACCAGAAGCGCATCATCATCTACCAATCAGATCATCCAACCAGAAGCGCATCATCATCTACCAATCAGATGATCCAACCAGAAGCGCATCATCATCTACCAATCAGATGATCCAACCAGGAGCGCATCATCATCTACCAATCAGATCATCCAACCAGGAGCGCATCATCATCTACCAATCAGATGATCCAACCAGGAGCGCATCATCATCTACCAATCAGATCATCCAACCAGGAGCGCATCATCATCTACCAATCAGATCATCCAACCAGAAGCGCATCATCATCTACCAATCAGATCATCCAACCAGGAGCGCATCATCATCTACCAATCAGATCATCCAACCAGAAGCGCATCATCATCTACCAATCAGATCATCCAACCAGAAGCGCATCATCTACCAATCAGATGATCCAACCAGGAGCGCATCATCATCTACCAATCAGATCATCCAACCAGAAGCGCATCATCATCTACCAATCAGATCAACCAACCAGAAGCGCATCATCATCTACCAATCAGATCATCCAACCAGAAGCGCATCATCATCTACCAATCAGATCATCCAACCAGAAGCGCATCATCATCTACCAATCAGATCATCCAACCAGGAGCGCATCATCATCTACCAATCAGATGATCCAACCAGGAGCGCATCATCATCTACCAATCAGATCATCCAACCAGGAGCGCATCATCATCTACCAATCAGATCATCCAACCAGAAGCGCATCATCTACCAATCAGATCATCCAACCAGGAGCGCATCATCATCTACCAATCAGATCATCCAACCAGAAGCGCATCATCATCTACCAATCAGATCATCCAACCAGGAGCGCATCATCATCTACCAATCAGATCATCCAACCAGAAGCGCATCATCATCTACCAATCAGATGATCCAACCAGAAGCGCATCATCATCTACCAATCAGATCATCCAACCAGAAGCGCATCATCATCTTCCAATCAGATCAACCAACCAGAAGCGCATCATCATCTACCAATCAGATGATCCAACCAGGAGCGCATCATCATCTACCAATCAGATCATCCAACCAGAAGCGCATCATCATCTACCAATCAGATCAACCAACCAGAAGCGCATCATCATCTACCAATCAGATCATCCAACCAGAAGCGCATCATCATCTACCAATCAGATCATCCAACCAGAAGCGCATCATCATCTACCAATCAGATCAACCAACCAGAAGCGCATCATCATCTACCAATCAGATCATCCAACCAGAAGCGCATCATCATCTACCAATCAGATCATCCAACCAGGAGCGCATCATCATCTACCAATCAGATGATCCAACCAGGAGCGCATCATCATCTACCAATCAGATCATCCAACCAGGAGCGCATCATCATCTACCAATCAGATCATCCAACCAGAAGCGCATCATCTACCAATCAGATCATCCAACCAGGAGCGCATCATCATCTACCAATCAGATCATCCAACCAGAAGCGCATCATCATCTACCAATCAGATCATCCAACCAGGAGCGCATCATCATCTACCAATCAGATCATCCAACCAGAAGCGCATCATCATCTACCAATCAGATGATCCAACCAGAAGCGCATCATCATCTACCAATCAGATGATCCAACCAAGAGCGCATCATCATCTACCAATCAGATCATCCAACCAGAAGCGCATCATCTACCAATCAGATCATCCAACCAGAAGCGCATCATCTACCAATCAGATCATCCAACCAGAAGCGCATCATCATCTACCAATCAGATCATCCAACCAGAAGCGCATCATCATCTACCAATCAGATGATCCAACCAGGAGCGCATCATCATCTACCAATCAGATCATCCAACCAGAAGCGCATCATCATCTACCAATCAGATGATCCAACCAGGAGCGCATCATCATCTACCAATCAGATGATCCAACCAGGAGCGCATCATCATCTACCAATCAGATCATCCAACCAGAAGCGCATCATCTACCAATCAGATCATCCAACCAGGAGCGCATCATCATCTACCAATCAGATCATCCAACCAGAAGCGCATCATCATCTACCAATCAGATCATCCAACCAGGAGCGCATCATCATCTACCAATCAGATCATCCAACCAGAAGCGCATCATCATCTACCAATCAGATCATCCAACCAGAAGCGCATCATCATCTACCAATCAGATGATCCAACCAGGAGCGCATCATCATCTACCAATCAGATCAACCAACCAGAAGCGCATCATCATCTACCAATCAGATGATCCAACCAGGAGCGCATCATCATCTACCAATCAGATCATCCAACCAGAAGCGCATCATCATCTACCAATCAGATCAACCAACCAGAAGCGCATCATCATCTACCAATCAGATCATCCAACCAGAAGCGCATCATCATCTACCAATCAGATCATCCAACCAGGAGCGCATCATCATCTACCAATCAGATGATCCAACCAGAAGCGCATCATCTACCAATCAGATCATCCAACCAGGAGCGCATCATCATCTACCAATCAGATCATCCAACCAGAAGCGCATCATCATCTACCAATCAGATCATCCAACCAGGAGCGCATCATCATCTACCAATCAGATCATCCAACCAGAAGCGCATCATCATCTACCAATCAGATGATCCAACCAGAAGCGCATCATCATCTACCAATCAGATGATCCAACCAAGAGCGCATCATCATCTACCAATCAGATCATCCAACCAGAAGCGCATCATCTACCAATCAGATCATCCAACCAGAAGCGCATCATCTACCAATCAGATCATCCAACCAGAAGCGCATCATCATCTACCAATCAGATCATCCAACCAGAAGCGCATCATCATCTACCAATCAGATGATCCAACCAGGAGCGCATCATCATCTACCAATCAGATCATCCAACCAGAAGCGCATCATCATCTACCAATCAGATGATCCAACCAGGAGCGCATCATCATCTACCAATCAGATGATCCAACCAGGAGCGCATCATCATCTACCAATCAGATCATCCAACCAGAAGCGCATCATCTACCAATCAGATCATCCAACCAGGAGCGCATCATCATCTACCAATCAGATCATCCAACCAGAAGCGCATCATCATCTACCAATCAGATCATCCAACCAGGAGCGCATCATCATCTACCAATCAGATCATCCAACCAGAAGCGCATCATCATCTACCAATCAGATCATCCAACCAGAAGCGCATCATCATCTACCAATCAGATGATCCAACCAGGAGCGCATCATCATCTACCAATCAGATCAACCAACCAGAAGCGCATCATCATCTACCAATCAGATGATCCAACCAGGAGCGCATCATCATCTACCAATCAGATCATCCAACCAGAAGCGCATCATCATCTACCAATCAGATCAACCAACCAGAAGCGCATCATCATCTACCAATCAGATCATCCAACCAGAAGCGCATCATCATCTACCAATCAGATCATCCAACCAGGAGCGCATCATCATCTACCAATCAGATGATCCAACCAGGAGCGCATCATCATCTACCAATCAGATCATCCAACCAGGAGCGCATCATCATCTACCAATCAGATCATCCAACCAGAAGCGCATCATCTACCAATCAGATGATCCAACCAGGAGCGCATCATCATCTACCAATCAGATCATCCAACCAGAAGCGCATCATCATCTACCAATCAGATCATCCAACCAGGAGCGCATCATCATCTACCAATCAGATCATCCAACCAGAAGCGCATCATCATCTACCAATCAGATCATCCAACCAGAAGCGCATCATCATCTACCAATCAGATGATCCAACCAGGAGCGCATCATCATCTACCAATCAGATGATCCAACCAGAAGCGCATCATCATCTACCAATCAGATCATCCAACCAGGAGCGCATCATCATCTACCAATCAGATCAACCAACCAGAAGCGCATCATCATCTACCAATCAGATGATCCAACCAGGAGCGCATCATCATCTACCAATCAGATCATCCAACCAGAAGCGCATCATCATCTACCAATCAGATCAACCAACCAGAAGCGCATCATCATCTACCAATCAGATCATCCAACCAGAAGCGCATCATCATCTACCAATCAGATCATCCAACCAGACAACATGACATCATGACTTTGCGTAAACATACACGCCACTTTCAAGTCAAGTGGCGTGTTATCTATACGCATTTTGAGCTATCCGCGTGTATGTCCACGCCGAAATCTTTTGCGTGTATGTCTACGCCATTAAATGTCCGAGTGATTCCGCGTGTATGTGTACGCCGTTAAATGTCCGAGCGAAACGAAGCAAAATCTATATCTACATCTGTGGAGCGATATTTCTTTTCCTAGGATGGTAGGAGAACACTCATAAATGGTATTAACCCCAGTGACGGGTAGGTTTAGGGACGGGCTTGGGGTAGGTCATATATCTAAATATACATAATACAGTAATATAACGTTAAGTCAAAGGCGTTGATAAACACGCTGAAAAGCGATTATGCGTGTTGATAGCACGCCAAAAATGGAAATACGAATTGGCGTGTCATACATACGCCATTTCATGAGATCAGTCTGAACCAGAAGCGCATCATCATCTACCAATCAGATCATCCAACCAGAAGCGCATCATCATCTACCAATCAGATCAACCAACCAGAAGCGCATCATCATCTACCAATCAGATCATCCAACCAGAAGCGCATCATCATCTACCAATCAGATCATCCAACCAGAAGCGCATCATCATCTACCAATCAGATCATCCAACCAGGAGCGCATCATCATCTACCAATCAGATGATCCAACCAGGAGCGCATCATCATCTACCAATCAGATGATCCAACCAGGAGCGCATCATCATCTACCAATCAGATCATCCAACCAGGAGCGCATCATCATCTACCAATCAGATCATCCAACCAGAAGCGCATCATCTACCAATCAGATCATCCAACCAGGAGCGCATCATCATCTACCAATCAGATCATCCAACCAGAAGCGCATCATCATCTACCAATCAGATCATCCAACCAGGAGCGCATCATCATCTACCAATCAGATCATCCAACCAGAAGCGCATCATCATCTACCAATCAGATCATCCAACCAGAAGCGCATCATCATCTACCAATCAGATCATCCAACCAGAAGCGCATCATCATCTACCAATCAGATGATCCAACCAGGAGCGCATCATCATCTACCAATCAGATGATCCAACCAGAAGCGCATCATCATCTACCAATCAGATCAACCAACCAGAAGCGCATCATCATCTACCAATCAGATGATCCAACCAGGAGCGCATCATCATCTACCAATCAGATCATCCAACCAGAAGCGCATCATCATCTACCAATCAGATCAACCAACCAGAAGCGCATCATCATCTACCAATCAGATCATCCAACCAGAAGCGCATCATCATCTACCAATCAGATCATCCAACCAGAAGCGCATCATCATCTACCAATCAGATCATCCAACCAGAAGCGCATCATCATCTACCAATCAGATCAACCAACCAGAAGCGCATCATCATCTACCAATCAGATCATCCAACCAGAAGCGCATCATCATCTACCAATCAGATGATCCAACCAGGAGCGCATCATCATCTACCAATCAGATCATCCAACCAGGAGCGCATCATCATCTACCAATCAGATCATCCAACCAGGAGCGCATCATCTACCAATCAGATCATCCAACCAGAAGCGCATCATCATCTACCAATCAGATCATCCAACCAGAAGCGCATCATCATCTACCAATCAGATCATCCAACCAGGAGCGCATCATCATCTACCAATCAGATCATCCAACCAGGAGCGCATCATCATCTACCAATCAGATCATCCAACCAGAAGCGCATCATCTACCAATCAGATCATCCAACCAGGAGCGCATCATCATCTACCAATCAGATCATCCAACCAGAAGCGCATCATCATCTACCAATCAGATCATCCAACCAGGAGCGCATCATCATCTACCAATCAGATCATCCAACCAGAAGCGCATCATCATCTACCAATCAGATCATCCAACCAGAAGCGCATCATCATCTACCAATCAGATGATCCAACCAGGAGCGCATCATCATCTACCAATCAGATCATCCAACCAGAAGCGCATCATCTACCAATCAGATCATCCAACCAGGAGCGCATCATCATCTACCAATCAGATCATCCAACCAGGAGCGCATCATCATCTACCAATCAGATCATCCAACCAGGAGCGCATCATCATCTACCAATCAGATCATCCAACCAGGAGCGCATCATCATCTACCAATCAGATGATCCAACCAGAAGCGCATCATCATCTACCAATCAGATCATCCAACCAGGAGCGCCTCATCATCTACCAATCAGATCATCCAACCAGGAGCGCATCATCATCTACCAATCAGATGATCCAACCAGAAGCGCATCATCATCTACCAATCAGATCATCCAACCAGAAGCGCATCATCATCTACCAATCAGATCATCCAACCAGAAGCGCATCATCTACCAATCAGATCATCCAACCAGAAGCGCATCATCTACCAATCAGATCATCCAACCAGGAGCGCATCATCATCTACCAATCAGATCATCCAACCAGGAGCGCATCATCATCTACCAATCAGATCATCCAACCAGGAGCGCATCATCATCTACCAATCAGATCATCCAACCAGGAGCGCATCATCATCTACCAATCAGATCATCCAACCAGGAGCGCATCATCATCTACCAATCAGATCATCCAACCAGAAGCGCATCATCATCTACCAATCAGATCATCCAACCAGCAGCGCATCATCATCTACCAATCAGATCATCCAACCAGAAGCGCATCATCATCTACCAATCAGATCATCCAACCAGAAGCGCATCATCTACCAATCAGATCATCCAACCAGAAGCGCATCATCTACCAATCAGATCATCCAACCAGAAGCGCATCATCATCTACCAATCAGATCATCCAACCAGAAGCGCATCATCATCTACCAATCAGATCATCCAACCAGGAGCGCATCATCATCTACCAATCAGATCATCCAACCAGAAGCGCATCATCTACCAATCAGATCATCCAACCAGGAGCGCATCATCATCTACCAATCAGATCATCCAACCAGAAGCGCATCATCATCTACCAATCAGATCATCCAACCAGAAGCGCATCATCTACCAATCAGATCATCCAACCAGAAGCGCATCATCATCTACCAATCAGATGATCCAACCAGGAGCGCATCATCATCTACCAATCAGATCATCCAACCAGAAGCGCATCATCATCTACCAATCAGATGATCCAACCAGGAGCGCATCATCATCTACCAATCAGATGATCCAACCAGGAGCGCATCATCATCTACCAATCAGATCAACCAACCAGAAGCGCATCATCATCTACCAATCAGATCATCCAACCAGGAGCGCATCATCATCTACCAATCAGATGATCCAACCAGGAGCGCATCATCATCTACCAATCAGATCATCCAACCAGAAGCGCATCATCATCTACCAATCAGATGATCCAACCAGGAGCGCATCATCATCTACCAATCAGATGATCCAACCAGAAGCGCATCATCATCTACCAATCAGATCAACCAACCAGAAGCGCATCATCATCTACCAATCAGATCAACCAACCAGAAGCGCATCATCATCTACCAATCAGATGATCCAACCAGAAGCGCATCATCATCTACCAATCAGATCAACCAACCAGAAGCGCATCATCATCTACCAATCAGATCAACCAACCAGGAGCGCATCATCATCTACCAATCAGATCAACCAACCAGAAGCGCATCATCATCTACCAATCAGATCATCCAACCAGGAGCGCATCATCATCTACCAATCAGATGATCCAACCAGGAGCGCATCATCATCTACCAATCAGATCATCCAACCAGGAGCGCATCATCATCTACCAATCAGATCAACCAACCAGAAGCGCATCATCATCTACCAATCAGATCATCCAACCAGGAGCGCATCATCATCTACCAATCAGATGATCCAACCAGGAGCGCATCATCATCTACCAATCAGATCATCCAACCAGGAGCGCATCATCATCTACCAATCAGATCATCCAACCAGAAGCGCATCATCATCTACCAATCAGATCATCCAACCAGAAGCGCATCATCATCTACCAATCAGATGATCCAACCAGGAGCGCATCATCATCTACCAATCAGATCATCCAACCAGAAGCGCATCATCATCTACCAATCAGATCATGCTAGTCTATATACACCATCGGTAAATATCGATTTGTCTATGGAGAAACTTAATGATAATTTTTCTACTTGTTCCCTGCTGTTGTGCTCTGAAGCAGTTACAGTAAAATAATACGTTAATATTTCTCGTCACCTTCAAAAGAGGGAATCGCAAATGTAGAATATTTGTTGGCATTGGACATTTTTGGGAACTAGAAGGCCGTTCATGATAACGCTATCGGTGTCCACCGTTTATTATAAGCTCTGCAGTTTGAAGTCATCAGGAAAGGGAAGTCTGGTCGTTTCTCCTCTATTGTGTCGTATATCCGAGTGAAACCTTCAGGAATATGAACACATGTGGGCGGGGCTTGATTGTGTCTGTGGGGAGTTGATTGGATGATGGTGGTTTTCTATTGGCTGATCTCATGTGAGTGACAGGTTGCCCCGCCCACATCAGAGAAGAGATTGCTGACACACGAGGGAGATTGCGGTTAGAATTGTTGCATACTTCCAGATAAATAGATTTATATGCACAAATAAATGTAAAAAGAATCACAAAAATGAAACCAATGCACAAATATATGCAGATGTTTCACAAAAACTAATTCGATTCACAAATAAATAAAAATGGAATTTGCAAATAGAAATAGTATCCACAAATATGTTTTTATGTCCTGTTTGTGGATAGTTTCCTCTGCATTTGTGGATTTTGAAACATTTCTAGCGTATAAACCCACAAATAAGTGGACTCCACCCACCACGTACTTAAGCCAATCAGATAACAGCCATATTGCACTGACCAATCATAGCACGCTGTCGATCCACGGTCTGCTTTACAATCAGGGCGGTCTTGCCCTTAAATAACTTTGCTTATTCATTTGCATTGGCTCAAATAGAAAGTGTAAGGCCCATAAAATTGGTACAGTAAAAGATGTTTCAAGATTTTGTTAGACCATTAGACTGTATCAAGCCAAGTCACATTGTTATATTTGATGAGCCTTTTAAAAATGCCAGAGAAACAGCGCTTTAATAATAAATAATTAATAATAATAATAATTTGTTACATTTATATAGCGCTTTTCTGGGTACTCGAAGCGCTATACATGGAGGGGGGAATCTCCTCAACACCACCAGTGTGCAGCTCCACCTGATGATGCGACGGCAGCCACACTGCGCCAGAACACACCACACACACACACACACACACCAGCTTACTGGTGGAGAGGAGACAGTGATGAAGCCAATCAGTATATGGGGGTGATTAGGAGGCCATGATGGACAGAGGCCACTGGGCAAGTGTGTCAGTACAGCGGTTCCACCCCTACTCTCTCACCGGAGGACATCCTGGGATTTAATGAGCACAGAGAGTCAGGACCTCGGTTTAACGTCTCACACGAAGGACGGTTCTTGTTAGAGTATAGTGTCCCCGTCAGTACACTGGGGCGTCAGGACCCACACAGACCCCAGGGAGAGCGCCCCCTGCTGGCCTCACTGACCCCTCCTCCAGCAGCAGTCCTGGCCCCCAGGAGTCTCCCATAGACACTGCCCGCCTCAGCCCTGCGTATAGGCTTCAGTGGGGACCGGTCCTGGGCTACTGGGTGAACAGCGCCCCCTGCTGGCCTCACTGACCCCTCCTCCAGCAGCAGTCCGGGCCCCCAGGAGTCTCCCATAGACACTGCCCGCCTCAGCCCTGCGTATAGGCTTCAGTGGGGACCGGTCCTGGGCTACTGGGTGAACAGCGCCCCCTGCTGGCCTCACTCACTCCTCCTCCAGCA
Source organism: Rhinichthys klamathensis goyatoka (assembly GCF_029890125.1). Taxonomy (NCBI): domain Eukaryota; kingdom Metazoa; phylum Chordata; class Actinopteri; order Cypriniformes; family Leuciscidae; genus Rhinichthys; species Rhinichthys klamathensis. The sequence goes on from NW_026606690.1 coordinate 910,046, forward strand.
GCAGCCCGGGCCCCCAGGAGTCTCCCATAGACACTGCCCGACTCAGCCCTGCGGATAGGCTTCAGTGGGGACCGGTCCTGGGCTACAGGGGATCCGGCTGCTGGCCATCTTCACATCTCTGGGAACAACGCGTTATGGAAGCGTCACGTTATTCAACAGAAAACGCCAACAGCGTTCCCCACTTCTTCAGTCGAGCCGTTTTAATGATGCATATGAGCAGCGTGGATCTAACGATCTATGGAGCATTAAAAACAGTATTTTAAACTAAACATTAAAAATCTGTGGCCACCAGCTCTTCTGCAGTCACTCCAGGGTTTCTCTGATCCGGCCTTCTCAGAAATCTGGTTGCAGCCGTTGATCGCTTCCCTTTTCTGCCCGTCCAGGGAGAGTAACCACTGTTCCTTTAGCTTTGCGAACTATGCGTCGAACCGTGTCTTTAGGAACATTTAGTGCCTTCGCTATCTTTTAATATCCTGTTCCTTGTTTGTGAAGGACAATGAAATCTTCTCTTAACTTTTTGGACCATTCTTTTGACTTAGCCATATTTCAAACATGCAGTCAAACGTGACACTCAACAAACCTCGCCAGTTCAGATATTTCATGTGTTCTAGCTCAAGCACACCTGGTGTAGCTAATGAAGCCCTTGGTTAGTGAGACAAGACCTGTCTTGCAGATGTGTGCTGCTGTGAGGGATTCTATCAGGGGGTTGAATCATTTTGAGACTGCAGAAGTTATTAAAAGTTGCATTTTCAGGTGAAATTACGGAAACCACATTTGTTGTGTTGAGCTCTTTCAATTGCTTTTGCTTGATTTGCTCATTGCAAACAGCTGAAAGTCTAATGTTACAAAAATACCCCTATAAAGGGGAAGTTATTCTGATTCAAGATTACCAGGAACATGAATTTAAAACAATGATGATTTGCACTGATAAATCCTTTACAAAAAACACCATAAAAATAAGAATTGTCCATTTTGACTTCATTGTGTCTTTAAAGCAGGATGGATTCTGTTAAAACAATTATTTATTGTTCATCAGCTGGACAAAATTATACAGAGTTGTAGACGACATGGAAGTAAAAAAAATATATAAAAAGGTAATTGCAACTTTAACTTAATCTCAAAATAATTCTGACTTTTTTCTTTCAATTTTGAGAACAAAAAATGAGAGATGTAAACTCAAAATTCAAGGGGGAAAATTTCGAGAAACAAACTGAGAATTATGAGATACAAGATCAAAAAAAGAGGATCAGAATTGTGAGTTGTAATTAGAATTGCGAGGGACGAGTCAGCGAAATATAAACTTATAATTCTAGGAATTACATTTTGGGAATCGAGCAGTGTTCGCTGAGTGACTGTGGTAACCATGGTGACTGCAGTACGGCTGCGCGTGAGTGTGTCCTGCCGCGGCTTCCGTAGCCCGTGTGCGGAAACCCCGCGCCATCATCAGACGAGCGACGATGAAGTGAAAGACACACAAGATGGCGGCGATCGGAGGATAGACGGACATTCACGTAAACATTTAAACGACCCGACCCAATTTACGCTCATTCAGAGCCGTAACCGAGAGCCAAACACAGTTAAACGAGACAGTACACTGTTCACGCGAGAGTCTGAGAATCACGAGGCTGAAACTCCGAGGTTTGGCTCATTCTACAGGTAAACTGATTTCGTGGGCTTAAGATGAACGATTGGAGATGTTAAAGCGAGTGGCTAGAGCTAAATAAACCGTTGAGTGAGTGTCGTCGGGTGGTTTCCAGAGGGTAGCGTGGTTTAGTGAGGTAAACTGGTGGTTTAGTGAGGTAAACTGGTGGTTTAGTGAGGTAAACTGGTGGTTTAGTGCGGTAGGATGTGTAGTTCCCGGCTGTGTGGATGCGAGGGCAGACAGTGCTAGTTTAGTGAGGGGAATATGCGCCAGGACTGCTAGTGTCGGAGAGGTTTGAGCTAGTGAAGATGAGCGACACCCGGAGGCGAGTGAAGCTGTACACGCTGAACGAGGACCGGCAGTGGGAGGACCGGGGCACGGGGCATGTGTGCTGCTCCGACGAGGAGACCTCGCTCACGGTCACCGCAGAGTCCGACGGTACGAGCCTCTTCACCACCACCACTATCATCAGCCTCACGTGACCCCGAGCTGATCTCTCTGTGTGTGTGTGTGTGTGTGTGTGCAGGGTCACTGCTGCTGGAGTCCAAGATCATCACCAGCACTGCGTATCAGAAACAGCAGGTACACGATCCTCATGCTTTCAGAAGCTTCTCACTCAGGTCCAGCCGTAAAGCAGCTCGCTTCTATATGACAGTGTCAGGTTAAATAGATATTTCTCTTAACCCTCCCTGTGACCTTTGACCCCTCAGGACACGCTCATCGTGTGGTCCGAAGCGGAGAACTACGACCTGGCTCTGAGTTTCCAAGAGAAAGCCGGCTGTGACGAAATCTGGGAGAAGATCTGTCAGGTTTGTTCATTAACATGGATCCTTCACTGAATCTGAACTCAGTGTTTACATGCGTGCTGAATCCAGTCAAGTCACCTTCACACCCCTAACCCTTCACACCCCTAACCCTTCACACCCCTAACCCTTCACACCCCTAACCCTTCACACCCCTAACCCTAACCCTTCACCACAACACACAGTGTGTCCGAGCAGCTTTACAGAGATAACAGGACAATAATGCTGCAAAGTTTGTTTCCAGAAGAAAATAGCGTCACAGTCCAGCTTCAGTAAGTTCAGTGATGGTTTATTTTTGTTGTAAAAAAGTTATTAATTTAGTTTTTTTAAAAAGTGATCAGGACGATGTGCGCGTTTATGTCACAAGCTTCAAATCGTGTGATATCAGTGTACGGTTCCTCCCGATCCTGCGGTCCTCCACGCCTTCACTAGAACAGCTGTGTTTGCCTGAACTGCGGCTAGTCTTCAACTCTTCTTTTTAAATATTCAGCACTGCCGTGTTTTCTGCCACAGACTAACGTTGATCACACACACCATCTCTCCTTCCCTACGTCAACCTCATGTGTAAAGTGTTTACATGTTCTATTGAACGGATTAGAAAAGGTTTTAAACTGAATCTGAATCCGAATGAAACTTAAATGGGATTTAGCCGGTTCACTCCGCTTGCCATGTGACTGTCGTCCTCTGTCGTCTTCCTCATCGAATTCAAATGTAAACACTGTTTATTATCTGTAAAATAGAGCAGTAATTTATGCATGACACAAAACATCAGCAATAACTAGAGACAGACACATGTATAATACAACGCTTTTAACCCTTTTTGGTACATAAGAAATTCCATAATTTTTTCTCCAGCTGTTCTCCGGTTATTCTCCGGCTGTTCTCCGGTTATTCTCCGGCTGTTCTCCGGTTATTCTCCGGCTATTCTCCGGCTGTTCTCCGGCTATTCTCCGGCTGTTCTCCAGCTGTTCTCCGGCTGTTCTCCGGTTATTCTCCGGCTGTTCTCCAGCTGTTCTCCGGCTGTTCTCCGGTTATTCTCCGGCTGTTCTCCAGCTGTTCTCCGGCTATTCTCCGGCTGTTCTCCGGTTATTCTCCGGTTATTCTCCGGCTGTTCTCCAGCTGTTCTCCGGCTATTCTCCGGCTGTTCTCCGGTTATTCTCCGGCTGTTCTCCGGCTGTTCGTTCTCCGGCTGTTCGTTCTCCGGCTGTTCTCCGGTTATTCTCCGGTTATTCTCCGGCTGTTCTCCAGCTGTTCTCCGGCTATTCTCCGGCTGTTCTCCGGTTATTCTCCGGCTGTTCTCCGGCTGTTCGTTCTCCGGCTGTTCGTTCTCCGGCTGTTCTCCGGTTATTCTCCGGCTATTCTCCGGCTATTCTCCGGTTATTCTCTGCTTATGTATGGAATTACTTTTGGGTCAATAATAATGAACGTAACTTTTCAAGAAACTGATGAAAATATAAATTGAAACTGAAAAAGAATAAATCGCGGGCACATTTTTTTACTTGGTTCTTAATACACTGCATGTTTTGCTAACTATTTCTCATATTTCTTTCGCTGATCTGAACTTACAAATGCGCTTCCAGAGTTTTCATTTACGCTTCTGAAGTTTTCGTTCGCAGTTCTGACACAGCTCTCGTGGGGCCGGGGCTAGTAGCAGTGTGTTCTCATTGGCTACTGAGTTTTTGATTGACAGCGCCTTCTTGTGTCTTCTTACGTGCTTGTGTGTGTGTGTGTGTGTGTGTGTGTGTGTGTGTGCAGGTACAGGGCAAAGACCCGTCGGTGGAGATCACGCAGGACCCGATGGATGAGTCCGAGGAGGAGCGTCTGGAGGACCTGGAGTCGGCTCATGTGCTGGACCTGCCGGCCTGCGAGCCGGAGCACCTGGAGGAGATCGCGGAGCTGGTGACGTCAGTGCTGTCCTCGCCCGTGCGCCGCGAGAAGCTAGCGCTAGCTCTGCTGAGCTCCGGGTTCATCCGCAAGCTGCTGCTGCTGTTCCGCTCCTGCGAGGACTCTCACCACCGACAGGTCACGCTCTCTCCTCACACACACACACACACACACACACACACACACACACACACACACACACACACACACACTGTAGCCCACACTCTCTCTCCTCACACACACACACTGTAGTCCACAGCCCAGCATCTCCTGCTAGTGCGAGCGGCAGCACCAGAAAAATCACGCTACACATCACGCTATTTTACTAAATTATACCGGTTTCACGGTATATGACAGGTTTTTTTGTATACCACATGTTCTGCTGACTGAGGAAATACTCCAGTAGATTGGCTCAGAATGCCCTATTCTACTGTCATGAGTGAGTATTGTAGAAAAGCCACACTAGTATTAATTAGGGGTGTAACGGTTCACAAAATTCACGGTTAGGTTCGATACGATACACTTGTGTCACGGTTCGGTACGTTTTCGATACAGCAAAAAGAAAGAAATGCCAGAGAAATTTCCTTGATTTAATTTTTATAATTATATTTTTATTAAAACTAACATCATAAAGTATGGGTGCTTTGTACTAGTGCTGCCACTAACGACTAATTTTCTAACGACTAATCTTTCGACTAATTTTTCGATTAGTCGACTAATCTAAACGACTAATTAAAAAAAAATCAACTGTTTATTTCGTTGTGTCCATTTTATTTTGAACTCAACTGAAGGGCCAAAACATAAAATGTCACCTGTTCAAAAACATTATGTATTAACAATCTAAGCATTAAGTATCTGCATTTCCATTAGGCTATACCATATTAGTCAGAGTCCTAATCTAATCCTCTAATACATGTATGTATTACTTAAATTAGCTCTTTGTTCTGCCTTAAAAAATGTACAGTAAGCTAATAATGATTAATTTATGTACATTTCTGAAAAGCATAACTGATAACATCACTCTGAATAGTAAAGTAGATGCAATGCATTTTCTGTGAAAAGCGCTATACAAATAAATTGGAATTGAATTGAAAGAGTCTGGACTAGCCCACTATGAGTCGCGCTGAAAGCAGGCAGGCACGCAGTTATGTAGCTCGCGTTTACACCTGGCGGGCCCGTGCCGCGGTTCGCGTGAATGTGAAAGCAACACGGACTCAGGAGCGCTTGTTCAGGAAGTTAAGTAACCTGCCCATGCGTTTTAGCTGATTATGATGCATTTAGTTAAATAAAACACATGTAAGGGATGATAGTGTTGATGATTTACCTTGGATACGCGAGAGTTGAGTCTGCAGTGTATTCGCGCATTGCGTGTGCAATCAGGGCAACACATTTGGAAATCCACTGTCTCCTCAAAAGAGTCAGTTTGAAAAACACAATATATTGACCCGCGTTCTGTTTTCTATCATGCGCCGTGCACGTTTGCGATGGCATAAGATGCACGCAAACTCAACAGGGTTCGATAGAATTGAGTGTGAAACCAGACCAACGCTGCGGGGGGCGCCGGGAACAATCGCGCTCGCACTCGGACTCGAGTAATCGCGGCAGCACTACTTTGTACTTTGAGCAATGATGGAGCTATACTTGACTTTTCTTAGGAGCATATAAAACAAAACAGCTCCTTGGACAAAATGAAATGTAATATTGTAGTAGTTATAAACAAAGGTTTATTTTAGTTCAGATTAACATTTGAGGGCAGCGTGAGGGGGGGGAAATTGTGAACTTGCATGCGGTTTAATATTTTCGAGTCAATTGATTTCACCTACCAATCATATGAGAGGATCAGCTCTAACTAATGTTACAAGCCTATCAGAAGCAGAGCAGGGCGGGTCCTGGCGACACCGTGTGATTGAGATCCATACGTCACGTTAGCGTCGTCGGTGAAAGCATGGAGCGCAAGTTCATGAAGCCTGGGGATGATGTCTTACCCACGGGCGTAATTTCCTATGCGGACGGGGGGACATGTCCCCCCCACTTTTAAATTCGTTTGTTATGATTTTTAACCGCACGCCGTCATTGCCACGGAGGAGCAGGACCGAGCCTGTGTAAAATAGCTCACTGAAAGTGCTAATGCGCAGGGATAGCGGTTGCGACCATAGACTGTAAAAAAAAATAGATTGGGATACAGTCAGTGATGAAACACCAGAAGCAACAACAGGCTAATGTCATCATGGATGAACAGAAAGGAGATGTGAGTCGGTTGATTCAGGAAATTAGCTCAGGTCAGGATAATGGGGAACTTCAGACTGTTAGCTAAATATTAAATGTAGAACATTCTGTGTAGGCCTACCATGAAACTGAGTCCACTTCAAACCGCAGTATTTTCTGTCAGCAATGTATGACGAGTGCTGTCAACGTCAACGCATGCGATTCATTTTTGTCCAGCTTTAACGTGTTAGATATTTAACGCAATTAACACAGCATCCGTTCTTTCTGTCATCCTTTAGCTAGGGTTATGATCACGCTCTTATTCACGCCTTTAAACCACTCATGCCCGACAAGACAAAAGAGATCGCGCTGTCAGTGAATGTCCTCCTGACGCACACACACACACACACACACACACACACACACACACACACACACACACACACACACACACGCGCACACGCGCACACTCACACACACTCACACACACTCACAGACACACACGCGCGCACACACTCACACACACACTCACACACACACTCACACACACGCCACGCACAGAGACGCGCGCCAGTATCGAGTTCTCTTTCGCGCTTGAACAAACAATAATACACATGTATGCCAAAATGTCCGTTTTGTCGAGTATCCTCACAAGATCAGTCTTAGATGAGTTTAATACAATCTTAAATGGAAGTAAATAGTAGTGAGAGAATGAGATGCGTGAGATCCTGTCAGCAGCGGCAGATCTTAAAGTGACAGGAGCCATTAACTCTGTCTGTCGGTAAAGTTAACCTAAAGAACAGAGGGAACAGAGTAAATTACTCACTGCTCTTGACTAAAGAACGCTTGTAGCTTTGATAAGGATTAATCTATTGGCCCATTTCATTTATAATTTATGCAGTGCGGACTGTTTTATAGCCTTATTCGATTTCTGTATGGCACAGGTAAATATGACATTTATTATGGGTTTAAGTGAGGATTGTTTTAAGTTGGTCTAAAATACGATGGGTTCATCGCTCTCACCTCAATGGCTGGGTGAAGTCCCAGCCGCATATTTGAGGTGATGGCCAACACTCGCGCATTACAAGTTCAACCTACTGAGCTTTGTGGTGTGGGCCCAAGGTGCTTTCTTCGGGTCATCAGGTGGGTACCCTCCTTCAACAGTGTTTCATCAATTAACCCACAACACCTCCAGAGGGCTTGACAGCTAACCCCAGCGTCCTGGGGCAGCCCCCTCGGCCCCTTGAGCTCCACTGCCAGTGCTCTTTTATGTTCCCTCCCTACCCTGTGGGTTGTTCCATCGCTCACAGCGCTTCAGCCACAGCCATCTCGATGCGGTCTCTGCTCCTCTTGTGATATTCGCCATAAACCGTCTCCTGCTGGGACCTCTTATTCCAAGTCTGGACAGGGCGCTCCAAAGTGATTGCCCAGGAAATCCTCGGCAGCCTACTTCCACTGGCAAGTTCCATGCCCGCCATCCCACCTGTTGGCACTGTTGGGTGAGTGGTTGGTACTTCCCACGCTTTCTCTCATGGGCCTCTTCTATCCTCTCCTCCCATGGCACAGTCAGTTCAAGCAGCACCACCTGTTTTGTTGCTCTGGACCAGAGAACTATGTCTGGTCTGAGAGTTGAGGTAGTGATCTCCTCTGGAAGCTTGAGCTGTCTCCGGAGGTCAACTCTCATGTCCCAGTCAGTAGCCGATGTCAGAATTCCTGCGCCAGAGGATGTCCCACTAGAGCTCTCCCCCGCTCTAACAAACCTAATCAAACGGTGCGCTGTCGTCCCCGTGCTTTTTGTGCTTTTAGTTCATTTAAATAAAAGAAAAAACATTTTTTTGAAGCCTAATAAATGTTTAAAATTTGGGGGGAAATCATTTTCATCGAGTAGCTATAATATTAGTGATACTGGCCTTGATTCATAAAAAAGATGACATTAAGATACAGCTGTAATACTTTTATACTTTGCCATTGAAGATAAGTCCATCTGTGCAGTTCCAACCCCCACAAAGTTTTTCACTTTAACCCCTGTAGCCGACTATTCCTGCCACACTCCCATGGTTACAGTTAGTAGTGTTACTACAGTTAGTAGTGTTACTACAGTTAGTAGTGTTACTACAGTTAGTAGTGTTACTACAGTTAGTAGTGTTACTACAGTTAGTAGTGTTACTACAGTGAGTAGTGTTACTACAGTTAGCAGTGTTACTACAGTTAGTAGTGTTACTACAGTTAGCAGTGTTACTACAGTTAGTAGTGTTACTACAGTGAGTAGTGTTACTACATTGTTACTACAGTTAGTAGTGTTACTACAGTGAGTAGTGTTACTACATTGTTACTACAGTGAGTAGTGTTACTACAGTGAGTAGTGTTACTACAGTTAGTAGTGTTACTACAGTGAGTAGTGTTACTACATTGTTACTACAGTTAGTAGTGTTACTACAGTGAGTAGTGTTACTACATTGTTACTACAGTGAGTAGTGTTACTACAGTTAGTAGTGTTACTACAGTTAGTAGTGTTACTACAGTTAGTAGTGTTACTACAGTGAGTAGTGTTACTACAGTGAGTAGTGTTACTACAGTGAGTAGTGTTACTACAGTTAGTAGTGTTACTACAGTTAGCAGTGTTACTACAGTTAGCAGTGTTACTACAGTTAGCAGTGTTACTACAGTTAGTAGTGTTACTACAGTGAGTAGTGTTACTACATTGTTACTACAGTTAGTAGTGTTACTACAGTGAGTAGTGTTACTACATTGTTACTACAGTTAGTAGTTACTACAGTTAGTAGTGTTACTACAGTGAGTAGTGTTACTACATTGTTACTACAGTTAGTAGTGTTACTACAGTGAGTAGTGTTACTACATTGTTACTACAGTGAGTAGTGTTACTACAGTTAGTAGTGTTACTACAGTTAGTAGTGTTACTACAGTTAGTAGTGTTACTACAGTTAGTAGTGTTACTACAGTGAGTAGTGTTACTACAGTTAGCAGTGTTACTACAGTTAGTAGTGTTACTACAGTTAGCAGTGTTACTACAGTTAGCAGTGTTACTACAGTTAGCAGTGTTACTACAGTTAGTAGTGTTACTACAGTTAGTGTTACTACAGTTAGTGTTACTACAGTTAGTGTTACTACAGTTAGTGTTACTACAGTTAGTGTTACTACAGTTAGTAGTGTTACTACAGTTAGTAGTGTTACTACATTGTTACTACAGTGAGTAGTGTTACTACAGTTAGTAGTGTTACTACAGTGAGTAGTGTTACTACATTGTTACTACAGTGAGTAGTGTTACTACATTGTTACTACAGTTAGTAGTGTTACTACAGTGAGTAGTGTTACTACAGTGAGTAGTGTTACTACAGTGAGTAGTGTTACTACAGTTAGTAGTGTTACTACAGTGAGTAGTGTTACTACAGTGAGTAGTGTTACTACAGTGAGTAGTGTTACTACAGTGAGTAGTGTTACTACAGTGAGTAGTGTTACTACAGTGAGTAGTGTTACTACATTGTTACTACAGTGAGTAGTGTTACTACAGTTAGTAGTGTTACTACAGTTAGTGTTACTACAGTTAGTAGTGTTACTACAGTGAGTAGTGTTACTACATTGTTACTACAGTGAGTAGTGTTACTACATTGTTACTACAGTTAGTAGTGTTACTACAGTGAGTAGTGTTATTACAGTTAGTAGTGTTACTACAGTTAGTGTTACTACAGTTAGTAGAGTTACTACAGTTAGTATTGTTACTACAGTTAGCAGTGTTACTACAGTTAGCAGTGTTACTACAGTTAGCAGTGTTACTACAGTTAGCAGTGTTACTACAGTTAGTAGTGTTTCTACAGTTAGTAGAGTTACTACAGTGAGTAGTGTTACTACAGTGAGTGAGTAGTGTTACTACAGTTAGTAGTGTTACTACAGTTAGTAGTTACTACAGTTAGTAGTGTTATTACATTGTTACTACAGTTAGTAGTGTTACTACAGTTAGTAGTGTTACTACAGTTAGTAGTGTTACTACAGTTAGTAGTGCTACTACATTGTTACTACAGTGAGTAGTGTTACTACAGTGAGTAGTGTTACTACAGTTAGTAGAGTTACTACAGTTAGTAGAGTTACTACAGTGAGTAGTGTTACTACAGTGAGTAGTGTTACTACAGTTAGCAGTGTTACTACAGTTAGCAGTGTTACTACAGTGAGTAGTGTTACTACAGTGAGTAGTGTTACTACAGTTAGTAGAGTTACTACAGTTAGTAGTGTTACTACAGTTAGTAGTTACTACAGTTAGTAGTGTTATTACATTGTTACTACAGTTAGTAGTGTTACTACAGTTAGTAGTGTTACTACAGTTAGTAGTGCTACTACATTGTTACTACAGTGAGTAGTGTTACTACAGTGAGTAGTGTTACTACAGTTAGTAGAGTTACTACAGTTAGTAGAGTTACTACAGTGAGTAGTGTTACTACAGTTAGTAGTGTTACTACAGTTAGTAGTGTTATTACATTGTTACTACAGTTAGTAGAGTTACTACAGTTAGTAGTGTTACCACAGTTAGTAGTGTTACTACAGTTAGTAGTGTTATTACATTGTTACTACAGTGAGTGAGTAGTGTTACTACAGTTAGTAGTGTTACCACAGTTAGTAGTGTTACTACAGTTAGTAGAGTTACTACAGTTAGTAGTGCTACTACAGTTAGTAGTGCTACTACAGTTAGTAGTGCTACTACAGTTAGCAGTGTTACTACAGTTAGCAGTGTTACTACAGTTAGCAGTGTTACTACAGTTAGCAGTGTTACTACAGTTAGCAGTGTTACTACAGTGAGTAGTGTTACTACAGTGAGTAGTGTTACTACAGTGAGTAGTGTTACTACAGTGAGTAGTGAGTTAGTAGTGTTACTACAGTTAGTAGTGTTACTACATTGTTACTACAGTGAGTAGTGTTACTACAGTGAGTAGTGTTACTACAGTGAGTAGTGTTACTACAGTGAGTGAGTAGTGTTACTACAGTGAGTGCGTAGTGTTACTACAGTGAGTGAGTAGTGTTACTACAGTTAGTAGTGTTACTACAGTTAGTAGTGTTACTACAGTTAGTAGTGTTATTACATTGTTACTACAGTGAGTAGTGTTACTACAGTGAGTAGTGTTACTACAGTTAGTAGTGTTACTACAGTGAGTAGTGTTACTACAGTGAGTGAGTAGTGTTACTACAGTTAGTAGTGTTACTACAGTTAGTTAGTAGTGTTACTACAGTGAGTAGTGTTACTACAGTGAGTAGTGTTACTACAGTGAGTGAGTAGTGTTACTACAGTTAGTAGTTACTACAGTTAGTAGTGTTATTACATTGTTACTACAGTTAGTAGTGTTACTACAGTTAGTAGTGTTACTACAGTTAGTAGTTACTACAGTTAGTAGTGTTATTACATTGTTACTACAGTTAGTAGTGTTACTACAGTTAGTAGTGCTACTACAGTTAGTAGTGTTACTACAGTTAGTAGTGCTACTACAGTTAGTAGTGTTACTACAGTTAGTAGTGTTACTACATTGTTACTACAGTGAGTAGTGTTACTACAGTGAGTAGTGTTACTACAGTGAGTAGTGTTACTACAGTGAGTAGTGTTACTACAGTGAGTAGTGTTACTACAGTTAGTAGTGTTACTACATTGTTACTACAGTTAGTAGTGTTACTACAGTTAGCAGTGTTACTACAGTTAGTAGTGTTACTACATTGTTACTACAGTTAGTAGTGTTACTACAGTTAGTAGTGTTACTACAGTTAGTAGTGTTACTACATTGTTACTACAGTTAGTAGTGTTACTACAGTTAGTAGTGTTACTACAGTTAGTAGTGTTACTACAGTTAGTAGTGTTACTACATTGTTACTACAGTTAGTAGTGTTACTACAGTTAGCAGTGTTACTACAGTTAGCAGTGTTACTACAGTTAGCAGTGTTACTACAGTTAGCAGTGTTACTACAGTTAGCAGAGTTACTACAGTTAGTATTGTTACTACAGTTAGTATTGTTACTACAGTTAGCAGTGTTACTACAGTTAGTAGAGTTACTACAGTTAGTATTGTTACTACAGTTAGTAGTGTTACTACAGTTAGTAGTGTTACTACAGTTAGCAGTGTTACTACAGTTAGCAGTGTTACTACAGTTAGCAGTGTTACTACAGTTAGTAGAGTTACTACAGTTAGTAGTGTTACTACAGTTAGTAGTGTTACTACAGTTAGTAGTGTTACTACAGTTAGCAGAGTTACTACAGTTCGTAGTGTTACTACAGTTAGTAGTGTTACTACAGTTAGTAGTGTTACTACAGTTAGTAGAGTTACTACAGTTAGTAGAGTTACTACAGTTAGTAGTGTTACTACAGTTAGTAGTGTTACTACAGTGAGTAGTGTTACTACAGTGAGTAGTGTTACTACAGTGAGTAGTGTTACTACAGTGAGTAGTGTTACTACAGTGAGTAGTGTTACTACAGTTAGTAGTGTTACTACAGTTAGTAGTTTTACTACAGTAGTTACTACAGTGAGTAGTGTTACTACAGTGAGTAGTGTTACTACAGTGAGTAGTGTTACTACAGTGAGTAGTGTTACTACAGTGAGTAGTGTTACTACAGTTAGTAGAGTTACTACAGTGAGTAGTGTTACTACAGTGAGTAGTGTTACTACAGTTAGTAGTGTTACTACAGTTAGTAGTGTTACTACAGTAAGTAGTTTTACTACAGTAGTTACTACAGTGAGTAGTGTTACTACAGTGAGTACAGTTAGTAGAGTTACTACAGTTAGTAGTGTTACTACATTGTTACTACAGTTAGTAGTGTTACTACAGTTAGTAGTGTTACTACAGTTAGTAGTGTTACTACAGTTAGTAGTGTTACTACAGTTAGTAGTGTTACTATAGTTAGCAGTGTTACTACAGTTAGCAGTGTTACTACAGTTAGCAGTGTTACTACAGTTAGTAGTGTTACTACAGTTAGTAGTGTTACTACAGTTAGTAGTGTTACTACAGTTAGTAGTGTTACTATAGTTAGTAGAGTTACTACAGTTAGCAGTGTTACTACAGTTAGCAGTGTTACTACAGTTAGTATACTACAGTTAGTAGTGTTACTACAGTGAGTAGTGTTACTACAGTGAGTAGTGTTACTACAGTGAGTAGTGTTACTACAGTGAGTAGTGTTACTACAGTTAGTAGTGTTACTACAGTGAGTAGTGTTACTACAGTTAGTAGTGTTACTACAGTTAGTAGTGTTACTACAGTTAGTAGTGTTACTACAGTTAGTAGTGTTACTACAGTTAGTAGTTTTACTACAGTAGTTACTACAGTGAGTAGTGTTACTACAGTGAGTACAGTTAGTAGAGTTACTACAGTGAGTACAGTTAGTAGAGTTACTACAGTGAGTACAGTTAGTAGAGTTACTACAGTTAGTAGTGTTACTACATTGTTACTACAGTTAGTAGTGTTACTACAGTGAGTAGTGTTACTACAGTTAGTAGTGTTACTACAGTTAGTAGTGTTACTACAGTTTACAGTTAGTAGTGTTACTACAGTTAGTAGTGTTACTACAGTTAGTAGTGTTACTACAGTTAGTAGTGTTACTACAGTTAGTAGTGTTACTATAGTTAGTAGAGTTACTACAGTTAGCAGTGTTACTACAGTTAGCAGTGTTACTACAGTTAGCAGTGTTACTACAGTTAGTAGAGTTACTACAGTTAGTATTGTTACTACAGTTAGCAGTGTTACTACAGTTAGCAGTGTTACTACAGTTAGCAGTGTTACTACAGTTAGCAGTGTTACTACAGTTAGTAGAGTTACTACAGTTAGTATTGTTACTACAGTTAGCAGTGTTACTACAGTTAGTAGTGTTACTATAGTTAACTCAGTTAGCAGTGTTACTACAGTTAGCAGTGTTACTACAGTTAGTAGAGTTACTACAGTTAGTATTGTTACTACAGTTAGCAGTGTTACTATAGTTAGTAGAGTTACTACAGTGAGTAGTGTTACTACAGTGAGTAGTGTTACTACAGTTAGTAGAGTTACTACAGTGAGTAGTGTTACTACAGTTAGTAGTGTTACTACAGTTAGTAGTGTTACTACAGTTAGTTAGTAGTGTTACTACAGTTAGTAGAGTTACTACAGTTAGTAGTGTTACTACAGTTAGCAGTGTTACTACAGTTAGTAGTGTTACTACAGTTAGTAGTGTTACTACAGTTAGTAGAGTTACTACAGTTAGTAGTGTTACTACAGTTAGTAGTGTTACTACAGTTAGCAGTGTTACTACAGTTAGTAGTGTTACTACAGTTAGTAGTGTTACTACAGTTAGTAGTGTTACTACAGTGAGTAGTGTTACTACAGTTAGTAGAGTTACTACAGTTAGTAGAGTTACTACAGTTAGTATTGTTACTACAGTTAGCAGTGTTACTACAGTTAGCAGTGTTACTACAGTTAGCAGTGTTACTACAGTTAGCAGTGTTACTACAGTTAGTAGAGTTACTACAGTTAGTATTGTTACTACAGTTAGCAGTGTTACTACAGTTAGTAGTGTTACTATAGTTAACTCAGTTAGCAGTGTTACTACAGTTAGCAGTGTTACTACAGTTAGTAGAGTTACTACAGTTAGTATTGTTACTACAGTTAGCAGTGTTACTATAGTTAGTAGAGTTACTACAGTGAGTAGTGTTACTACAGTGAGTAGTGTTACTACAGTTAGTAGAGTTACTACAGTGAGTAGTGTTACTACAGTTAGTAGTGTTACTACAGTTAGTAGTGTTACTACAGTTAGTTAGTAGTGTTACTACAGTTAGTAGAGTTACTACAGTTAGTAGTGTTACTACAGTTAGCAGTGTTACTACAGTTAGTAGTGTTACTACAGTTAGTAGTGTTACTACAGTTAGTAGAGTTACTACAGTTAGTAGTGTTACTACAGTTAGTAGTGTTACTACAGTTAGCAGTGTTACTACAGTTAGTAGTGTTACTACAGTTAGTAGTGTTACTACAGTTAGCAGTGTTACTACAGTTAGTAGTGTTACTACAGTGAGTAGTGTTACTACAGTTAGTAGAGTTACTACAGTTAGTAGTGTTACTACAGTTAGTAGTGTTACTACAGTTAGTAGTGTTACTACAGTTAGTAGTGTTACTACAGTTAGTAGAGTTACTACAGTTAGTAGTGTTACTACAGTTAGCAGTGTTACTACAGTTAGTAGTGTTTCTACAGTTAGCAGTGTTACTACAGTGAGTAGTGTTACTACAGTTAGTAGTGTTACTACAGTTAGTAGTGTTACTACAGTTAGTTAGTAGTGTTACTACAGTTAGTAGAGTTACTACAGTTAGTAGTGTTACTACAGTTAGCAGTGTTACTACAGTTAGTAGTGTTACTACAGTAAACCCATGGTGATGGTGCTGATCTGTGGACACTGGATAGTTCATTCATGGCACAATGTTTCTCCTGGTTTCCACGTCAGCGCTGTTTGATCCGTTAATAATGGAGAAATGTGAATGTTTCTCACTAGATCTCGCAGCGATGTTATTACTTCAGTGGCGAACTCAAATGTTTTCTTTACTGGATCTCCCTGTGTAGTAACAGTGCTGATGATTAAGATCGGCTCGCGCTGCATTGGTCCAAACTGATAAATGGTCCGTCAACCACACAATAACGAGCAGCTCAGTTTCGTTCCGCTTACATTACGTTTGCCATTTGATGTTGGGCAATGTTGTGGTCACGCCAGCGTCTCTTACATTATGAGCGTGCTTGCCACGCGCGACGCGCCTTCATTTGAAATAATGAAATTTACTTTCATTGAAAATAACTAAAAAACGAAACGGAAAAATGAACAACGAACCGTTCGGTTCAAAAATGCGTACCGAAAACCGACCCGAAAGCCTCGTACCGACCGGTTCAATACGGATACGTGTACCGTTACACCCCTAGTGTTAATACAGGTTTGCAGTGTTTACAAAGAGCTCCAGCAGGAGGCGCTGTAGAGCGGCAGAACGCGGTTTCCACGGTAATGGCTCATAAACGCTGCTTTCTCAGGAAACATAAGGAAAGGTTCAATTGAAATATCATCGACACTTTTCTAAAGACCGTCAGTTCGCTTCAGATACATCCACATAGAACTCCCGCGCCGCGTGTGTGTGGGGCGTGTGACGTGTGTGTGTGTGCGCCCCCCCGCGCCACGTGTGTGTGTGTGCGCCCCCCCGCAGGCGCTGCACACATGCAGCTGAGTAACGTGTGTGTGTGTGTGCCCCCCCGCAGGCGCTGCACCACCTGTACGAGATCGTGCGCGGCGTGCTGTTCCTCAACAAGGCGTCTCTGTTCGAGGTGCTGTTCTCGGACGACTGCATCATGGACGTGGTGGGCTGTCTGGAGTACGAGCCGGCGCTGGCCCAGCCCCGGAGGCACCGCGAGTTCCTCACACACACCGCCCGCTTCAGGGAGGTCATCCCCATCACCGACTCCGAGCTGCGGCAGAAGATCCACCAGACCTACCGCGTGCAGTACATCCAGGACATCATCCTGCCCACGCCCTCCGTGTTCGAGGAGAACTTCCTGTCCACGCTGTCCTCCTTCATCTTCTTCAACAAGGTGGAGATCGTCAGCATGCTGCAGGTGCGCTCACACACACACCTCACACACACCTGCGCTCGGGGTGCTTCAACGAGTCTCTGTAATAATGGTGTTTAAGCCTGTAGAAACAGTGTGTGTGTGTTTGTGTGTGTGTGTTTCAGGAGGATGAGAAGTTTCTGACGGAGGTGTTCGCTCAGCTGACGGATGAAGCCACAGAGGACGACAAGAGGAGAGAGCTGGTACTACACACACACCCACACACACACTCACTCACTCCTGTTCCTCTGACACCCGCAGGTGAACTTTATGGTGTTATTTCCCTGTCAAATGTCGAGAGCGCATTATTGTAGCGCAAAAGTACATTAATATAAT
>NW_026606690.1:932500-1015000 GCF_029890125.1 Rhinichthys klamathensis goyatoka
CGCGTGACTGACACACACTCGCCCGCGTGACTGACACTCGCTCGCGTGACTGACACACACACTCGCTCGCGTGACTGACTCACACTCGCTCGCGTGACTGACACACACTCGCTCGCGTGACTGACACACACTCGCTCGCGTGACTGACTCACACTCGCTCGCGTGACTGACACACACTCGCTCGCGTGACTGACACACACTCGCTCGCGTGACTGACACACACTCGCTCGCGTGACTGACACACACACTCGCTCGCGTGACTGACACACACTCCCTCGCGTGACTGACACACACACTCGCGTGACTGACACACACACTCGCTCGCGTGACTGACACACACTCGCTCGCGTGACTGACACACACTCGCTCGCGTGACTGACACACACTCGCTCGCGTGACTGACACACACACTCGCTCGCGTGACTGACACACACTCCCTCGCGTGACTGACACACACACTCGCGTGACTGACACACACACTCGCTCGCGTGACTGACACACACTCGCTCGCGTGACTGACACACACTCGCTCGCGTGACTGACACACACTCGCTCGCGTGACTGACACACACTCGCTCGCGTGACTGACACACACTCGCTCGCGTGACTGACACACTCGCTCGCGTGACTGACACACACTCGCTCGCTTGACTGACACACACACTCGCTCGCGTGACTGACACTCACTCGCTCGCGTGACTGACACACACTCGCTCGCGTGACTGACACACACGCACTCGCTCGCGTGACTTACACACACACTCGCTCGCATGACAAACACACACACTCGCTCGCGTGACTGACACACACTCGCTCGCGTGACTGACACACTCGCTCGCGTGACTGACACACACTCGCTCGCGTGACTGACACACACACACTCGCTCGCGTGACTGACACACACACACTCGCTCGCGTGACTGACAGACACACACTCGCTCGCGTGACTGACACACACACACTCGCTCGCGTGACTGACACACACACACTCGCTCGCGTGACTGACACACACACACTCGCTCGCGTGACTGACACACACACACTCGCTCGCGTGACTGACACACACACACTCGCTCGCGTGACTGACACACACACTCGCTCGCGTGACTGACACACACACACTCGCTCGCGTGACTGACACACACACTCGCTCGCGTGACTGACACACACACTCGCTCGCGTGACTGACACACACACACTCGCTCGCGTGACTTACACACACACTCGCTCGCGTGACAAACACACACACTCGCTCGCGTGACTGACACACACTCGCTCGCGTGACTGACACACTCGCTCGCGTGACTGACTCACACTCGCTCGCGTGACTGACACACACTCGCTCGCGTGACTGACACACACTCGCTCGCGTGACTGACTCACACTCGCTCGCGTGACTGACACACTCGCTCGCGTGACTGACTCACACTCGCTCGCGTGACTGACACACACTCGCTCGCGTGACTGACACACACTCGCTCGCGTGACTGACACACACTCGCTCGCGTGACTGACTCACACTCACTCGCGTGACTGACACACACACTCGCTCGCGTGACTGACTCACAATCGCTCGCGTGACTGACACACACTCGCTCGCGTGACAAACACACACACTCGCTCGCGTGACTGACACACACTCGCTGGCGTGACTGACTCACACTCGCTCGCGTGACTGACTCACACTCGCTCGCGTGACTGACACACACACTCGCTCGCGTGACTGACTCACACTCGCTCGCGTGACTGACTCACACTCGCTCGCGTGACTGACACACACACTCGCTCGCGTGACTGACTCACACTCGCTCGCGTGACTGACACACTCGCTCGCGTGACTGACTCACACTCGCTCGCGTGACTGACACACTCGCTCGCGTGACTGACTCACACTCGCTCGCGTGACTGACACACACACTCGCTCGCATGACACACACACTCGCTCGCGTGACTGACACACACTCGCTCGCGTGACTGACACACACACTCGCTCGCGTGACTGACACACACACTCGCTCGCGTGACTGACACACACACTCGCTCGCTTGACTGACACACACTCGCAAGCGTGACTGACACACACACTCGCTCGCGTGACTGACACACACACTCGCTCGCGTGACTGACACACACACTCGCTCGCGTGACTGACACACACACTCGCTCGCGTGACTGACACACACACTCGCTCGCGTGACTGACACACACTCGCTCGCGTGACTGACACACACACTCGCTCGCGTGACTGACACACAGACTCGCTCGCGTGACTGACACACACACTCGCTCGCGTGACTGACACACACTCGCTCGCGTGACTGACACACACACTCGCTCGCGTGACTGACACACACACTCGCTCGCGTGACTGACACACACACTCGCTCGCGTGACTGACACACACACTCGCTCGCGTGACTGACACACACTCGCTCGCGTGACTGACACACACACTCGCTCGCGTGACTGACACACACTCGCTCGCGTGACTGACACACACACACACTCGCTCGCGTGACTGACACACACACTCGCTCGCGTGACTGACACACACTCGCTCGCGTGACTGACATGCGCTGCAAATACTGTTCAGAGAACATTCCAGAATCCACATATGGAGGTTGTTTAGATGAGCGGTGTGAGCGTGCTGACGGCTCTGTGTGTGTGTGTGTGTGTGTGTGTGTGTGCAGGACGTGCTGCTGATTAACGTGGTCATCAAGCAGATGATCTGTGACTCGGACCCTGAGCTGGGTGGAGCTGTGCAGCTGATGGGGCTCCTGAGGACCCTCATCGACCCCGAGAACATGCTCGCCCCCGCCAGCGTGAGTAACACACACACACACACAGTCTGATTGGGGAAAGCTCGAGTCTGATTGGCTGGGAAACAATCTGAGGATGGTTATTTGCTGGTTTATAACATTAATCAAAGATATGTTGCACGAAAAGTCACGAAGAAACCAACGAAGGTGACTCCATTTCTACAGTTCACAATAATAATAGCTTGTTTTCATATGATGTCACGCCGCGTTGCCATGGCGCGAAATGCAAATGGAGGGCAGGAAGTGATTTGCTGTATTTAAAAAGCTCTATAACAAGCTCAAAATGCCTATGTTTTGCGTCGTTTATGGTTACTTAAATCGATCAAACCACGAGGAGTTTTTATCGTGTACCAAAAGTTGTTGTTCATAAGGGGGGAAATGCAAGAAATTGACCGAAAAACTCCGGAAAAACGGCTTGCAAACCTATGTCTGCGGTCGGGAGCCGAATGGGAAAATGCCCGTGTGTGCAGTGATCACTTCGTCAAAGGTGAGTTAATACAACTTAAGTGGCAATGTTTGTGTAACGTGTAACGTTTCCGAAATTTGTAAAATCAAAGTATGTGTGTAAGACGAGGTATTGCTGATATCTACCGCCTCGATGGCAGGAAAATCTTTCAATTCAGTTTAAAAATCGCTCCTCTTCATAACGCAAGGATCACGTCCAACATTGATTTTTTTTGTTTACTTCTTTCTCTTGTAATAGCGTGTAAAGTAATACAGTACGGACTTTCCTCCATCTCGTCCATTGCGCTCTTCACTCCCTGCCCTCCATCTGAATTTCGCGCGTCATCATAATCACGTGACTGAAACCCAGCTATTAATCGCTGAAATGTGTGTGTGTGTGTGTACAGAAAGCGGAGAAGAGTGAGTTCCTGAGCTTCTTCTACAAGTACTGCATGCATGTGCTGACGGCTCCTCTGCTGGCCAACACCTCTGAAGAGGACCACGGTGAGACACTGACCTCAGAGCTGCAGGAGCTGAGCCGCGTCCCTCCTCTCACTGACACGTGTGTGTGTGTGTGTGTGTGTGTCTCCACAGATCTGACCGAGGGATCAGCGAGAGTCAACCCCGTGTGTCCAGGTACACGTCACACCACACACACACGCCGCTCACGCCACACACACTCCCCACACACACACACGCCATACACACACGCCATACACACACACGCACTCCACACACACGCCGCTCACGCCACACACACTCCACACACACAGACACACACACACACACACGCCATACACACACACACTCCACACACACGCCACACACACTCCACACACACACACACGCCACACACACTCCCCACACACACACACGCCATACACACGCACTCCACACACACGCCGCTCACGCCACACACACTCCACACACACACACGCCATACACACGCACTCCACACACACGCCGCTCACGCCACACACACTCCACACACACACACGCCATACACACGCACTCCACACACACGCCGCTCACGCCACACACACTCGCCACACACACACACACACACATGCCATACACACACACGCCACACACTCCACACACAGCCACTCACGCGGCACGCTCACGCCACACACACTCCCCACACACACACGCACGCCACACTCACGCCACACACACTCCCCACACACACACACGCACGCCACACTCACGCCACACACACTC
This sequence comes from Rhinichthys klamathensis goyatoka, assembly GCF_029890125.1. Lineage (NCBI taxonomy): Eukaryota > Metazoa > Chordata > Actinopteri > Cypriniformes > Leuciscidae > Rhinichthys > Rhinichthys klamathensis. The sequence goes on from NW_026606690.1 coordinate 936,985, forward strand.
CCCACGCTCACGCCACACACACTCCCCACACACACACACGCACGCCACACTCACGCCACACACACTCCCCACACACACACACGCACGCCACACTCACGCCACACACACTCCCCACGCTCACGCCACACACACTCCCCACACACACACACGCACGCCACACACACGCGCCACGCAGTCCACACACACGCCAGGCTCACATCACACACCTCCCTCCACGCGCGCGTCACATCACACACCTCCCTCCACGCGCGTGTGCTCTACTGAGCGTGTCTGTGTGTCTCAGATAACTTCCAGACGGCGCAGCTGCTGGCTCTGATTCTGGAGCTGCTGACCTTCTGCGTGGAGCACCACACGTACCACATCAAGAACTACATCATGACTAAAGACCTGCTGCGGAGAGTGCTGACGCTCATGAACTCCAAACACACCTTCCTGGCGCTGTGTGAGTATCGCTCGCATCATCATGACGGTCATCGCTCGTGCTCGACACACAGCAGCCGCTCTACACGAGTGTGTGCCACAGAGGACCTGACATGCTTCCTCTAGAAGTCGTGATGTAGTTTCAGGCTCTCCTAGAACAGGTTTTCCTGCTTGAATGTTGATTATTCTCCTCATATTCTGCATTGTTGCGGCTCCTCTCTTCCCAGTCTGTCAGTAACGCTCTGTTTACTTCCTGTCTCTATGAAGCCCCTCCTCCTGAAAGCACACTGTGCTCTGATTGGTCGGCCGGAGCAGTGTGTTGTGATTGGTCGAGCGCTTCGAGTGTGTTAGGGAAATGCCCCGCCCCTTTCCATAACCACCAGTTTAACACACTACTGACTAACTCAACCAGGCCCCGCCCCTTTAATCTGCATATTAATTATAATGAGGAATATTGTGACGTGTTCGTTCCCGGGAGTAACTCAAGACTACAATGGAGGCGTTTCAGGAGTTCAGAAACACTGACACTCATATAGAGGAGAACTGGAGCTTCTTCATGATCACACAGCAACATCACACACTAAACACAGCACCAATTCTGCCTAATGTCCATCTGTTTAATATTCAGTCCAGTGCAGCAACAGTGCTCATCTCACTCACACACACACACACACACACACATTCATGCAGGTTATTGGTCTGTTTTATCCCTTTTGTGTTATTGCTCATAATGTATAGTTTAGCCTACATTTATATTTTTTCGCAGCTCTCAATGTGATGTTTGTTTGGAGAAGAATAGGCAGCGTGTGAAATAAGATGTCAATGAAATGCAGCCCAAAGATCGGATCAGTAAGTGTTGGAGTCGGACTGAGCTTGACTGAGTGTGTGTTGAGCAGGTGCGCTGCGCTTCCTGAGGAGGATCATCGGCCTGAAGGACGAGTACTACAACCGCTACATCATGAAGGGGAACCTGTTTGAGCCGGTCGTCAACGCCCTGCTGGACAACGGCACCAGATATAACCTGCTGAACTCTGCCGTCGTGGAGCTGTTCGAGTTCATCCGAGTCGTGAGTAGGGCTGGGGATGCTGACACTCTTCTGGCCCGGCTCAGTCACATCACTGACTGCTGATACAGTCATAGTGCTGACCAATAGGGTTTTGAGGATTTTTTAAGGATTACGATTCTGCTTATCGAGTCCTAATTTCAAATCCAGTTTGGTAAAAATAAACCTTAGATATCATTCCCATCTAGTGTTATTGCTAAAGCTGTAACTGCAGCTGAATATCATGAGCAGAATCATCAGCTGAAGAACACTTACAGGAGCGTTCGCCTGAGGCTTAAACACACCATAGAAGAACAACCAGCCATAGGAATATAAACTTCCAGCATTATCAAAGACAAATAAACACTCAGTGATTTAAAAAAGAACAAATAAATGATTATCAGTCGCAACAGATATACACAACTGAACACAGACAGACACAACTGAACACAGACAGACACAACTGAACACAGACAGACACAACTGAACACAGACAGACACAACTGAACACAGACAGACACAACTGAACACAGACAGACACAACTGAACACAGACAGACACAACTGAACACAGATAGACACAACTGAACACAGATAGACACAACTGAACACAGATAGACACAACTGAACACAGATAGACACAACTGAACACAGATAGACACAACTGAACACAGATAGACACAACTGAACACAGACAGACACAACTGAACACAGATAGACACAACTGAACACAGACAGACACAACTGAACACAGATAGACACAACTGAACACAGACAGACACAACTGAACACAGATAGACACAACTGAACACAGACAGACACAACTGAACACAGACAGACACAACTGAACACAGACAGACACAACTGAACACAGATAGACACAACTGAACACAGACAGACACAACTGAACACAGACAGACACAACTGAACACAGATAGACACAACTGAACACAGACAGACACAACTGAACACAGACAGACACAACTGAACACAGACAGACACAACTGAACACGGATAGACACAACTGAACACAGATAGACACAACTGAACACAGATAGACACAACTGAACACAGACAGACACAACTGAACACAGACACAACTGAACACAGACAGACACAACTGAACACGGATAGACACAACTGAACACAGACAGACACAACTGAACACAGACAGACACAACTGAACACAGATAGACACAACTGAACACAGATAGACACAACTGAACACAGATAGACACAACTGAACACGGATAGACACAACTGAACACAGACAGACACAACTGAACACAGACAGACACAACTGAACACAGACAGACACAACTGAACACAGATAGACACAACTGAACACAGACAGACACAACTGAACACAGATAGACACAACTGAACACAGATAGACACAACTGAACACAGACAGACACAACTGAACACAGATAGACACAACTGAACACAGACAGACACAACTGAACACAGATAGACACAACTGAACACAGACAGACACAACTGAACACAGATAGACACAACTGAACACAGACACAACTGAACACAGACAGACACAACTGAACACGGATAGACACAACTGAACACGGATAGACACAACTGAACACAGATAGACACAACTGAACACAGATAGACACAACTGAACACAGACAGACACAACTGAACACGGATAGACACAACTGAACACGGATAGACACAACTGAACACGGATAGACACAACTGAACACAGATAGACACAACTGAACACAGACAGACACAACTGAACACAGACAGACACAACTGAACACGGATAGACACAACTGAACACAGACAGACACAACTGAACACAGACAGACACAACTGAACACGGATAGACACAACTGAACACGGATAGACACAACTGAACACAGATAGACACAACTGAACACAGACAGACACAACTGAACACAGACAGACACAACTGAACACGGATAGACACAACTGAACACGGATAGACACAACTGAACACAGATAGACACAACTGAACACAGATAGACACAACTGAACACAGACAGACACAACTGAACACAGACAGACACAACTGAACACAGACAGACACAACTGAACACAGATAGACACAACTGAACACGGATAGACACAACTGAACACAGACACAACTGAACACAGACAGACACAACTGAACACAGATAGACACAACTGAACACAGACAGACACAACTGAACACAGATAGACACAACTGAACACAGACAGACACAACTGAACACAGATAGACACAACTGAACACAGACACAACTGAACACAGATAGACACAACTGAACACAGATAGACACAACTGAACACAGACAGACACAACTGAACACAGATAGACACAACTGAACACAGACAGACACAACTGAACACAGACAGACACAACTGAACACAGATAGACACAACTGAACACGGATAGACACAACTGAACACAGACACAACTGAACACAGACAGACACAACTGAACACAGATAGACACAACTGAACACAGACACAACTGAACACAGATAGACACAACTGAACACAGACAGACACAACTGAACACAGACACAACTGAACACAGATAGACACAACTGAACACAGATAGACACAACTGAACACAGACAGACACAACTGAACACAGACAGACACAACTGAACACAGATAGACACAACTGAACACAGACAGACACAACTGAACACAGACAGACACAACTGAACACAGACAGACACAACTGAACACAGACAGACACAACTGAACACAGACACAACTGAACACAGACACAACTGAACACAGATAGACACAACTGAACACAGACAGACACAACTGAACACAGACAGACACAACTGAACACAGATAGACACAACTGAACACAGACACAACTGAACACAGATAGACACAACTGAACACAGATAGACACAACTGAACACAGACAGACACAACTGAACACAGACAGACACAACTGAACACAGACAGACACAACTGAACACAGATAGACACAACTGAACACAGATAGACACAACTGAACACGGATAGACACAACTGAACACAGATAGACACAACTGAACACAGATAGACACAACTGAACACAGACAGACACAACTGAACACAGATAGACACAACTGAACACAGACAGACACAACTGAACACAGATAGACACAACTGAACACAGACAGACACAACTGAACACAGATAGACACAACTGAACACAGACACAACTGAACACAGATAGACACAACTGAACACAGATAGACACAACTGAACACAGACACAACTGAACACAGATAGACACAACTGAACACAGACACAACTGAACACAGATAGACACAACTGAACACAGATAGACACAACTGAACACAGACAGACACAACTGAACACAGATAGACACAACTGAACACAGACAGACACAACTGAACACGGATAGACACAACTGAACACAGATAGACACAACTGAACACAGACAGACACAACTGAACACAGACAGACACAACTGAACACAGACAGACACAACTGAACACAGACACAACTGAACACAGACAGACACAACTGAACACGGATAGACACAACTGAACACAGACAGACACAACTGAACACAGACAGACACAACTGAACACAGATAGACACAACTGAACACAGATAGACACAACTGAACACAGACAGACACAACTGAACACAGACAGACACAACTGAACACAGATAGACACAACTGAACACAGATAGACACAACTGAACACAGACAGACACAACTGAACACAGATAGACACAACTGAACACAGACAGACACAACTGAACACAGATAGACACAACTGAACACAGACAGACACAACTGAACACAGACAGACACAACTGAACACGGATAGACACAACTGAACACGGATAGACACAACTGAACACGGATAGACACAACTGAACACGGATAGACACAACTGAACACAGACAGACACAACTGAACACAGACAGACACAACTGAACACAGACAGACACAACTGAACACAGACACAACTGAACACAGACAGACACAACTGAACACAGACACAACTGAACACAGATAGACACAACTGAACACAGATAGACACAACTGAACACAGATAGACACAACTGAACACAGATAGACACAACTGAACACAGACAGACACAACTGAACACAGACAGACACAACTGAACACAGATAGACACAACTGAACACAGATAGACACAACTGAACACAGATAGACACAACTGAACACAGACAGACACAACTGAACACAGATAGACACAACTGAACACAGATAGACACAACTGAACACAGACAGACACAACTGAACACAGACAGACACAACTGAACACAGACAGACACAACTGAACACAGACACAACTGAACACAGACAGACACAACTGAACACAGACAGACACAACTGAACACAGATAGACACAACTGAACACAGATAGACACAACTGAACACAGACAGACACAACTGAACACAGACAGACACAACTGAACACAGACAGACACAACTGAACACAGACAGACACAACTGAACACAGACAGACACAACTGAACACAGACAGACACAACTGAACACAGACAGACACAACTGAACACAGATAGACACAACTGAACACAGACAGACACAACTGAACACAGATAGACACAACTGAACACAGACAGACACAACTGAACACAGACAGACACAACTGAACACAGACAGACACAACTGAACACAGACAGACACAACTGAACACAGATAGACACAACTGAACACAACTGAACACAGACAGACACAACTGAACACAGATAGACACAACTGAACACAGACAGACACAACTGAACACAGATAGACACAACTGAACACAGACAGACACAACTGAACACAGACAGACACAACTGAACACAGATAGACACAACTGAACACAGACAGACACAACTGAACACAGACAGACACAACTGAACACAGACAGACACAACTGAACACGGATAGACACAACTGAACACGGACAGACACAACTGAACACAGATAGACACAACTGAACACAGACAGACACAACTGAACACAGATAGACACAACTGAACACAGATAGACACAACTGAACACAGACAGACACAACTGAACACAGACAGACACAACTGAACACAGACAGACACAACTGAACACAGACACAACTGAACACAGACAGACACAACTGAACACAGACAGACACAACTGAACACAGATAGACACAACTGAACACAGATAGACACAACTGAACACAGACAGACACAACTGAACACAGACAGACACAACTGAACACAGACAGACACAACTGAACACAGACAGACACAACTGAACACAGACAGACACAACTGAACACAGACAGACACAACTGAACACAGACAGACACAACTGAACACAGATAGACACAACTGAACACAGACAGACACAACTGAACACAGATAGACACAACTGAACACAGACAGACACAACTGAACACAGACAGACACAACTGAACACAGATAGACACAACTGAACACAGACAGACACAACTGAACACAGACAGACACAACTGAACACAGACAGACACAACTGAACACGGATAGACACAACTGAACACGGATAGACACAACTGAACACGGATAGACACAACTGAACACAGACAGACACAACTGAACACAGACAGACACAACTGAACACAGACACAACTGAACACAGACAGACACAACTGAACACAGACACAACTGAACACAGATAGACACAACTGAACACAGATAGACACAACTGAACACAGATAGACACAACTGAACACAGATAGACACAACTGAACACAGACAGACACAACTGAACACAGACAGACACAACTGAACACAGATAGACACAACTGAACACAGATAGACACAACTGAACACAGACAGACACAACTGAACACAGACAGACACAACTGAACACAGACAGACACAACTGAACACAGACAGACACAACTGAACACAGACAGACACAACTGAACACAGACAGACACAACTGAACACAGACAGACACAACTGAACACAGATAGACACAACTGAACACAGATAGACACAACTGAACACAGACAGACACAACTGAACACAGATAGACACAACTGAACACAGACAGACACAACTGAACACAGACAGACACAACTGAACACAGATAGACACAACTGAACACAGATAGACACAACTGAACACAGACAGACACAACTGAACACAGACAGACACAACTGAACACAGACAGACACAACTGAACACAGACAGACACAACTGAACACAGATAGACACAACTGAACACAGACAGACACAACTGAACACAGATAGACACAACTGAACACAGACAGACACAACTGAACACAGATAGACACAACTGAACACAGACAGACACAACTGAACACAGATAGACACAACTGAACACAGACAGACACAACTGAACACAGACAGACACAACTGAACACAGACAGACACAACTGAACACAGACAGACACAACTGAACACAGACAGACACAACTGAACACAGACAGACACAACTGAACACAGACAGACACAACTGAACACAGACAGACACAACTGAACACAGACAGACACAACTGAACACAGACAGACACAACTGAACACAGACAGACACAACTGAACACAGATAGACACAACTGAACACAGACAGACACAACTGAACACAGACAGACACAACTGAACACGGATAGACACAACTGAACACAGACAGACACAACTGAACACAGACAGACACAACTGAACACAGATAGACACAACTGAACACAGATAGACACAACTGAACACAGACAGACACAACTGAACACAGACAGACACAACTGAACACAGACAGACACAACTGAACACGGATAGACACAACTGAACACAGACAGACACAACTGAACACAGACAGACACAACTGAACACAGACAGACACAACTGAACACAGACAGACACAACTGAACACAGACAGACACAACTGAACACGGATAGACACAACTGAACACGGATAGACACAACTGAACACGGACAGACACAACTGAACACGGACAGACACAACTGAACACAGATAGACACAACTGAACACAGATAGACACAACTGAACACAGATAGACACAACTGAACACAGATAGACACAACTGAACACAGACAGACACAACTGAACACAGACAGACACAACTGAACACAGATAGACACAACTGAACACAGACAGACACAACTGAACACAGACAGACACAACTGAACACAGATAGACACAACTGAACACAGACAGACACAACTGAACACAGACAGACACAACTGAACACAGATAGACACAACTGAACACAGACAGACACAACTGAACACAGACAGACACAACTGAACACAGACAGACACAACTGAACACAGACAGACACAACTGAACACAGACAGACACAACTGAACACAGACAGACACAACTGAACACAGACAGACACAACTGAACACAGACAGACACAACTGAACACGGATAGACACAACTGAACACAGATAGACACAACTGAACACAGATAGACACAACTGAACACAGACAGACACAACTGAACACAGATAGACACAACTGAACACAGATAGACACAACTGAACACAGACAGACACAACTGAACACAGACAGACACAACTGAACACAGACAGACACAACTGAACACAGATAGACACAACTGAACACAGATAGACACAACTGAACACAGATAGACACAACTGAACACAGACAGACACAACTGAACACAGATAGACACAACTGAACACAGACAGACACAACTGAACACAGACAGACACAACTGAACACGGATAGACACAACTGAACACAGATAGACACAACTGAACACAGACAGACACAACTGAACACAGACACAACTGAACACAGATAGACACAACTGAACACAGACAGACACAACTGAACACAGACAGACACAACTGAACACAGACAGACACAACTGAACACAGATAGACACAACTGAACACAGACAGACACAACTGAACACAGACAGACACAACTGAACACGGATAGACACAACTGAACACGGATAGACACAACTGAACACGGACAGACACAACTGAACACGGACAGACACAACTGAACACAGACACAACTGAACACAGATAGACACAACTGAACACAGATAGACACAACTGAACACAGACAGACACAACTGAACACAGACAGACACAACTGAACACAGACAGACACAACTGAACACAGATAGACACAACTGAACACAGATAGACACAACTGAACACAGACAGACACAACTGAACACAGACAGACACAACTGAACACAGATAGACACAACTGAACACAGACAGACACAACTGAACACGGATAGACACAACTGAACACAGACAGACACAACTGAACACAGATAGACACAACTGAACACAGACAGACACAACTGAACACAGATAGACACAACTGAACACAGATAGACACAACTGAACACAGACAGACACAACTGAACACAGATAGACACAACTGAACACAGACAGACACAACTGAACACAGATAGACACAACTGAACACAGATAGACACAACTGAACACAGATAGACACAACTGAACACAGATAGACACAACTGAACACAGATAGACACAACTGAACACAGATAGACACAACTGAACACAGACACAACTGAACACAGACAGACACAACTGAACACAGATAGACACAACTGAACACAGACAGACACAACTGAACACAGACAGACACAACTGAACACAGATAGACACAACTGAACACAGACAGACACAACTGAACACGGATAGACACAACTGAACACAGACAGACACAACTGAACACAGATAGACACAACTGAACACAGACAGACACAACTGAACACAGATAGACACAACTGAACACAGATAGACACAACTGAACACAGACAGACACAACTGAACACAGATAGACACAACTGAACACAGACAGACACAACTGAACACAGATAGACACAACTGAACACAGATAGACACAACTGAACACAGATAGACACAACTGAACACAGATAGACACAACTGAACACAGACAGACACAACTGAACACAGACAGACACAACTGAACACAGACAGACACAACTGAACACAGATAGACACAACTGAACACAGATAGACACAACTGAACACAGATAGACACAACTGAACACAGATAGACACAACTGAACACAGACAGACACAACTGAACACAGATAGACACAACTGAACACAGACAGACACAACTGAACACGGATAGACACAACTGAACACAGACAGACACAACTGAACACAGATAGACACAACTGAACACAGACAGACACAACTGAACACAGATAGACACAACTGAACACAGATAGACACAACTGAACACAGATAGACACAACTGAACACAGACAGACACAACTGAACACAGATAGACACAACTAGACACAACTGAACACAGATAGACACAACTGAACACAGACAGACACAACTGAACACAGATAGACACAACTGAACACAGATAGACACAACTGAACACAGACAGACACAACTGAACACAGACAGACACAACTGAACACAGATAGACACAACTGAACACAGACAGACACAACTGAACACAGACAGACACAACTGAACACAGACAGACACAACTGAACACAGATAGACACAACTGAACACAGACAGACACAACTGAACACAGACAGACACAACTGAACACAGACAGACACAACTGAACACAGATAGACACAACTGAACACAGACACAACTGAACACAGATAGACACAACTGAACACAGACACAACTGAACACAGACAGACACAACTGAACACGGATAGACACAACTGAACACGGATAGACACAACTGAACACAGACAGACACAACTGAACACAGACAGACACAACTGAACACAGATAGACACAACTGAACACAGATAGACACAACTGAACACAGACACAACTGAACACAGATAGACACAACTGAACACAGACACAACTGAACACAGACAGACACAACTGAACACGGATAGACACAACTGAACACAGACAGACACAACTGAACACAGATAGACACAACTGAACACAGACACAACTGAACACAGACAGACACAACTGAACACGGATAGACACAACTGAACACAGACAGACACAACTGAACACAGATAGACACAACTGAACACAGACACAACTGAACACAGATAGACACAACTGAACACAGATAGACACAACTGAACACAGATAGACACAACTGAACACGGATAGACACAACTGAACACAGATAGACACAACTGAACACAGACAGACACAACTGAACACAGATAGACACAACTGAACACAGACAGACACAACTGAACACAGACAGACACAACTGAACACAGACAGACACAACTGAACACAGACAGACACAACTGAACACAGACAGACACAACTGAACACAGACAGACACAACTGAACACAGACAGACACAACTGAACACAGACAGACACAACTGAACACAGATAGACACAACTGAACACAGATAGACACAACTGAACACAGATAGACACAACTGAACACAGACAGACACACACACACACAACTGAACACAGATAGACACAACTGAACACAGATAGACACAACTGAACACAGATAGACACAACTGAACACAGATAGACACAACTGAACACAGACAGACACACACACACACAACTGAACACAGATAGACACAACTGAACACAGATAGACACAACTGAACACAGATAGACACAACTGAACACAGATAGACACAACTGAACACAGACAGACACACACACACACAACTGAACACAGATAGACACAACTGAACACAGATAGACACAACTGAACACAGATAGACACAACTGAACACAGATAGACACAACTGAACACAGACAGACACACACACACACAACTGAACACAGATAGACACAACTGAACACAGATAGACACAACTGAACACAGACAGACACAACTGAACACAGATAGACACAACTGAACACAGATAGACACAACTGAACACAGATAGACACAACTGAACACAGATAGACACAACTGAACACAGACAGACACAACTGAACACAGATAGACACAACTGAACACAGACAGACACAACTGAACACAGACAGACACAACTGAACACAGATAGACACAACTGAACACAGATAGACACAACTGAACACAGACAGACACAACTGAACACAGACAGACACAACTGAACACAGACAGACACAACTGAACACAGATAGACACAACTGAACACAGATAGACACAACTGAACACAGACAGACACAACTGAACACAGACAGACACAACTGAACACAGATAGACACAACTGAACACAGACAGACACAACTGAACACGGATAGACACAACTGAACACAGACAGACACAACTGAACACAGATAGACACAACTGAACACAGACAGACACAACTGAACACGGATAGACACAACTGAACACAGACAGACACAACTGAACACAGACAGACACAACTGAACACAGACAGACACAACTGAACACAGACAGACACAACTGAACACAGATAGACACAACTGAACACAGATAGACACAACTGAACACAGATAGACACAACTGAACACAGATAGACACAACTGAACACGGATAGACACAACTGAACACAGACAGACACAACTGAACACAGATAGACACAACTGAACACAGACAGACACAACTGAACACAGATAGACACAACTGAACACAGATAGACACAACTGAACACAGATAGACACAACTGAACACGGATAGACACAACTGAACACAGATAGACACAACTGAACACAGACAGACACAACTGAACACAGATAGACACAACTGAACACAGATAGACACAACTGAACACAGATAGACACAACTGAACACAGACACAACTGAACACAGACAGACACAACTGAACACGGATAGACACAACTGAACACAGACAGACACAACTGAACACAGATAGACACAACTGAACACAGACAGACACAACTCAACACAGATAGACACAACTGAACACAGATAGACACAACTGAACACGGATAGACACAACTGAACACGGATAGACACAACTGAACACAGATAGACACAACTGAACACAGATAGACACAACTGAACACGGATAGACACAACTGAACACAGATAGACACAACTGAACACAGACAGACACAACTGAACACAGACAGACACAACTGAACACGGATAGACACAACTGAACACGGATAGACACAACTGAACACAGATAGACACAACTGAACACAGACAGACACAACTGAACACGGATAGACACAACTGAACACAGACAGACACAACTGAACACAGACAGACACAACTGAACACAGATAGACACAACTGAACACAGATAGACACAACTGAACACAGATAGACACAACTGAACACAGACAGACACAACTGAACACAGACAGACACAACTGAACACAGACAGACACAACTGAACACAGACAGACACAACTGAACACAGACAGACACAACTGAACACAGATAGACACAACTGAACACAGATAGACACAACTGAACACAGATAGACACAACTGAACACGGATAGACACAACTGAACACGGATAGACACAACTGAACACAGATAGACACAACTGAACACAGATAGACACAACTGAACACAGACAGACACAACTGAACACAGACAGACACAACTGAACACAGATAGACACAACTGAACACAGATAGACACAACTGAACACGGATAGATTGAAATAAATAGTGTTTTAAGATTTTCAGGTTCAGAAACTGTAATCAAATGTAAAATAACACTGCAGTTTATAAGATAATATGATTTAATGCTATATTACAAATATAGTACGAGTCAATTTCTCTGAATCTTTTGTTTGATTAGTGTTAGAGACGACAGCAGGAATATTAGCCCACTGTCACTTTAAGAGCTGCACGGATTAATTCGAGGGTGAGACACTGTTCTCCTCATTTAAATCCCTCTGTGTGTGCAGAGTACAGCACACGAGCCGCCTCACGCTTCAGCGCTTTACATCACATTAAACTTGCACACAGGAGTCGATAAGTGGAACTGAAATGCGTGTTTCTTATCGATTCACCGGTTCTTGTAAATTTGTCACCGGTTCTGGATACCCATCGCTATAGAGATCGGGCGTCTGACCGCTGTGTTTGACCATCAGGAGGACATCCGGTCCCTCATCGCACACATCGTGGACCACTTCTACCCGGCGCTGGAGTCCATCGAGTACGTGCAGACCTTCAAGGGCCTGAAGGGGCGATACGAGCAGGAGAAGGAGCGGCAGAGCCGAGGCCTGAGCAGGTGTGTGAGCCACACTACACACACACACACACACACACTCTCTCTCTCTCTCTCTCACACAGACACACACACTCTTACTCTTTTATGTTGTCCATCGAAATCCGTTGCTGAGGTCCAAGTGTTTAGCGGTGAGCTGGTAGATGGCTGATCAGCCCTATGCTGGCTCTGTGCTGGAGGGTGTGTGTGTGTAACAGTGGCAGCCATGGCTGTATTCCTCCTGGGCCGCTTCTGCTGTCCTCTGGCTCTCCATCTCTACACAGCTGTCGCCAGATGATCCTCAGGTCTGATCTTCCTCTTCCTCAAGGCGTTCTTCATCGGATCCTGATAGCGCTGCTTCGCCCCAGCTGAGCGTCGGCCATGCTGTGACGGGCTGTATAGCGCTCTTCTCTACAGTAGCACAGGGTCATCATGGCCTCAAGACTTCTGCAGTTGGTCTTCAGTATTTCGCCAGGTGATTCCCAGAAGGCAGTGTATGTGGAGGTGCTGTCGGCTGTAGGTTCCCCACGCTTCACAGCTATAGAGGAGTGTGGTTTGGTATACGGCGACCGTTGTGCAGGGATGGAGGCTCTTCTGAAAGACTACACCGAAGTCTCCCAAAGGCAGCTGATGCCCGTGTAACTCGGCTCTGGGTTTCGTTGTCGAGGCCGCTATCCTCAGAGAAACTCCCCAGATATTTGAAAGATGGCACTACTGACAACCGTTCATCTCCAGCAGTGAAGGCAGGAGATGTGGGCATCGGTACAGAGGCTATAAACATGTCCTGATGTTGCTGTGAAGAGCGTGTCGATCGAGCTCCTGTGATTGAGTCAGTGATGTTAGGTCTCTGAAGCATCGCCTTGGTCATGACCGTACCGCCAGCAGAAGCAGTGATATTGCTAATGCCACAGACGGCCTGGTCACCCGTGTTCTTATAAATGATTATGATGTTTGCGTCTCTGCATTGCTGTGGGATGTTCTCATCAGGCCAGGCCTCGGTGATGTCCCGGCAGACGGTGCGCTCACATATGTACCCTCCCTCCTCCAGGAGCTCAGCAGGGATGGCATCCGCGCCAGGGCACTTAAGCGCACGGACAGAAGCTCCTGGAAGGGAGACTGAGATCGGGGATGGGTTCAGAGGTCCAGGATGATGGGGTCTGCATCTGAGTCCTGATTAAGGAGGGTGTCAGTGGTCAGCACACCTCAATAGGATACTATTCTGGTCCTTCAGAAGTGTTTGACCTTCAGCTGTTTTCAGGGAAGGGACAGCGATTGGTTGGACCGGAGATGGTTTGACAGCTTTATAAAAATTCTGTATTAGCCTTTCACTAATGCCTACAGGTGTTTCTGTGAGACTTGGTGTTCTTGATGGCCAGTCCTACTCCATGAAGATGTGTTCCAGCTGTGGGGAACCCTTTCCAGAAGAAGCTATAGCCGATCCCTCCTCCGCCTTCACCCAGAGGCCTGGTGTCACTCGGGCAGCGGCTCGGCTCAGCAGAGATCAGGCCTGGGCTCCTGTCAGAGACGCCACGCCAGTCCAGGAGAGTCCTCACAAGCCGTGGTGCCAGTTTATATTGCAGTGTTTCTTATTTTCCTTATTTCGACCGCAGTCGTGGAATAACCCGATAAGCGTGGTGTCCTATCCAGGTAAATGGTTGGATGGGCCATTTTTGGGCCACCTTCCTCAGTTGGGGTGAGCAGTGCGGTTAGTTAGCAGCACCACCACACTACTGCACTAGATGCTTCACACACACCCTGTGTATATATATACACACACACTAACACAGCATGCTCTTCTCACAGGTACCGTAGAGACGCGCGCTCCGAGGAGGACGAGGACATGTGGCTGAACGAGGAGGAGGAAGAGGAGGACGTGTCCGACACCGGCTTCGACAAGAGCAAGAGCGACTACGGCAAGTTCATGGAGAGCGAGAAAGGTATTCCTGCTTTCAGAATCAGTGATTCCAGGCTGGATACAGAAACGTTACGCGTGTTCCCTGTGGTTTCAGCTAAAGAGAGTCAGGATAAAGAGAACCAGCCGAAGCGCTCGACCACAGGCGGCTTTAAGTTCACCTTCGCTCACTCAGCGGCGGCTAACGCTAACGCTAGCAACGGCTCCAAGCCTCCGCCCTCCTCTTCCTCCAGCGGCTCCAGGCCTGCAGCGCCTCCTGCTGCACACACGCCACGGGTGCGTACACACACACACACACACACACACTCTTACAGCAAGATACACTCACTACATCTGTCAGTGGCCTCAGAAAAATCATCATTTCCCTTTCAAGATGTTTTTTCTGACTCCATTGGCAGATGTTCTTGTTTTCAGCACAAGCTCGCTTCAGTTTAAGCAGTTTTTCAGTAACAAGTCTTAATATCTTCAGCCATTTCACCCCAATCTGATCCCCTTAGGGATGCGAGGAATGCTTCAGTACACATAGACAAACCTAAAAATGCTAAAACTTTACCAAATAATTATTATTACTACATGTGTATCTGGCTTTAGGGCCCAGCGGAACAGCTCTGCTCGAATAGAGCTATAAGCCCATCTAGAGGCATGACATATCATGTGTTATTATATTCCACAGGGCTGGGCGATATGGCCAGAAAATCATATCTCGGTATGTTTTGGTTAAATGGCGATATACGATATATATCTCGGTACTTTCTACGGTTTCCTATTTGGATAAAGAAAATCTGTGTTTATTTTAAAAAAAAATATTTCACACTCTGCCAGATATCCTACAAACAATGTTGATATTGAACGATATGGAACCAAATATAGTGAATGTAATGTAGGCTATGCAATATATTACGTAAATTGATTAAAGGCTAAACTAAAAATGAAAATAAAAACTGTATTTGATTACCCCACTATAATGATCACTTTCATATAAATATACTTGTAGGTTTAAAATTCCACATATGGCACGTTTATTGTCTCCAACAACAAATATTTTAGCGATATGTTTATTTTAGTCAGAATTGTTGCGCTGCTAGTGCTCGTCTGTCTGACGCTCGTTGCGGAGGAGATGCTCTTGCAGAAGCTCGTCCTCCTGACACTGACATGTGTTTCTGACATCACAGATGAGGACACACCTGTGAACTGTAGACGCTCCACATCTCTAACGCATCCAACAGCGCCAGTCTTAATCTGCCAGAGCATCTGACCGCACGCTGCTGGAGGCTTGGCTATATCTGACCAGTTACTTTGAAGCCCTTAAGATAAGCTTGTCATGTTCAGGACACACTGCACCTTCACTGCATTAGCTCACTGCGTCCTCCGTGTTTTCAGGTGTGCTCGAATCACACTCCTGTATCGAGATAAACGCTATTGCCTCATTCATATCGCTATATCCTCCAAACTGGCTATACCGCCCAGCCCAGCCTCCGCGAGAGCTCAGAGACTCGTGTCAGGTGTCTATTTAAAAAATAGAAGAAATATTATCAAAATGACATAAGGTTTCTGGGAAAACAGTAGTATGATTTTAGGGCTTTGGGTGATTTGACCCGCGAGGGAAAGGTGTGTGTGTGTGTGAAACAGAGGAAGCACTGCACATCCTCACCTCTAGGGGAGACGGGTGTTCCTCTCAGTGTGTGTGTGTGTGTGTGTGTGTGTGTGTGTGTGTGAGAAACAG
This sequence comes from Rhinichthys klamathensis goyatoka, assembly GCF_029890125.1. Classification (NCBI taxonomy): domain Eukaryota; kingdom Metazoa; phylum Chordata; class Actinopteri; order Cypriniformes; family Leuciscidae; genus Rhinichthys; species Rhinichthys klamathensis. The sequence goes on from NW_026606690.1 coordinate 955,256, forward strand.
AGGAAGCACTGCACATCCTCACCTCTAGGGGAGACGGGTGTTCCTCTCAGTGTGTGTGTGTGTGTGTGTGTGTGTGTGTGTGTGTGTGTGTGTGTGTGTGTGTGTGTGTGTGAGAAACAGAGGAAGCACTGCACATCCTCACCTCTAGGGGAGACGGGTGTTCCTCTCAGTGTGTGTGTGTGTGTGTGTGTGTGTGTGTGTGTGTGTGTGAGAAACAGAGGAAGCACTGCACATCCTCACCTCTAGGGGAGACGGGTGTTCCTCTCAGTGTGTGTGTGTGTGTGTGTGTGTGTGTGTGTGTGTGAAACAGAGGAAGCACTGCACATCCTCACCTCTAGGGGAGACGGGTGTTCCTCTCAGTGTGTGTGTGTGTGTGTGTGTGTGTGTGTGTGTGTGTGAGAAACAGAGGAAGCACTGCACATCCTCACCTCTAGGGGAGACGGGTGTTCCTCTCAGTGTGTGTGTGTGTGTGTGTGTGTGTGTGTGTGTGTGTGTGTGTGTGTGTGTGTGTGAGAAACAGAGGAAGCACTGCACATCCTCACCTCTAGGGGAGACGGGTGTTCCTCTCAGTGTGTGTGTGTGTGTGTGTGTGTGAGAAACAGAGGAAGCACTGCACATCCTCACCTCTAGGGGAGACGGGTGTTCCTCTCAGTGTGTGTGTGTGTGTGTGTGTGTGTGTGTGTGTGTGTGTGTGTGTGTGTGTGTGTGAAACAGAGGAAGCACTGCACATCCTCACCTCTAGGGGAGACGGGTGTTCCTCTCAGTGTGTGTGTGTGTGTGTGTGTGTGTGTGTGTGTGTGTGTGTGTGTGTGTGTGAAACAGAGGAAGCACTGCACATCCTCACCTCTAGGGGAGACGGGTGTTCCTCTCAGTGTGTGTGTGTGTGTGTGTGTGTGTGTGAAACAGAGGAAGCACTGCACATCCTCACCTCTAGGGGAGACGGGTGTTCCTCTCAGTGTGTGTGTGTGTGTGTGTGTGTGTGTGTGTGTGTGTGTGAAACAGAGGAAGCACTGCACATCCTCACCTCTAGGGGAGACGGGTGTTCCTCTCAGTGTGTGTGTGTGTGTGTGTGTGTGTGTGTGTGTGAGAAACAGAGGAAGCACTGCACATCCTCACCTCTAGGGGAGACGGGTGTTCCTCTCAGTGTGTGTGTGTGTGTGTGTGTGTGTGTGTGTGTGTGTGTGTGTGTGTGTGTGTGTGTGTGTGTGTGTGAAACAGAGGAAGCACTGCACATCCTCACCTCTAGGGGAGACGGGTGTTCCTCTCAGTGTGTGTGTGTGTGTGTGTGTGTGTGTGAGAAACAGAGGAAGCACTGCACATCCTCACCTCTAGGGGAGACGGGTGTTCCTCTCAGTGTGTGTGTGTGTGTGTGTGTGTGTGTGTGTGTGTGTGTGTGTGTGTGTGTGTGTGTGAGAAACAGAGGAAGCACTGCACATCCTCACCTCTAGGGGAGACGGGTGTTCCTCTCAGTGTGTGTGTGTGTGTGTGTGTGTGTGTGTGTGTGTGAGAAACAGAGGAAGCACTGCACATCCTCACCTCTAGGGGAGACGGGTGTTCCTCTCAGTGTGTGTGTGTGTGTGTGTGTGTGTGTGTGTGTGTGTGTGAAACAGAGGAAGCACTGCACATCCTCACCTCTAGGGGAGACGGGTGTTCCTCTCAGTGTGTGTGTGTGTGTGTGTGTGTGTGTGTGTGTGTGTGTGTGTGTGTGTGTGAGAAACAGAGGAAGCACTGCACATCCTCACCTCTAGGGGAGACGGGTGTTCCTCTCAGTGTGTGTGTGTGTGTGTGTGTGTGTGTGAGAAACAGAGGAAGCACTGCACATCCTCACCTCTAGGGGAGACGGGTGTTCCTCTCAGTGTGTGTGTGTGTGTGTGTGTGTGTGTGTGTGTGTGTGAGAAACAGAGGAAGCACTGCACATCCTCACCTCTAGGGGAGACGGGTGTTCCTCTCAGTGTGTGTGTGTGTGTGTGTGTGTGTGTGTGTGTGTGTGTGTGTGTGTGTGTGTGTGTGAGAAACAGAGGAAGCACTGCACATCCTCACCTCTAGGGGAGACGGGTGTTCCTCTCAGTGTGTGTGTGTGTGTGTGTGTGTGTGTGTGTGTGTGAGAAACAGAGGAAGCACTGCACATCCTCACCTCTAGGGGAGACGGGTGTTCCTCTCAGTGTGTGTGTGTGTGTGTGTGTGTGTGTGTGTGTGTGTGTGTGTGTGTGTGTGTGTGTGTGTGTGTGAGAAACAGAGGAAGCACTGCACATCCTCACCTCTAGGGGAGACGGGTGTTCCTCTCAGTGTGTGTGTGTGTGTGTGTGTGTGTGTGTGTGTGTGTGTGTGTGTGTGTGTGTGTGTGTGTGAGAAACAGAGGAAGCACTGCACATCCTCACCTCTAGGGGAGACGGGTGTTCCTCTCAGTGTGTGTGTGTGTGTGTGTGTGTGTGTGTGTGTGTGTGTGTGTGTGTGTGTGTGTGAGAAACAGAGGAAGCACTGCACATCCTCACCTCTAGGGGAGACGGGTGTTCCTCTCAGTGTGTGTGTGTGTGTGTGTGTGTGTGTGAGAAACAGAGGAAGCACTGCACATCCTCACCTCTAGGGGAGACGGGTGTTCCTCTCAGTGTGTGTGTGTGTGTGTGTGTGTGTGTGTGTGTGTGTGTGTGTGTGTGAGAAACAGAGGAAGCACTGCACATCCTCACCTCTAGGGGAGACGGGTGTTCCTCTCAGTGTGTGTGTGTGTGTGTGTGTGTGTGTGTGTGTGTGTGTGTGTGTGAGAAACAGAGGAAGCACTGCACATCCTCACCTCTAGGGGAGACGGGTGTTCCTCTCAGTGTGTGTGTGTGTGTGTGTGTGTGTGTGTGTGTGAGAAACAGAGGAAGCACTGCACATCCTCACCTCTAGGGGAGACGGGTGTTCCTCTCAGTGTGTGTGTGTGTGTGTGTGTGTGTGTGTGTGTGAGAAACAGAGGAAGCACTGCACATCCTCACCTCTAGGGGAGACGGGTGTTCCTCTCAGCGTGTGTGTGTGTGTGTGTGTGTGTGTGTGTGTGTGTGTGTGTGAGAAACAGAGGAAGCACTGCACATCCTCACCTCTAGGGGAGACGGGTGTTCCTCTCAGCGTGTGTGTGTGTGTGTGTGTGTGTGTGTGTGTGTGTGTGTGTGTGTGTGTGTGTGTGAGAAACAGAGGAAGCACTGCACATCCTCACCTCTAGGGGAGACGGGTGTTCCTCTCAGTGTGTGTGTGTGTGTGTGTGTGTGTGTGTGTGTGTGTGTGTGTGTGTGTGTGTGTGTGTGTGTGTGTGTGTGTGTGTGTGTGAGAAACAGAGGAAGCACTGCACATCCTCACCTCTAGGGGAGACGGGTGTTCCTCTCAGTGTGTGTGTGTGTGTGTGTGTGTGTGTGTGTGTGTGAAACAGAGGAAGCACTGCACATCCTCACCTCTAGGGGAGACGGGTGTTCCTCTCAGTGTGTGTGTGTGTGTGTGTGTGTGTGTGTGTGTGTGTGTGTGTGTTGTGTGTGTGAGAAACAGAGGAAGCACTGCACATCCTCACCTCTAGGGGAGACGGGTGTTCCTCTCAGTGTGTGTGTGTGTGTGTGTGTGTGTGTGTGTGTGTGTGTGTGTGTGTGTGTGTGTGTGTGTGTGAGAAACAGAGGAAGCACTGCACATCCTCACCTCTAGGGGAGACGGGTGTTCCTCTCAGTGTGTGTGTGTGTGTGTGTGTGTGTGTGTGTGTGTGTGTGTGTGTGTGTGTGAGAAACAGAGGAAGCACTGCACATCCTCACCTCTAGGGGAGACGGGTGTTCCTCTCAGTGTGTGTGTGTGTGTGTGTGTGTGTGTGTGTGTGTGTGTGTGTGTGTGTGTGTGTGTGAGAAACAGAGGAAGCACTGCACATCCTCACCTCTAGGGGAGACGGGTGTTCCTCTCAGTGTGTGTGTGTGTGTGTGTGTGTGTGTGTGTGTGTGTGTGTGTGTGTGTGTGTGTGAGAAACAGAGGAAGCACTGCACATCCTCACCTCTAGGGGAGACGGGTGTTCCTCTCAGTGTGTGTGTGTGTGTGTGTGTGTGTGTGTGTGTGTGTGTGTGTGTGTGTGTGTGTGAGAAACAGAGGAAGCACTGCACATCCTCACCTCTAGGGGAGACGGGTGTTCCTCTCAGTGTGTGTGTGTGTGTGTGTGTGTGTGTGTGTGTGTGTGTGTGTGTGTGTGTGTGTGTGTGAGAAACAGAGGAAGCACTGCACATCCTCACCTCTAGGGGAGACGGGTGTTCCTCTCAGTGTGTGTGTGTGTGTGTGTGTGTGTGTGTGTGTGTGTGTGTGTGAGAAACAGAGGAAGCACTGCACATCCTCACCTCTAGGGGAGACGGGTGTTCCTCTCAGTGTGTGTGTGTGTGTGTGTGTGTGTGTGTGTGTGAGAAACAGAGGAAGCACTGCACATCCTCACCTCTAGGGGAGACGGGTGTTCCTCTCAGTGTGTGTGTGTGTGTGTGTGTGTGTGTGTGTGTGTGTGTGTGTGTGTGTGAGAAACAGAGGAAGCACTGCACATCCTCACCTCTAGGGGAGACGGGTGTTCCTCTCAGTGTGTGTGTGTGTGTGTGTGTGTGTGTGTGTGTGTGTGTGTGTGTGTGTGTGTGTGTGTGTGTGTGTGTGTGTGAGAAACAGAGGAAGCACTGCACATCCTCACCTCTAGGGGAGACGGGTGTTCCTCTCAGTGTGTGTGTGTGTGTGTGTGTGTGTGTGTGTGTGTGTGTGTGTGTGTGTGTGTGTGTGAGAAACAGAGGAAGCACTGCACATCCTCACCTCTAGGGGAGACGGGTGTTCCTCTCAGTGTGTGTGTGTGTGTGTGTGTGTGTGTGTGTGTGTGTGTGTGTGTGTGTGTGTGTGAGAAACAGAGGAAGCACTGCACATCCTCACCTCTAGGGGAGACGGGTGTTCCTCTCAGTGTGTGTGTGTGTGTGTGTGTGTGTGTGTGTGTGTGTGTGTGTGTGTGTGTGTGTGTGTGTGAGAAACAGAGGAAGCACTGCACATCCTCACCTCTAGGGGAGACGGGTGTTCCTCTCAGTGTGTGTGTGTGTGTGTGTGTGTGTGTGTGTGTGTGTGTGTGTGTGTGTGTGTGTGAGAAACAGAGGAAGCACTGCACATCCTCACCTCTAGGGGAGACGGGTGTTCCTCTCAGTGTGTGTGTGTGTGTGTGTGTGTGTGTGTGTGTGTGTGTGTGTGTGTGTGTGTGTGTGTGAGAAACAGAGGAAGCACTGCACATCCTCACCTCTAGGGGAGACGGGTGTTCCTCTCAGTGTGTGTGTGTGTGTGTGTGTGTGTGTGTGAGAAACAGAGGAAGCACTGCACATCCTCACCTCTAGGGGAGACGGGTGTTCCTCTCAGTGTGTGTGTGTGTGTGTGTGTGTGTGTGTGTGTGTGTGTGTGTGTGTGTGAGAAACAGAGGAAGCACTGCACATCCTCACCTCTAGGGGAGACGGGTGTTCCTCTCAGTGTGTGTGTGTGTGTGTGTGTGTGTGTGTGTGTGTGTGTGTGTGTGAGAAACAGAGGAAGCACTGCACATCCTCACCTCTAGGGGAGACGGGTGTTCCTCTCAGTGTGTGTGTGTGTGTGTGTGTGTGTGTGTGTGTGTGTGTGTGTGTGTGAGAAACAGAGGAAGCACTGCACATCCTCACCTCTAGGGGAGACGGGTGTTCCTCTCAGTGTGTGTGTGTGTGTGTGTGTGTGTGTGTGTGTGTGTGTGTGTGTGTGTGTGTGTGTGAGAAACAGAGGAAGCACTGCACATCCTCACCTCTAGGGGAGACGGGTGTTCCTCTCAGTGTGTGTGTGTGTGTGTGTGTGTGTGTGTGTGTGTGTGTGTGTGTGTGTGTGTGTGAGAAACAGAGGAAGCACTGCACATCCTCACCTCTAGGGGAGACGGGTGTTCCTCTCAGTGTGTGTGTGTGTGTGTGTGTGTGTGTGTGTGTGTGTGTGTGTGTGTGTGTGTGTGTGTGTGTGAGAAACAGAGGAAGCACTGCACATCCTCACCTCTAGGGGAGACGGGTGTTCCTCTCAGTGTGTGTGTGTGTGTGTGTGTGTGTGTGTGTGTGTGTGTGTGTGTGTGTGTGTGTGTGAGAAACAGAGGAAGCACTGCACATCCTCACCTCTAGGGGAGACGGGTGTTCCTCTCAGTGTGTGTGTGTGTGTGTGTGTGTGTGTGTGTGTGTGTGTGTGTGTGTGTGTGTGTGTGTGTGTGTGTGTGAGAAACAGAGGAAGCACTGCACATCCTCACCTCTAGGGGAGACGGGTGTTCCTCTCAGTGTGTGTGTGTGTGTGTGTGTGTGTGTGTGTGTGTGTGTGTGTGTGTGTGTGTGTGAGAAACAGAGGAAGCACTGCACATCCTCACCTCTAGGGGAGACGGGTGTTCCTCTCAGGTGTGTGTGTGTGTGTGTGTGTGTGTGTGTGAGAAACAGAGGAAGCACTGCACATCCTCACCTCTAGGGGAGACGGGTGTTCCTCTCAGTGTGTGTGTGTGTGTGTGTGTGTGTGTGTGTGTGTGTGTGTGTGTGTGTGTGAGAAACAGAGGAAGCACTGCACATCCTCACCTCTAGGGGAGACGGGTGTTCCTCTCAGTGTGTGTGTGTGTGTGTGTGTGTGTGTGTGTGTGTGTGTGTGTGTGTGTGTGTGTGAGAAACAGAGGAAGCACTGCACATCCTCACCTCTAGGGGAGACGGGTGTTCCTCTCAGTGTGTGTGTGTGTGTGTGTGTGTGTGTGTGTGTGTGTGTGTGTGTGTGTGTGTGTGTGTGTGTGTGTGAGAAACAGAGGAAGCACTGCACATCCTCACCTCTAGGGGAGACGGGTGTTCCTCTCAGTGTGTGTGTGTGTGTGTGTGTGTGTGTGTGTGTGTGTGTGTGTGTGTGAGAAACAGAGGAAGCACTGCACATCCTCACCTCTAGGGGAGACGGGTGTTCCTCTCAGTGTGTGTGTGTGTGTGTGTGTGTGTGTGTGTGTGTGTGTGTGTGTGTGTGTGTGAGAAACAGAGGAAGCACTGCACATCCTCACCTCTAGGGGAGACGGGTGTTCCTCTCAGTGTGTGTGTGTGTGTGTGTGTGTGTGTGTGTGTGTGTGTGTGTGTGTGTGTGTGTGAGAAACAGAGGAAGCACTGCACATCCTCACCTCTAGGGGAGACGGGTGTTCCTCTCAGTGTGTGTGTGTGTGTGTGTGTGTGTGTGTGTGTGTGTGTGTGTGTGTGTGTGTGTGTGAGAAACAGAGGAAGCACTGCACATCCTCACCTCTAGGGGAGACGGGTGTTCCTCTCAGTGTGTGTGTGTGTGTGTGTGTGTGTGTGTGTGTGTGTGTGTGTGTGTGTGTGTGTGTGTGAGAAACAGAGGAAGCACTGCACATCCTCACCTCTAGGGGAGACGGGTGTTCCTCTCAGTGTGTGTGTGTGTGTGTGTGTGTGTGTGTGTGTGTGTGTGTGTGTGTGTGTGTGTGAGAAACAGAGGAAGCACTGCACATCCTCACCTCTAGGGGAGACGGGTGTTCCTCTCAGTGTGTGTGTGTGTGTGTGTGTGTGTGTGTGTGTGTGTGTGTGTGTGTGTGTGTGTGTGTGAGAAACAGAGGAAGCACTGCACATCCTCACCTCTAGGGGAGACGGGTGTTCCTCTCAGTGTGTGTGTGTGTGTGTGTGTGTGTGTGTGTGTGTGTGTGTGTGTGTGTGTGTGTGTGTGTGAGAAACAGAGGAAGCACTGCACATCCTCACCTCTAGGGGAGACGGGTGTTCCTCTCAGTGTGTGTGTGTGTGTGTGTGTGTGTGTGTGTGTGTGTGTGTGTGTGTGAGAAACAGAGGAAGCACTGCACATCCTCACCTCTAGGGGAGACGGGTGTTCCTCTCAGTGTGTGTGTGTGTGTGTGTGTGTGTGTGTGTGTGTGTGTGTGTGAGAAACAGAGGAAGCACTGCACATCCTCACCTCTAGGGGAGACGGGTGTTCCTCTCAGTGTGTGTGTGTGTGTGTGTGTGTGTGTGTGTGTGTGAGAAACAGAGGAAGCACTGCACATCCTCACCTCTAGGGGAGACGGGTGTTCCTCTCAGCGTGTGTGTGTGTGTGTGTGTGTGTGTGTGTGTGTGTGTGTGTGTGTGTGTGTGTGTGTGTGAGAAACAGAGGAAGCACTGCACATCCTCACCTCTAGGGGAGACGGGTGTTCCTCTCAGTGTGTGTGTGTGTGTGTGTGTGTGTGTGTGTGTGAAACAGAGGAAGCACTGCACATCCTCACCTCTAGGGGAGACGGGTGTTCCTCTCAGTGTGTGTGTGTGTGTGTGTGTGTGTGTGTGTGTGTGTGTGTGTGTGTGTGTGTGTGTGAGAAACAGAGGAAGCACTGCACATCCTCACCTCTAGGGGAGACGGGTGTTCCTCTCAGTGTGTGTGTGTGTGTGTGTGTGTGTGTGTGTGTGTGTGTGTGTGTGTGTGTGTGTGAGAAACAGAGGAAGCACTGCACATCCTCACCTCTAGGGGAGACGGGTGTTCCTCTCAGTGTGTGTGTGTGTGTGTGTGTGTGTGTGTGTGTGTGTGTGTGTGTGTGTGTGTGTGTGAGAAACAGAGGAAGCACTGCACATCCTCACCTCTAGGGGAGACGGGTGTTCCTCTCAGTGTGTGTGTGTGTGTGTGTGTGTGTGTGTGTGTGTGTGTGTGTGTGTGTGTGTGTGTGTGAGAAACAGAGGAAGCACTGCACATCCTCACCTCTAGGGGAGACGGGTGTTCCTCTCAGTGTGTGTGTGTGTGTGTGTGTGTGTGTGTGTGTGTGTGTGTGTGTGTGTGTGTGTGTGTGTGTGAGAAACAGAGGAAGCACTGCACATCCTCACCTCTAGGGGAGACGGGTGTTCCTCTCAGTGTGTGTGTGTGTGTGTGTGTGTGTGTGTGTGTGTGTGTGTGTGAGAAACAGAGGAAGCACTGCACATCCTCACCTCTAGGGGAGACGGGTGTTCCTCTCAGTGTGTGTGTGTGTGTGTGTGTGTGTGTGTGTGTGTGTGTGTGTGTGTGTGAGAAACAGAGGAAGCACTGCACATCCTCACCTCTAGGGGAGACGGGTGTTCCTCTCAGTGTGTGTGTGTGTGTGTGTGTGTGTGTGTGTGTGTGTGTGAAACAGAGGAAGCACTGCACATCCTCACCTCTAGGGGAGACGGGTGTTCCTCTCAGTGTGTGTGTGTGTGTGTGTGTGTGTGTGTGTGTGTGTGAAACAGAGGAAGCACTGCACATCCTCACCTCTAGGGGAGACGGGTGTTCCTCTCAGTGTGTGTGTGTGTGTGTGTGTGTGTGTGAAACAGAGGAAGCACTGCACATCCTCACCTCTAGGGGAGACGGGTGTTCCTCTCAGTGTGTGTGTGTGTGTGTGTGTGTGTGTGTGTGTGTGAGAAACAGAGGAAGCACTGCACATCCTCACCTCTAGGGGAGACGGGTGTTCCTCTCAGTGTGTGTGTGTGTGTGTGTGTGTGTGTGTGTGTGTGTGTGTGTGTGTGTGTGTGTGTGTGTGTGTGTGTGTGTGTGTGTGAAACAGAGGAAGCACTGCACATCCTCACCTCTAGGGGAGACGGGTGTTCCTCTCAGTGTGTGTGTGTGTGTGTGTGTGTGTGTGTGTGTGTGTGTGTGTGTGTGTGTGAGAAACAGAGGAAGCACTGCACATCCTCACCTCTAGGGGAGACGGGTGTTCCTCTCAGTGTGTGTGTGTGTGTGTGTGTGTGTGTGTGTGTGTGAAACAGAGGAAGCACTGCACATCCTCACCTCTAGGGGAGACGGGTGTTCCTCTCAGTGTGTGTGTGTGTGTGTGTGTGTGTGTGTGTGTGTGTGTGTGTGTGTGTGTGTGTGTGTGTGTGTGTGTGTGTGTGTGTGTGTGAAACAGAGGAAGCACTGCACATCCTCACCTCTAGGGGAGACGGGTGTTCCTCTCAGTGTGTGTGTGTGTGTGTGTGTGTGTGTGTGTGTGTGTGTGTGTGTGTGTGTGTGTGTGTGAAACAGAGGAAGCACTGCACATCCTCACCTCTAGGGGAGACGGGTGTTCCTCTCAGTGTGTGTCTGTGTGTGTGTGTGTGTGTGTGTGTGTGTGAGAAACAGAGGAAGCACTGCACATCCTCACCTCTAGGTGAGACGGGTGTTCCTCTCAGTGTGTGTGTGTGTGTGTGTGTGTGTGTGTGTGTGTGTGTGTGTGTGTGTGTGTGTGAAACAGAGGAAGCACTGCACATCCTCACCTCTAGGGGAGACGGGTGTTCCTCTCAGTGTGTGTGTGTGTGTGTGTGTGTGTGTGTGTGTGTGTGTGTGTGTGTGTGTGAGAAACAGAGGAAGCACTGCACATCCTCACCTCTAGGGGAGACGGGTGTTCCTCTCAGTGTGTGTGTGTGTGTGTGTGTGTGTGTGTGTGTGTGTGTGTGTGTGTGAGAAACAGAGGAAGCACTGCACATCCTCACCTCTAGGGGAGACGGGTGTTCCTCTCAGTGTGTGTGTGTGTGTGTGTGTGTGTGTGTGTGTGTGTGTGTGTGTGTGTGAAACAGAGGAAGCACTGCACATCCTCACCTCTAGGGGAGACGGGTGTTCCTCTCAGTGTGTGTGTGTGTGTGTGTGTGTGTGTGTGTGTGTGTGTGTGTGTGTGTGTGTGTGTGTGTGTGAAACAGAGGAAGCACTGCACATCCTCACCTCTAGGGGAGACGGGTGTTCCTCTCAGTGTGTGTGTGTGTGTGTGTGTGTGTGTGTGTGTGTGTGTGTGTGTGAAACAGAGGAAGCACTGCACATCCTCACCTCTAGGGGAGACGGGTGTTCCTCTCAGTGTGTGTGTGTGTGTGTGTGTGTGTGTGTGTGTGTGAGAAACAGAGGAAGCATTGCACATCCTCACCTCTAGGGGAGACGGGTGTTCCTCTCAGTGTGTGTGTGTGTGTGTGTGTGTGTGTGTGTGTGTGTGTGTGAGAAACAGAGGAAGCACTGCACATCCTCACCTCTAGGGGAGACGGGTGTTCCTCTCAGTGTGTGTGTGTGTGTGTGTGTGTGTGTGTGTGTGTGTGTGTGTGTGTGTGTGTGTGAAACAGAGGAAGCACTGCACATCCTCACCTCTAGGGGAGACGGGTGTTCCTCTCAGTGTGTGTGTGTGTGTGTGTGTGTGTGTGTGTGTGTGTGTGTGTGTGTGTGTGAGAAACAGAGGAAGCACTGCACATCCTCACCTCTAGGGGAGACGGGTGTTCCTCTCAGTGTGTGTGTGTGTGTGTGTGTGTGTGTGTGTGTGTGTGTGTGTGTGTGTGTGTGAAACAGAGGAAGCACTGCACATCCTCACCTCTAGGGGAGACGGGTGTTCCTCTCAGTGTGTGTGTGTGTGTGTGTGTGTGTGTGTGTGTGTGTGTGTGTGTGTGTGTGTGTGTGTGTGTGTGTGTGTGTGTGAGAAACAGAGGAAGCACTGCACATCCTCACCTCTAGGGGAGACGGGTGTTCCTCTCAGTGTGTGTGTGTGTGTGTGTGTGTGTGTGTGTGTGTGTGTGTGTGTGTGTGTGTGTGTGTGAGAAACAGAGGAAGCACTGCACATCCTCACCTCTAGGGGAGACGGGTGTTCCTCTCAGTGTGTGTGTGTGTGTGTGTGTGTGTGTGTGTGTGTGTGTGTGTGTGTGTGTGTGTGTGTGTGTGAGAAACAGAGGAAGCACTGCACATCCTCACCTCTAGGGGAGACGGGTGTTCCTCTCAGTGTGTGTGTGTGTGTGTGTGTGTGTGTGTGTGTGTGTGTGTGTGTGTGTGTGTGTGTGTGTGTGAAACAGAGGAAGCACTGCACATCCTCACCTCTAGGGGAGACGGGTGTTCCTCTCAGTGTGTGTGTGTGTGTGTGTGTGTGTGTGTGTGTGTGTGTGTGAGAAACAGAGGAAGCACTGCACATCCTCACCTCTAGGGGAGACGGGTGTTCCTCTCAGTGTGTGTGTGTGTGTGTGTGTGTGTGTGTGTGTGTGTGAGAAACAGAGGAAGCACTGCACATCCTCACCTCTAGGGGAGACGGGTGTTCCTCTCAGTGTGTGTGTGTGTGTGTGTGTGTGTGTGTGTGAGAAACAGAGGAAGCACTGCACATCCTCACCTCTAGGGGAGACGGGTGTTCCTCTCAGTGTGTGTGTGTGTGTGTGTGTGTGTGTGTGTGTGTGTGAAACAGAGGAAGCACTGCACATCCTCACCTCTAGGGGAGACGGGTGTTCCTCTCAGTGTGTGTGTGTGTGTGTGTGTGTGTGTGTGTGTGTGAGAAACAGAGGAAGCACTGCACATCCTCACCTCTAGGGGAGACGGGTGTTCCTCTCAGTGTGTGTGTGTGTGTGTGTGTGTGTGTGTGTGTGTGTGTGTGTGTGTGTGTGTGTGTGTGTGTGTGTGAAACAGAGGAAGCACTGCACATCCTCACCTCTAGGGGAGACGGGTGTTCCTCTCAGTGTGTGTGTGTGTGTGTGTGTGTGTGTGAAACAGAGGAAGCACTGCACATCCTCACCTCTAGGGGAGACGGGTGTTCCTCTCAGTGTGTGTGTGTGTGTGTGTGTGTGTGTGTGTGTGTGAGAAACAGAGGAAGCACTGCACATCCTCACCTCTAGGGGAGACGGGTGTTCCTCTCAGTGTGTGTGTGTGTGTGTGTGTGTGTGTGTGTGTGTGTGTGTGTGAGAAACAGAGGAAGCACTGCACATCCTCACCTCTAGGGGAGACGGGTGTTCCTCTCAGTGTGTGTGTGTGTGTGTGTGTGTGTGTGTGTGTGTGTGTGTGTGTGTGTGTGTGAAACAGAGGAAGCACTGCACATCCTCACCTCTAGGGGAGACGGGTGTTCCTCTCAGTGTGTGTGTGTGTGTGTGTGTGTGTGTGTGTGTGTGTGTGTGTGTGTGTGTGTGAGAAACAGAGGAAGCACTGCACATCCTCACCTCTAGGGGAGACGGGTGTTCCTCTCAGTGTGTGTGTGTGTGTGTGTGTGTGTGTGTGTGTGTGTGTGTGTGTGTGTGTGTGAGAAACAGAGGAAGCACTGCACATCCTCACCTCTAGGGGAGACGGGTGTTCCTCTCAGTGTGTGTGTGTGTGTGTGTGTGTGTGTGTGTGTGTGTGTGTGTGTGTGTGTGTGAGAAACAGAGGAAGCACTGCACATCCTCACCTCTAGGGGAGACGGGTGTTCCTCTCAGTGTGTGTGTGTGTGTGTGTGTGTGTGTGTGTGTGTGTGTGTGTGTGTGTGTGTGAGAAACAGAGGAAGCACTGCACATCCTCACCTCTAGGGGAGACGGGTGTTCCTCTCAGTGTGTGTGTGTGTGTGTGTGTGTGTGTGTGTGTGTGTGTGTGTGTGTGTGAGAAACAGAGGAAGCAGTGCACATCCTCACCTCTAGGGGAGACGGGTGTTCCTCTCAGTGTGTGTGTGTGTGTGTGTGTGTGTGTGTGAGAAACAGAGGAAGCACTGCACATCCTCATCTCTAGGGGAGACGGGTGTTCCTCTCAGTGTGTGTGTGTGTGTGTGTGTGTGTGTGTGTGAGAAACAGAGGAAGCACTGCACATCCTCACCTCTAGGGGAGACGGGTGTTCCTCTCAGTGTGTGTGTGTGTGTGTGTGTGTGTGTGTGTGTGTGTGTGTGTGTGTGTGTGTGTGAGAAACAGAGGAAGCACTGCACATCCTCACCTCTAGGGGAGACGGGTGTTCCTCTCAGTGTGTGTGTGTGTGTGTGTGTGTGTGTGTGTGTGTGTGTGTGTGTGTGTGTGTGTGAGAAACAGAGGAAGCATTGCACATCCTCACCTCTAGGGGAGACGGGTGTTCCTCTCAGTGTGTGTGTGTGTGTGTGTGTGTGTGTGTGTCTCTGACGCTAATCCTGTGTGTGTTCCTCAGACTGGACTGGTGGATTATCCAGATGATGAAGATGATGAAGAAGAGGAGGAAGAGGAGGAGGAGGAGCTGGCTCCACGCAAGCGGCCCCGTCTGGGCTCGTAAAGCAGTGTGTGTGTGTGTGTGTGTGTGTCGGGCTGAAGCGAGGAGCGCAGCAGCCAATCACAGCAGCAGGGGCTGATGGGAGGCTAGCAGGACTAGCCGCGCTAATGAACGCTGGATTGGCTGACCTCTGACCTCTGGGACTGAAGAGCTGCTCTACTCTCTTTTTTAACGAGTTCTTCTGGACGTTAGTGTTTTTTAATGATTGACCGGAGCTGTTGCCAGTGTCGGGTGCGGCGTCGTGAGCAGTGCAGCCGCTGGTCTGTGGTCCGGCTCGGCTGGAGAGATGGAGCTGCAGTGAGTGTTAGCGGTCTGATCTCAGACCAGCTCTGTCCACACAACACTCGCGCCACACTCTACATTACTAGCTCTGCTTGTTTTTGCCCTCATTTTTGTACAATTTCCTAACTAGCAACATCTCCGTTAAAGAGCATTTGTATAAATTTGATATTTTTTACAATTTTCAGATTAAATTTGGTCCTGCAATTAAACAAGCTTGTTCATTATTGTGTGTTGTGTTTGAATGAGCCGTTAGTTGAATGGATATAACAACAAAAACGTGTGAAACTGCGTATTCCTTCACAGAGCGTGTTCTGTTCAGGGTGAGTAGAACCTCTGCTGTGCTGTCGTGGTCATGTGACCATGTGAGGCTGCTGCCGAAGCGGTTTAGAGTAACAGTGTGTAAATGCTCTGACGTGAGATGTTTGTGTCTCACCAGTGACGGGCAGATTGTGTAATCTAGTATGTTTTCTTTTTCATCACTTCTTTTGCTAAAGCTGCCTGAAGTGAGCTATTCGTGGTCAGTTGTGTGTGTGATTGCTGACGCCCGTATGTGATCCTCAGACAGGGGTGTGTTCAGGGATCATCAACTGATGGGTTATCTACTCTCTGAACGTGAGCTCCAGCATCTGCACTGGCACAGCAGGGGAAAGGTCCTCGACTGAAGACCCTAAACTGCCCCATTATGGGATTTTACAGGTTCCTAATGTTGTTTTGGGTTCCTAATGTTGTTCACACGCATCCAAGGTAAAACACACACACACACACACACACACTAATGTCCTCATAATCTGCACTGCAGCATCAGTTCTTCCTCAGTGTCTGAAACGCTTCCATCGAGGATTCAGTCTCTAAGCCCCGCCTCTCTGAGAGCTGCTCTGCTGTGATTGGTCAGACAGCAAACGCTCATTATCATATCTGAATCTCAGCTCTTGATCACAGTGATACGAACAGTAGCGATGGCGTGGGTTTCACCGTATCAATCTCAGAAAACAGCGTCTCCTCGACACGAACAACACGAGCCGAACTCTCCCAGTCTCAGATACACTAGTGTTTGGGGGCGGAGCTAAGAGACTCGATCAGCCAATCAAGACCAGAGGCTGGCATTATGCAAAACTGTTATTAAATTAGACAAAAAAGGATGATTGATTGCAATGTCTAGTTCTGATTCTAAACTGCTGACTGTAAACGTGTGATTAATGAAATATTCTCCGGGAATGATCCTCAGGGTTGTATACATTACATTGTTTGACAAGGTTTTATCTAAAATATCACAATATTTCACGAGCCCAGTGACCAGTCTAGACCTGTATGGGGAACCCTAAAGGGGCAGCTGCTGCTTACACTGGTAACTTTCCATCACATTCATCTCGAGTATGTGTAGGTGTGGAGTAACTGAGGTGTGGAGTGACTGACTGAGGTGGTGTGGAGTAACTGACTGAGGAGGTGTGGAGTAACTGGCTGAGGTGTGGAGTAACTGACTGAGGTGTGGAGTAACTGACTGAGGTGTGGAGTAACTGGCTGAGGTGTGGAGTAACTGACTGAGGTGTGGAGTAACTGACTGAGGTGTGGAGTAACTGACTGAGGTGTGGAGTAACTGACTGAGGTGTGGAGTAACTGACTGAGGTGTGGAGTAACTGGCTGAGGTGTGGAGTAACTGGCTGATGTGTAGAGTAACTGACTGAGGTGTGGAGTAACTGACTGAGGTGTGGAGTAACTGACTGAGGAGGTGTGGAGTAACTGACTGAGGTGTGGAGTAACTGACTGAGGTGTGGAGTAACTGGCTGATGTGTGGAGTAACTGACTGAGGTGTGGAGTAACTGACTGAGGTGTGGAGTAACTGGCTGAGGAGGTGTGGAGTAACTGACTGAGGAGGTGTGGAGTAACTGACTGAGGTGTGGAGTAACTGGCTGAGGTGTGGAGTAACTGACTGAGGTGTGGAGTAACTGAGGTGTGGAGTGACTGAGGTGTGGAGTAACTGACTGAGGAGGTGTGGAGTAACTGGCTGATGTGTGGAGTAACTGACTGAGGTGTGGAGTAACTGACTGAGGTGTGGAGTAACTGGCTGAGGTGTGGAGTAACTGACTGAGGTGTGGAGTAACTGACTGAGGTGTGGAGTAACTGACTGAGGTGTGGAGTAACTGACTGAGGTGTGGAGTAACTGACTGAGGTGTGGAGTAACTGGCTGAGGTGTGGAGTAACTGGCTGATGTGTAGAGTAACTGACTGAGGTGTGGAGTAACTGACTGAGGTGTGGAGTAACTGACTGAGGAGGTGTGGAGTAACTGACTGAGGTGTGGAGTAACTGACTGAGGTGTGGAGTAACTGGCTGATGTGTGGAGTAACTGACTGAGGTGTGGAGTAACTGACTGAGGTGTGGAGTAACTGGCTGAGGAGGTGTGGAGTAACTGACTGAGGAGGTGTGGAGTAACTGACTGAGGTGTGGAGTAACTGGCTGAGGTGTGGAGTAACTGACTGAGGTGTGGAGTAACTGAGGTGTGGAGTGACTGAGGTGTGGAGTAACTGACTGAGGAGGTGTGGAGTAACTGGCTGATGTGTGGAGTAACTGACTGAGGTGTGGAGTAACTGACTGAGGTGTGGAGTAACTGGCTGAGGTGGTGTGGAGTAACTGACTGAGGAGGTGTGGAGTAACTGACTGAGGTGTGGAGTAACTGGCTGAGGTGTGGAGTAACTGACTGAGGTGTGGAGTAACTGAGGTGTGGAGTGACTGACTGAGGTGGTGTGGAGTAACTGACTGAGGAGGTGTGGAGTAACTGGCTGAGGTGTGGAGTAACTGACTGAGGTGTGGAGTAACTGACTGAGGTGTGGAGTAACTGGCTGAGGTGTGGAGTAACTGACTGAGGTGTGGAGTAACTGACTGAGGTGTGGAGTAACTGACTGAGGTGTGGAGTAACTGACTGAGGTGTGGAGTAACTGACTGAGGTGTGGAGTAACTGACTGAGGTGTGGAGTAACTGACTGAGGTGTGGAGTAACTGGCTGATGTGTAGAGTAACTGACTGAGGTGTGGAGTAACTGACTGAGGTGTGGAGTAACTGACTGAGGAGGTGTGGAGTAACTGACTGAGGTGTGGAGTAACTGACTGAGGTGTGGAGTAACTGGCTGATGTGTGGAGTAACTGACTGAGGTGTGGAGTAACTGACTGAGGTGTGGAGTAACTGACTGAGGTGTGGAGTAACTGACTGAGGTGTGGAGTAACTGACTGAGGTGTGGAGTAACTGGCTGAGGTGTGGAGTAACTGACTGAGGTGTGGAGTAACTGACTGAGGTGTGGAGTAACTGGCTGAGGTGTGGAGTAACTGACTGAGGTGTGGAGTAACTGACTGAGGTGTGGAGTAACTGAGGTGTGGAGTGACTGACTGAGGTGTGGAGTAACTGAGGTGTGGAGTGACTGACTGAGGTGGTGTGGAGTAACTGACTGAGGAGGTGTGGAGTAACTGGCTGAGGTGTGGAGTAACTGACTGAGGTGTGGAGTAACTGAGGTGTGGAGTAACTGGCTGAGGTGTGGAGTAACTGAGGTGTGGAGTGACTGACTGAGGTGGTGTGGAGTAACTGACTGAGGAGGTGTGGAGTAACTGGCTGAGGTGTGGAGTAACTGACTGAGGTGTGGAGTAACTGACTGAGGTGTGGAGTAACTGACTGAGGTGTGGAGTAACTGACTGAGGTGTGGAGTAACTGACTGAGGTGTGGAGTAACTGACTGAGGTGTGGAGTAACTGGCTGATGTGTAGAGTAACTGACTGAGGTGTGGAGTAACTGACTGAGGTGTGGAGTAACTGACTGAGGTGTGGAGTAACTGGCTGAGGTGTGGAGTAACTGGCTGAGGTGTGGAGTAACTGACTGAGGTGTGGAGTAACTGACTGAGGTGTGGAGTAACTGAGGTGTGGAGTAACTGGCTGATGTGTAGAGTAACTGACTGAGGTGTGGAGTAACTGACTGAAGTGTGGAGTAACTGACTGAGGTGTGGAGTAACTGGCTGATGTGTGGAGTAACTGACTGAGGAGTGGAGTAACTGACTGAGGTGTGGAGTAACTGGCTGATGTGTGGAGTAACTGACTGAGGAGTGGAGTAACTGACTGAGGTGTGGAGTAACTGACTGAGGTGTGGAGTAACTGACTGAGGTGTGGAGTAACTGACTGAGGTGTGGAGTAACTGGCTGAGGTGTGGAGTAACTGGCTGAGGTGTGGAGTAACTGACTGAGGTGTGGAGTAACTGGCTGAGGTGTGGAGTAACTGACTGAGGTGTGGAGTAACTGACTGAGGTGTGGAGTAACTGACTGAGGTGTGGAGTAACTGACTGAGGTGTGGAGTAACTGGCTGAGGTGTGGAGTAACTGACTGAGGTGTGGAGTAACTGACTGAGGTGTGGAGTAACTGGCTGAGGTGTGGAGTAACTGGCTGAGGTGTGGAGTAACTGACTGAGGTGTGGAGTAACTGACTGAGGTGTGGAGTAACTGACTGAGGTGTGGAGTAACTGACTGAGGTGTGGAGTAACTGACTGAGGTGTGGAGTAACTGACTGAGGTGTGGAGTAACTGACTGAGGTGTGGAGTAACTGACTGAGGTGTGGAGTAACTGAGGTGTGGAGTAACTGGCTGAGGTGTGGAGTAACTGACTGTGGAGGAACTGGCTGAGGTGTGGA
The DNA here is from genome assembly GCF_029890125.1 of Rhinichthys klamathensis goyatoka. Classification (NCBI taxonomy): domain Eukaryota; kingdom Metazoa; phylum Chordata; class Actinopteri; order Cypriniformes; family Leuciscidae; genus Rhinichthys; species Rhinichthys klamathensis. The sequence continues at coordinate 974,089 of NW_026606690.1, forward strand.
GTAACTGGCTGAGGTGTGGAGTAACTGGCTGAGGTGTGAAGTAACTGACTGAGGTGTGGAGTAACTGACTGAGGTGTGGAGTAACTGGCTGAGGTGTGGAGTAACTGACTGAGGTGTGGAGTAACTAACTGAGGTGTGGAGTAACTAGCTGAGGTGTGGAGTAACTGACTGAGGTGTGGAGTAACTGACTGAGGTGTGGAGTAACTGGCTGAGGTGTGGAGTAACTGACTGAGGTGTGGAGTAACTGGCTGAGGTGTGGAGTAACTGACTGAGGTGTGGAGTAAGTGACTGAGGTGTGGAGTAACTGGCTGAGGTGTGGAGTAACTGACTGAGGTGTGGAGTAACTGACTGAGGTGTGGAGTAACTGAGGTGTGGAGTAACTGGCTGATGTGTAGAGTAACTGACTGAGGTGTGGAGTAACTGACTGAAGTGTGGAGTAACTGACTGAGGTGTGGAGTAACTGGCTGATGTGTGGAGTAACTGACTGAGGTGTGGAGTAACTGACTGAGGTGTGGAGTAACTGACTGAGGTGTGGAGTAACTGGCTGAGGTGTGGAGTAACTGACTGAGGTGTGGAGTAACTGAGGTGTGGAGTAACTGGCTGATGTGTAGAGTAACTGACTGAGGTGTGGAGTAACTGACTGGCCCCTTTTCCACCAAAAACGAACTGGTTCGGAACTGGTGCTGGTTCAAAGTTGGTTCGGAGTTGGTTCAACTTGCGAACCTTCTCAGAACCTGTTTGTTTTTCCACTGACTAGAGCGCCCAGCGAACGACGTCGTTACGTCACTGTGTACGTCGCCATACATCTTAGCTAGAAACGCTTGCAAGTACATTACTTTGGGATTATCTCTAACTCGTGAACCAAGAAGGCTTTTAAAACAATTGAAATATGTAAGTCTTTTAATCTTTTTCTTTTGATATGTATATGATATGATAAATATGATTAGTTACTCCTGTCTTGTCTTTTTTTTTTTTTCATTTATTTGTTCTATATTGTGACTGTTTTCTCCTTTGCTTACATAACGTTTTCAATAAAAAAATAAAAAAATAGAAACGCTTGCGCCAACTTCAAGCATAACAATTACAATGGCGGACTACATCGTGTTTCTGCAAATGTTTCTCCTGGCTTTGCGATCCTATATTATGTCAGAAAATATGTTATCCAAACCCGCCCCCAGCTCCCGAGGTAAGCATGACGTGGTAAAAGAACGGTTCTAGTCCAGCAAAGAGTTGGTGCCGCTTTGGAACCAGTTTTCCTGGCCGAGAACCGGTTCTTAGGCTGTCGAAACACAAAGAACTGGTTCGCGCGCAGGCACCGGCTCCGAACCGGCTCTCAAAATGCGCTGGTGGAAAAGGGGTAACTGAGGTGTGGAGTAACTGACTGAGGTGTGGAGTAACTGACTGAGGTGTGGAGTAACTGACTGAGGTGTGGAGTAACTGACTGAGGTGTGGAGTAACTGACTGAGGTGTGGAGTAACTGGCTTAGGTGTGGAGTAACTGGCTGAGGTGTGGAGTAGCTGACTGAGGTGTGGAGTAACTGGCTGAGGTGTGGAGTAACTGGCTGAGGTGTGGAGTAACTGGCTGAGGTGTGGAGTAACTGACTGAGGTGTGGAGTAACTGGCTGAGGTGTGGAGTAACTGGCTGAGGTGTGGAGTAACTGACTGAGGTGTGGAGTAACTGACTGAGGTGTGGAGTAACTGAGGTGTGGAGTAACTGACTGAGGTGTGGAGTAACTGACTGAAGTGTGGAGTAACTGACTGAGGTGTGGAGTAACTGGCTGATGTGTGGAGTAACTGACTGAGGAGTGGAGTAACTGACTGAGGTGTGGAGTAACTGGCTGATGTGTGGAGTAACTGACTGAGGAGTGGAGTAACTGACTGAGGTGTGGAGTAACTGGCTGAGGTGTGGAGTAACTGACTGAGGTGTGGAGTAACTGACTGAGGTGTGGAGTAACTGGCTGAGGTGTGGAGTAACTGACTGAGGTGTGGAGTAACTGGCTGAGGTGTGGAGTAACTGACTGAGGTGTGGAGTAACTGGCTGAGGTGTGGAGTAACTGGCTGAGGTGTGGAGTAACTGACTGAGGTGTGGAGTAACTGACTGAGGTGTGGAGTAACTGACTGAGGTTTGGAGTAACTGGCTGAGGTGTGGAGTAACTGACTGAGGTGTGGAGTAACTGGCTGAGGTGTGGAGTAACTGGCTGATGTGTGGAGTAACTGACTGAAGTGTGGAGTAACTGGCTGAGGTGTGGAGTAACTGGCTGATGTGTGGAGTAACTGACTGAGGAGTGGAGTAACTGACTGAGGTGTGGAGTAACTGGCTGAGGTGTGGAGTAACTGACTGAGGTGTGGAGTAACTGACTGAGGTGTGGAGTAACTGACTGAGGTGTGGAGTAACTGACTGAGGTGTGGAGTAACTGACTGAGGTGTGGAGTAACTGAGGTGTGGAGTAACTGGCTGATGTGTGGAGTAACTGACTGAGGTGTGGAGTAACTGAGGTGTGGAGTAACTGACTGAGGTGTGGAGTAACTGAGGTGTGGAGTAACTGGCTGATGTGTGGAGTAACTGACTGAGGTGTGGAGTAACTGAGGTGTGGAGTAACTGACTGAGGTGTGGAGTAACTGACTGAAGTGTGGAGTAACTGACTGAGGTGTAGAGGTGTGGAGTAACTGGCTGAGGTGTGGAGTAACTGACTGAGGTGTGGAGTAACTGACTGAGGTGTGGAGTAACTGACTGAGGTGTGGAGTAACTGACTGAGGTGTGGAGTAACTGACTGAGGTGTGGAGTAACTGGCTGAGGTGTGGAGTAACTGACTGAGGTGTGGAGTAACTGACTGAGGTGTGGAGTAGCTGGCTGAGGTGTGGAGTAACTGACTGAGGTGTGGAGTAACTGGCTGAGGTGTGGAGTAACTGACTGAGGTGTGGAGTAACTGACTGAGGTGTGGAGTAACTGGCTGAGGTGTGGAGTAACTGGCTGAGGTGTGGAGTAACTGACTGAGGTGTGGAGTAACTGACTGAGGTGTGGAGTAACTGACTGAGGTGTGGAGTAACTGACTGAAGTGTGGAGTAACTGACTGAGGTGTGGAGTAACTGGCTGATGTGTGGAGTAACTGACTGAGGAGTGGAGTAACTGACTGAGGTGTGGAGTAACTGGCTGATGTGTGGAGTAACTGACTGAGGAGTGGAGTAACTGGCTGAGGTGTGGAGTAACTGGCTGAGGAGTGGAGTAACTGGCTGAGGTGTGGAGTAACTGACTGAGGTGTGGAGTAACTGACTGAGGTGTGGAGTAACTGGCTGAGGTGTGGAGTAACTGGCTGAGGTGTGGAGTAACTGGCTGAGGTGTGGAGTAACTGACTGAGGTGTGGAGTAACTGGCTGAGGTGTGGAGTAACTGGCTGAGGTGTGGAGTAACTGACTGAGGTGTGGAGTAACTGACTGAGGTGTGGAGTAACTGACTGAGGTGTGGAGTAACTGGCTGAGGTGTGGAGTAACTGACTGTGGAGTAACTGGCTGAGGTGTGGAGTAACTGGCTGAGGTGTGGAGTAACTGACTGTGGAGTAACTGGCTGAGGTGTGGAGTAACTGGCTGAGGTGTGGAGTAACTGACTGAGGTGTGGAGTAACTGACTGAGGTGTGGAGTAACTGACTGAGGTGTGGAGTAACTGACTGAGGTGTGGAGTAACTGATGTGTGGAGTAACTGGCTGATGTGTGGAGTAACTGACTGAGGTGTGGAGTAACTGACTGAGGTGTGGAGTAACTGACTGAAGTGTGGAGTAACTGACTGAGGTGTGGAGTAACTGACTGAGGTGTAGAGGTGTGGAGTAACTGGCTGAGGTGTGGAGTAACTGACTGAGGTGTGGAGTAACTGACTGAGGTGTGGAGTAACTGACTGAGGTGTGGAGTAACTGACTGAGGTGTGGAGTAACTGACTGAGGTGTGGAGTAACTGAGGTGTGGAGTAACTGGCTGATGTGTGGAGTAACTGACTGAGGTGTGGAGTAACTGGCTGAGGTGTGGAGTAACTGACTGAGGTGTGGAGTAACTGGCTGAGGTGTGGAGTAACTGACTGAGGTGTGGAGTAACTGACTGAGGTGTGGAGTAACTGGCTGAGGTGTGGAGTAACTGACTGAGGTGTGGAGTAACTGACTGAGGTGTGGAGTAACTGAGGTGTGGAGTAACTGGCTGATGTGTGGAGTAACTGACTGAGGTGTGGAGTAACTGACTGAGGTGTGGAGTAACTGACTGAGGTGTGGAGTAACTGACTGAGGTGTGGAGTAACTGACTGAGGTGTAGAGGTGTGGAGTAACTGGCTGAGGTGTGGAGTAACTGACTGAGGTGTGGAGTAACTGACTGAGGTGTGGAGTAACTGACTGAGGTGTGGAGTAACTGGCTGAGGTGTGGAGTAACTGACTGAGGTGTGGAGTAACTGACTGAGGTGTGGAGTAGCTGGCTGAGGTGTGGAGTAACTGACTGAGGTGTGGAGTAACTGGTTGAGGTGTGGAGTAACTGACTGAGGTGTGGAGTAACTGACTGAGGTGTGGAGTAACTGGCTGAGGTGTGGAGTAACTGACTGAGGTGTGGAGTAACTGACTGAGGTGTGGAGTAACTGACTGAGGTGTGGAGTAACTGGCTGAGGTGTGGAGTAACTGGCTGAGGTGTGGAGTAACTGACTGAGGTGTGGAGTAACTGACTGAGGTGTGGAGTAACTGGCTGAGGTGTGGAGTAACTGGCTGAGGTGTGGAGTAACTGACTGAGGTGTGGAGTAACTGACTGAGGTGTGGAGTAACTGACTGAGGTGTGGAGTAACTGGCTGAGGTGTGGAGTAACTGACTGTGGAGTAACTGGCTGAGGTGTGGAGTAACTGGCTGAGGTGTGGAGTAACTGACTGTGGAGTAACTGGCTGAGGTGTGGAGTAACTGGCTGAGGTGTGGAGTAACTGACTGAGGTGTGGAGTAACTGACTGAGGTGTGGAGTAACTGACTGAGGTGTGGAGTAACTGACTGAGGTGTGGAGTAACTGAGGTGTGGAGTAACTGAGGTGTGGAGTAACTGGCTGATGTGTAGAGTAACTGACTGAGGTGTGGAGTAACTGACTGAGGTGTGGAGTAACTGGCTGAGGTGTGGAGTAACTGACTGAGGTGTGGAGTAACTGACTGAGGTGTGGAGTAACGTGTGGAGTAACTGACTGAGGTGTGGAGTAACTGGCTGAGGTGTGGAGTAACTGACTGAGGTGTGGAGTAACTGACTGAGGTGTGGAGTAACTGGCTGAGGTGTGGAGTAACTGACTGAGGTGTGGAGTAACTGACTGAGGTGTGGAGTAACTGGCTGAGGTGTGGAGTAACTGGCTGAGGTGTGGAGTAACTGGCTGAGGTGTGGAGTAACTGGCTGAGGTGTGGAGTAACTGACTGAGGTGTGGAGTAACTGGCTGAGGTGTGGAGTAACTGGCTGAGGTGTGGAGTAACTGACTGAGGTGTGGAGTAACTGGCTGAGGTGTGGAGTAACTGACTGAGGTGTGGAGTAAGTGACTGAGGTGTGGAGTAACTGGCTGAGGTGTGGAGTAACTGACTGAGGTGTGGAGTAACTGACTGAGGTGTGGAGTAACTGAGGTGTGGAGTAACTGGCTGATGTGTAGAGTAACTGACTGAGGTGTGGAGTAACTGACTGAAGTGTGGAGTAACTGACTGAGGTGTGGAGTAACTGGCTGATGTGTGGAGTAACTGACTGAGGTGTGGAGTAACTGACTGAGGTGTGGAGTAACTGACTGAGGTGTGGAGTAACTGGCTGAGGTGTGGAGTAACTGACTGAGGTGTGGAGTAACTGAGGTGTGGAGTAACTGGCTGATGTGTAGAGTAACTGACTGAGGTGTGGAGTAACTGACTGGCCCCTTTTCCACCAAAAACGAACTGGTTCGGAACTGGTGCTGGTTCAAAGTTGGTTCGGAGTTGGTTCAACTTGCGAACCTTCTCAGAACCTGTTTGTTTTTCCACTGACTAGAGCGCCCAGCGAACGACGTCGTTACGTCACTGTGTACGTCGCCATACATCTTAGCTAGAAACGCTTGCAAGTACATTACTTTGGGATTATCTCTAACTCGTGAACCAAGAAGGCTTTTAAAACAATTGAAATATGTAAGTCTTTTAATCTTTTTCTTTTGATATGTATATGATATGATAAATATGATTAGTTACTCCTGTCTTGTCTTTTTTTTTTTTTCATTTATTTGTTCTATATTGTGACTGTTTTCTCCTTTGCTTACATAACGTTTTCAATAAAAAAATAAAAAAATAGAAACGCTTGCGCCAACTTCAAGCATAACAATTACAATGGCGGACTACATCGTGTTTCTGCAAATGTTTCTCCTGGCTTTGCGATCCTATATTATGTCAGAAAATATGTTATCCAAACCCGCCCCCAGCTCCCGAGGTAAGCATGACGTGGTAAAAGAACGGTTCTAGTCCAGCAAAGAGTTGGTGCCGCTTTGGAACCAGTTTTCCTGGCCGAGAACCGGTTCTTAGGCTGTCGAAACACAAAGAACTGGTTCGCGCGCAGGCACCGGCTCCGAACCGGCTCTCAAAATGCGCTGGTGGAAAAGGGGTAACTGAGGTGTGGAGTAACTGACTGAGGTGTGGAGTAACTGACTGAGGTGTGGAGTAACTGACTGAGGTGTGGAGTAACTGACTGAGGTGTGGAGTAACTGACTGAGGTGTGGAGTAACTGGCTTAGGTGTGGAGTAACTGGCTGAGGTGTGGAGTAGCTGACTGAGGTGTGGAGTAACTGGCTGAGGTGTGGAGTAACTGGCTGAGGTGTGGAGTAACTGGCTGAGGTGTGGAGTAACTGACTGAGGTGTGGAGTAACTGGCTGAGGTGTGGAGTAACTGGCTGAGGTGTGGAGTAACTGACTGAGGTGTGGAGTAACTGACTGAGGTGTGGAGTAACTGAGGTGTGGAGTAACTGACTGAGGTGTGGAGTAACTGACTGAAGTGTGGAGTAACTGACTGAGGTGTGGAGTAACTGGCTGATGTGTGGAGTAACTGACTGAGGAGTGGAGTAACTGACTGAGGTGTGGAGTAACTGGCTGATGTGTGGAGTAACTGACTGAGGAGTGGAGTAACTGACTGAGGTGTGGAGTAACTGGCTGAGGTGTGGAGTAACTGACTGAGGTGTGGAGTAACTGACTGAGGTGTGGAGTAACTGGCTGAGGTGTGGAGTAACTGACTGAGGTGTGGAGTAACTGGCTGAGGTGTGGAGTAACTGACTGAGGTGTGGAGTAACTGGCTGAGGTGTGGAGTAACTGGCTGAGGTGTGGAGTAACTGACTGAGGTGTGGAGTAACTGACTGAGGTGTGGAGTAACTGACTGAGGTTTGGAGTAACTGGCTGAGGTGTGGAGTAACTGACTGAGGTGTGGAGTAACTGGCTGAGGTGTGGAGTAACTGGCTGATGTGTGGAGTAACTGACTGAAGTGTGGAGTAACTGGCTGAGGTGTGGAGTAACTGGCTGATGTGTGGAGTAACTGACTGAGGAGTGGAGTAACTGACTGAGGTGTGGAGTAACTGGCTGAGGTGTGGAGTAACTGACTGAGGTGTGGAGTAACTGACTGAGGTGTGGAGTAACTGACTGAGGTGTGGAGTAACTGACTGAGGTGTGGAGTAACTGACTGAGGTGTGGAGTAACTGAGGTGTGGAGTAACTGGCTGATGTGTGGAGTAACTGACTGAGGTGTGGAGTAACTGAGGTGTGGAGTAACTGACTGAGGTGTGGAGTAACTGAGGTGTGGAGTAACTGGCTGATGTGTGGAGTAACTGACTGAGGTGTGGAGTAACTGAGGTGTGGAGTAACTGACTGAGGTGTGGAGTAACTGACTGAAGTGTGGAGTAACTGACTGAGGTGTAGAGGTGTGGAGTAACTGGCTGAGGTGTGGAGTAACTGACTGAGGTGTGGAGTAACTGACTGAGGTGTGGAGTAACTGACTGAGGTGTGGAGTAACTGACTGAGGTGTGGAGTAACTGGCTGAGGTGTGGAGTAACTGACTGAGGTGTGGAGTAACTGACTGAGGTGTGGAGTAGCTGGCTGAGGTGTGGAGTAACTGACTGAGGTGTGGAGTAACTGGCTGAGGTGTGGAGTAACTGACTGAGGTGTGGAGTAACTGACTGAGGTGTGGAGTAACTGGCTGAGGTGTGGAGTAACTGGCTGAGGTGTGGAGTAACTGACTGAGGTGTGGAGTAACTGACTGAGGTGTGGAGTAACTGACTGAGGTGTGGAGTAACTGACTGAAGTGTGGAGTAACTGACTGAGGTGTGGAGTAACTGGCTGATGTGTGGAGTAACTGACTGAGGAGTGGAGTAACTGACTGAGGTGTGGAGTAACTGGCTGATGTGTGGAGTAACTGACTGAGGAGTGGAGTAACTGGCTGAGGTGTGGAGTAACTGGCTGAGGAGTGGAGTAACTGGCTGAGGTGTGGAGTAACTGACTGAGGTGTGGAGTAACTGACTGAGGTGTGGAGTAACTGGCTGAGGTGTGGAGTAACTGGCTGAGGTGTGGAGTAACTGGCTGAGGTGTGGAGTAACTGACTGAGGTGTGGAGTAACTGGCTGAGGTGTGGAGTAACTGGCTGAGGTGTGGAGTAACTGACTGAGGTGTGGAGTAACTGACTGAGGTGTGGAGTAACTGACTGAGGTGTGGAGTAACTGGCTGAGGTGTGGAGTAACTGACTGTGGAGTAACTGGCTGAGGTGTGGAGTAACTGGCTGAGGTGTGGAGTAACTGACTGTGGAGTAACTGGCTGAGGTGTGGAGTAACTGGCTGAGGTGTGGAGTAACTGACTGAGGTGTGGAGTAACTGACTGAGGTGTGGAGTAACTGACTGAGGTGTGGAGTAACTGACTGAGGTGTGGAGTAACTGACTGAGGTGTGGAGTAACTGATGTGTGGAGTAACTGGCTGATGTGTGGAGTAACTGACTGAGGTGTGGAGTAACTGACTGAGGTGTGGAGTAACTGACTGAAGTGTGGAGTAACTGACTGAGGTGTGGAGTAACTGACTGAGGTGTAGAGGTGTGGAGTAACTGGCTGAGGTGTGGAGTAACTGACTGAGGTGTGGAGTAACTGACTGAGGTGTGGAGTAACTGACTGAGGTGTGGAGTAACTGACTGAGGTGTGGAGTAACTGACTGAGGTGTGGAGTAACTGAGGTGTGGAGTAACTGGCTGATGTGTGGAGTAACTGACTGAGGTGTGGAGTAACTGGCTGAGGTGTGGAGTAACTGACTGAGGTGTGGAGTAACTGGCTGAGGTGTGGAGTAACTGACTGAGGTGTGGAGTAACTGACTGAGGTGTGGAGTAACTGGCTGAGGTGTGGAGTAACTGACTGAGGTGTGGAGTAACTGACTGAGGTGTGGAGTAACTGAGGTGTGGAGTAACTGGCTGATGTGTGGAGTAACTGACTGAGGTGTGGAGTAACTGACTGAGGTGTGGAGTAACTGACTGAGGTGTGGAGTAACTGACTGAGGTGTGGAGTAACTGACTGAGGTGTAGAGGTGTGGAGTAACTGGCTGAGGTGTGGAGTAACTGACTGAGGTGTGGAGTAACTGACTGAGGTGTGGAGTAACTGACTGAGGTGTGGAGTAACTGGCTGAGGTGTGGAGTAACTGACTGAGGTGTGGAGTAACTGACTGAGGTGTGGAGTAGCTGGCTGAGGTGTGGAGTAACTGACTGAGGTGTGGAGTAACTGGTTGAGGTGTGGAGTAACTGACTGAGGTGTGGAGTAACTGACTGAGGTGTGGAGTAACTGGCTGAGGTGTGGAGTAACTGACTGAGGTGTGGAGTAACTGACTGAGGTGTGGAGTAACTGACTGAGGTGTGGAGTAACTGGCTGAGGTGTGGAGTAACTGGCTGAGGTGTGGAGTAACTGACTGAGGTGTGGAGTAACTGACTGAGGTGTGGAGTAACTGGCTGAGGTGTGGAGTAACTGGCTGAGGTGTGGAGTAACTGACTGAGGTGTGGAGTAACTGACTGAGGTGTGGAGTAACTGACTGAGGTGTGGAGTAACTGGCTGAGGTGTGGAGTAACTGACTGTGGAGTAACTGGCTGAGGTGTGGAGTAACTGGCTGAGGTGTGGAGTAACTGACTGTGGAGTAACTGGCTGAGGTGTGGAGTAACTGGCTGAGGTGTGGAGTAACTGACTGAGGTGTGGAGTAACTGACTGAGGTGTGGAGTAACTGACTGAGGTGTGGAGTAACTGACTGAGGTGTGGAGTAACTGAGGTGTGGAGTAACTGAGGTGTGGAGTAACTGGCTGATGTGTAGAGTAACTGACTGAGGTGTGGAGTAACTGACTGAGGTGTGGAGTAACTGGCTGAGGTGTGGAGTAACTGACTGAGGTGTGGAGTAACTGACTGAGGTGTGGAGTAACGTGTGGAGTAACTGACTGAGGTGTGGAGTAACTGGCTGAGGTGTGGAGTAACTGACTGAGGTGTGGAGTAACTGACTGAGGTGTGGAGTAACTGGCTGAGGTGTGGAGTAACTGACTGAGGTGTGGAGTAACTGACTGAGGTGTGGAGTAACTGGCTGAGGTGTGGAGTAACTGGCTGAGGTGTGGAGTAACTGACTGAGGTGTGGAGTAACTGACTGAGGTGTGGAGTAACTGAAGTAACTGACTGAGGTGTGGAGTAACTGACTGAGGTGTGGAGTAACTGAGGTGTGGAGTAACTGAGGTGTGGAGTAACTGGCTGATGTGTAGAGTAACTGACTGAGGTGTGGAGTAACTGACTGAGGTGTGGAGTAACTGGCTGAGGTGTGGAGTAACTGACTGAGGTGTGGAGTAACTGACTGAGGTGTGGAGTAACTGACTGAGGTGTGGAGTAACTGACTGAGGTGTGGAGTAACTGACTGAGGTGTGGAGTAACTGAGGTGTGGAGTAACTGAGGTGTGGAGTAACTGAGGTGTGGAGTAACTGAGGTGTGGAGTAACTGGCTGATGTGTAGAGTAACTGACTGAGGTGTGGAGTAACTGACTGAGGTGTGGAGTAACTGGCTGAGGTGTGGAGTAACTGACTGAGGTGTGGAGTAACTGACTGAGGTGTGGAGTAACGTGTGGAGTAACTGACTGAGGTGTGGAGTAACTGGCTGAGGTGTGGAGTAACTGACTGAGGTGTGGAGTAACTGACTGAGGTGTGGAGTAACTGACTGAGGTGTGGAGTAACTGACTGAGGTGTGGAGTAACTGACTGAGGTGTGGAGTAACGTGTGGAGTAACTGACTGAGGTGTGGAGTAACTGGCTGAGGTGTGGAGTAACTGACTGAGGTGTGGAGTAACTGACTGAGGTGTGGAGTAACTGGCTGAGGTGTGGAGTAACTGACTGAGGTGTGGAGTAACTGACTGAGGTGTGGAGTAACTGGCTGAGGTGTGGAGTAACTGGCTGAGGTGTGGAGTAACTGACTGAGGTGTGGAGTAACTGACTGAGGTGTGGAGTAACTGAAGTAACTGACTGAGGTGTGGAGTAACTGACTGAGGTGTGGAGTAACTGACTGAGGTGTGGAGTAACTGAGGTGTGGAGTAACTGAGGTGTGGAGTAACTGAGGTGTGGAGTAACTGGCTGATGTGTAGAGTAACTGACTGAGGTGTGGAGTAACTGACTGAGGTGTGGAGTAACTGGCTGAGATGTGGAGTAACTGACTGAGGTGTGGAGTAACTGACTGAGGTGTGGAGTAACTGACTGAGGTGTGGAGTAACTGACTGAGGTGTGGAGTAACTGAGGTGTGGAGTAACTGAGGTGTGGAGTAACTGAGGTGTGGAGTAACTGAGGTGTGGAGTAACTGGCTGATGTGTAGAGTAACTGACTGAGGTGTGGAGTAACTGACTGAGGTGTGGAGTAACTGGCTGAGGTGTGGAGTAACTGACTGAGGTGTGGAGTAACTGACTGAGGTGTGGAGTAACGTGTGGAGTAACTGACTGAGGTGTGGAGTAACTGGCTGAGGTGTGGAGTAACTGACTGAGGTGTGGAGTAACTGACTGAGGTGTGGAGTAACTGACTGAGGTGTGGAGTAACTGACTGAGGTGTGGAGTAACTGGCTGAGGTGTGGAGTAACTGACTGAGGTGTGGAGTAACTGACTGAGGTGTGGAGTAACTGGCTGAGGTGTGGAGTAACTGACTGAGGTGTGGAGTAACTGACTGAGGTGTGGAGTAACTGACTGAGGTGTGGAGTAACTGAAGTAACTGACTGAGGTGTGGAGTAACTGACTGAGGTGTGGAGTAACTGAGGTGTGGAGTAACTGAGGTGTGGAGTAACTGAGGTGTGGAGTAACTGGCTGATGTGTAGAGTAACTGACTGAGGTGTGGCGTAACTGACTGAGGTGTGGAGTAACTGGCTGAGGTGTGGAGTAACTGACTGAGGTGTGGAGTAACTGACTGAGGTGTGGAGTAACTGACTGAGGTGTGGAGTAACTGGCTGAGGTGTGGAGTAACTGACTGAGGTGTGGAGTAACTGACTGAGGTGTGGAGTAACTGACTGAGGTGTGGAGTAACTGGCTGAGGTGTGGAGTAACTGACTGAGGTGTGGAGTAACTGACTGAGGGGTGGAGTAACTGGCTGTTGTGTGGAGTAACTGACTGAGGTGTGGAGTAACTGACTGAGGTGTGGAGTAACTGGCTGAGGTGTGGAGTAACTGACTGAGGTGTGGAGTAACTGACTGAGGTGTGGAGTAACTGACTGAGGTGTGGAGTAACTGGCTGAGGTGTGGAGTAACTGACTGAGGTGTGGAGTAACTGACTGAGGTGTGGAGTAACTGAGGTGTGGAGTAACTGAGGTGTGGAGTAACTGAGGTGTGGAGTAACTGAGGTGTGGAGTAACTGGCTGATGTGTAGAGTAACTGACTGAGGTGTGGAGTAACTGACTGAGGTGTGGAGTAACTGGCTGAGGTGTGGAGTAACTGACTGAGGTGTGGAGTAACTGACTGAGGTGTGGAGTAACGTGTGGAGTAACTGGCTGAGGTGTGGAGTAACTGACTGAGGTGTGGAGTAACTGACTGAGGTGTGGAGTAACTGACTGAGGTGTGGAGTAACTGGCTGAGGTGTGGAGTAACTGACTGAGGTGTGGAGTAACTGACTGAGGTGTGGAGTAACTGACTGAGGTGTGGAGTAACTGGCTGAGGTGTGGAGTAACTGACTGAGGTGTGGAGTAACTGACTGAGGTGTGGAGTAACTGGCTGAGGTGTGGAGTAACTGACTGAGGTGTGGAGTAACTGACTGAGGTGTGGAGTAACGTGTGGAGTAACTGACTGAGGTGTGGAGTAACTGGCTGAGGTGTGGAGTAACTGACTGAGGTGTGGAGTAACTGACTGAGGTGTGGAGTAACTGACTGAGGTGTGGAGTAACTGACTGAGGTGTGGAGTAACTGGCTGAGGTGTGGAGTAACTGACTGAGGTGTGGAGTAACTGACTGAGGTGTGGAGTAACTGGCTGAGGTGTGGAGTAACTGACTGAGGTGTGGAGTAACTGACTGAGGTGTGGAGTAACTGACTGAGGTGTGGAGTAACTGAAGTAACTGACTGAGGTGTGGAGTAACTGACTGAGGTGTGGAGTAACTGAGGTGTGGAGTAACTGAGGTGTGGAGTAACTGGCTGATGTGTAGAGTAACTGACTGAGGTGTGGAGTAACTGACTGAGGTGTGGAGTAACTGGCTGAGGTGTGGAGTAACTGACTGAGGTGTGGAGTAACTGACTGAGGTGTGGAGTAACTGACTGAGGTGTGGAGTAACTGGCTGAGGTGTGGAGTAACTGACTGAGGTGTGGAGTAACTGGCTGAGGTGTGGAGTAACTGACTGAGGTGTGGAGTAACTGACTGAGGTGTGGAGTAACTGGCTGAGGTGTGGAGTAACTGACTGAGGTGTGGAGTAACTGACTGAGGGGTGGAGTAACTGGCTGTTGTGTGGAGTAACTGACTGAGGTGTGGAGTAACTGACTGAGGTGTGGAGTAACTGGCTGAGGTGTGGAGTAACTGACTGAGGTGTGGAGTAACTGACTGAGGTGTGGAGTAACTGACTGAGGTGTGGAGTAACTGGCTGAGGTGTGGAGTAACTGACTGAGGTGTGGAGTAACTGGCTGATGTGTGGAGTAACTGACTGAGGAGTGGAGTAACTGACTGAGGTGTGGAGTAACTGGCTGAGGTGTGGAGTAACTGACTGAGGTGTGGAGTAACTGGCTGAGGTGTGGAGTAACTGGCTGAGGTGTGGAGTAACTGACTGAGGTGTGGAGTAACTGGCTGAGGTGTGGAGTAACTGACTGAGGTGTGGAGTAACTGGCTGAGGTGTGGAGTAACTGACTGAGGTGTGGAGTAACTGGCTGATGTGTGGAGTAACTGACTGAGGAGTGGAGTAACTGACTGAGGTGTGGAGTAACTGGCTGAGGTGTGGAGTAACTGACTGAGGTGTGGAGTAACTGGCTGAGGTGTGGAGTAACTGGCTGAGGTGTGGAGTAACTGACTGAGGTGTGGAGTAACTGGCTGAGGTGTGGAGTAACTGACTGAGGTGTGGAGTAACTGACTGAGGTGTGGAGTAACTGGCTGAGGTGTGGAGTAACTGACTGAGGTGTGGAGTAACTGACTGAGGTGTGGAGTAACTGACTGAGGTGTGGAGTAACTGGCTGAGGTGTGGAGTAACTGACTGTGGAGTAACTGGCTGAGGTGTGGAGTAACTGGCTGAGGTGTGGAGTAACTGACTGTGGAGTAACTGGCTGAGGTGTGGAGTAACTGACTGAGGTGTGGAGTAACTGGCTGAGGTGTGGAGTAACTGACAGGTGTGGAGTAACTGGCTGAGGTGTGGAGTAACTGGCTGAGGTGTGGAGTAACTGACTGAGGTGTGGAGTGACTGACTGAGGTGTGGAGTAACTGACTGAGGTGTGGAGTAACTGACTGAGGTGTGGAGTAACTGACTGAGGTGTGGAGTAACTGACTGAGGAGGTGTGGAGTAACTGACTGAGGTGTGGAGTAACTGACTGAGGAGGTGTGGAGTAACTGACTGAGGAGGTGTGGAGGAACTGACTGAGGTGTGGAGTAACTGACTGAGGTGTGGAGTAACTGACTGAGGTGTGGAGTGACTGACTGAGGTGTGGAGTGACTGACTGAGGTGTGGAGTGACTGACTGAGGTGTGGAGTGACTGACTGAGGTGGTGTGGAGTAACTGACTGAGGAGGTGTGGAGTAACTGACTGAGGAGGTGTGGAGTAACTGACTGAGGTGTGGAGTAACTGACTGAGGTGTGGAGTAACTGACTGAGGTGTGGAGTAACTGACTGAGGAGGTGTGGAGTAACTGACTGAGGTGTGGAGTAACTGGCTGAGGTGTGGAGTAACTGACTGAGGTGTGGAGTGACTGACTGAGGTGTGGAGTAACTGACTGAGGTGTGGAGTAACTGAGGAGGTGTGGAGTAACTGACTGAGGTGTGGAGTAACTGACTGAGGTGTGGAGTAACTGGCTGAGGTGTGGAGTAACTGACTGAGGTGTGGAGTGACTGACTGAGGTGTGGAGTGACTGGCTGAGGTGTGGAGTGACTGACTGAGGTGTGGAGTGACTGACTGAGGTGTGGAGTGACTGACTGAGGTGTGGAGTGACTGACTGAGGTGTGGAGTGACTGACTGAGGTGTGGAGTGACTGACTGAGGTGTGGAGTGACTGACTGAGGTGTGGAGTAACTGACTGGTGTGGAGTAACTGACTGATGTGTGAAATAACTGACTGAGGTGAGACCTAGTCTAGCTCCTCCTCGCTACATGTAATGGGTGGGGCTTGACCTTGTCTAGCTCCTCCTCTCTCTACATGTAATGGGTGGGGCTTGACCTAGTCTAGCTCCTCCTCTCTACATGTAATGGGTGGGGCTTGACCTAGTCCTGCTGCTCTCTCTACATGTAATGGGTGGGGCTTGACCTAGTCCTGCTGCTCTCTCTACATGTAATGGGTGGGGCTTGACCTCGTCTAGCTCCTCCTCTCTCTACATGTAATGGGTGGGGCTTGACCTCATCTAGCTCCTCTCTCTACATGTAATGGGTGGGGCTTGACCTTGTCTAGCTCCTCCTCTCTACATGTAATGGGTGGGGCTTGACCCAGTCTAGCTCCTCCTCTCTACATGTAATGGGTGGGGCTTGACCTAGTCTAGCTCCTCCTCTCTACATGTAATGGGTGGGGCTTGACCTTGTCTAGCTCCTCCTCTCTCTACATGTAATTAGTGGGGCTTGACCTCATCTAGCTCCTCCTCTCTCTACATGTAATGGATGGGGCTTAACCTAGTCTAGCTCCTCCTCTCTCTACATGTAATGGGTGGGGCTTGACTGCTCCTCTCTCTACATGTAATGGGTGGGGCTTGACCTTGTCTAGCTCCTCCTCTCTACATGTAATGGGTGGGGCTTGACCTAGTCTAGCTCCTCCTCTCTACATGTAATGGGTGGGGCTTGACCTAGTCCTGCTCCTCTCTCTACATGTAATGGGTGGGGCTTGACCTCATCTAGCTCCTCCTCTCTCTACATGTAATGGGTTGGGCTTGACCTTGTCTAGCTCCTCCTCTCTCTACATGTAATGGGTGGGGCTTGACCTAGTCTAGCTCCTCCTCTCTACATGTAATGGGTGGGGCTTGACCTAGTCCTGCTCCTCTCTCTACATGTAATGGGTGGGGCTTGACCTCATCTAGCTCCTCCTCTCTCTACATGTAATGGGTGGGGCTTGCCTTGTCTAGCTCCTCCTCTCTCTACATGTAATGGGTGGGGCTTGCCTTGTCTAGCTCCTCCTCTCTTTACATGTAATGGGTGGGGCTTGACCTAGTCTAGCTCCTCCTTTCTCTACATGTAATGGGTGGGGCTTGACCTAGTCTAGCTCCTCCTTTCTACATGTAATGGGTGGGGCTTGATCTAGTCTAGCTCCTCCTCTCTACATGTAATGGGTGGGGTTTGACCTAGTCCTGCTCCTCTCTCTACATGTAATGGGTGGGGCTTGACCTCGTCTAGCTCCTCCTCTATATATATGTAATGGGTGGGGCTTGACCTCATCTAGCTCCTCCTCTCTCTACATGTAATGGGTGGGGCTTGACCTCACCTAGCTCCTCCGCTCTCTACATGTAATGGGTGGGGCCTGACCTAATCTAGCTCCTCCTCTCTCTACATGTAATGGGTGGGGGTTGACCTCATCTAGCTCCTCCTCTCTTTACATGTAATGGGTGGGGCTTGACCTCATCTAGCTCCTCCTCTCTCTACATGTAATGGGTGGGGGTTGACCTTGTCTGGCTCCTCCTCTCTCTACATGTAATGGGTGGGGCTTGACCTCATCTAGCTCCTCCTCTATCTACATGTAATGAGTGGGGCTTGACCTCATCTAGCTCCTCCTCTCTACATGTAATGGGTGGGGCTTGACCTCATCTAGCTCCTCCTCTATCTACATGTAATGAGTGGGGCTTGACCTCATCTAGCTCCTCCTCTCTCTACATGTAATGGGTGGGGCTTGACCTTGTCTAGCTCCTCCGCTCTCTACATGTAATGGGTGGGGCCTGACCTCATCTAGCTCCTCCTCTCTCTACATGTAATGGGTGGGGCTTGACCTCATCTAGCTCCTCCTCTCTACATGTAATGGGTGGGGGTTGACCTTGTCTGGCTCCTCCTCTCTCTACATGTAATGGGTGGGGCTTGACCTCATCTAGCTCCTCTCTCTACATGTAATGGGTGGGGCTTGACCTTGTCTGGCTCCTCCTCTCTCTACATGTAATGGGTGGGGCTTGACCTCATCTAGCTCCTCCTCTCTACATGTAATGGGTGGGGTTTGACCTTGTCTGGCTCCTCCTCTCTCTACATGTAATGGGTGGGGCCTGACCTCATCTAGCTCCTCCTCTCTCTACATGTAATGGGTGGGGCTTGTTCCATATTGTTATGTTTTGTGTTAGGAGAATGTCAATTAATTTAAATAATAAAATCAGTAAATTGTTCTAGTATTGCAGGATCAGGCTGTTGCTGTAGTGGCTGATGAGAGCGCATCTCACACACACACACACACACACACACACACACACTGATGTCTCTGCACACACACATCACCGCATCAGCAGGACCTGCACCTGGAGAGCGACAGGTGGCCGATTGCCGTGAGCCATCTGTCCGTCAGTAAACACTCCCAGTGTGCTGAAGATCACACTCTACAGACGGACACCACAGGAACTACTGTCTGACACATGAGGATCAGTTACTTCATTATGAAAACGAGAAACATCTGTTAAATGTGTCACATCAGGCCCATGATCTTCCATAGTTAAACCTCTTCAAACCAATTAAGTCAAGATTTTATATTATTATTGATAAATACTCAAGATCATTTGTTTTTATGTTATTGTCACCATAACAATTCATGTAATACACTGTCAATGTGGCTGTGGACCTTTAATGCCTAATTAACTTTATAATCTTTGTTTTTTTTCTATTGATACATCTTAAAATGAGTAATCAAAAATCTCTATCACGGTGTTAATATTTTAATCAAATACGGACTTGCTCAGACAACACTGAAAAATGTGTGAGATGCGACTAACCTGGTTAGGTTTAACCTCTGTTATTATGAAGGTTTGCATTTATAGTTTCTCCTTAACACCAGTTTATGTTTGTTAAACTATCACTCATTCATGAGTTATGAAGGACATATTG
This sequence comes from Rhinichthys klamathensis goyatoka, assembly GCF_029890125.1. Classification (NCBI taxonomy): domain Eukaryota; kingdom Metazoa; phylum Chordata; class Actinopteri; order Cypriniformes; family Leuciscidae; genus Rhinichthys; species Rhinichthys klamathensis. The sequence goes on from NW_026606690.1 coordinate 992,725, forward strand.
ACCCTTTTCACATTTCCGGGTTTCTCAGAAGCGGAACTCGTCATAGTTGGGTAAACTATAGCCGTGAATGGGAGAATACATTACATATATTTTTTGTGTTCTCATTTGCTCAAATACCAGAAGAAAAACTAAACAATAGTGTTTTCACAACTTTCGACAAGAGAATAAGAGAGATTGATAACAGTCAGAAGAGGGCAGTGTCACGTCACTCCCACAGCGTTTACTCATTTTTGTCATTTGATTCTAAGTAGCTATAGTGCGATAAATGTACACAGCCTACATTTAAAAAAATATATATATTTATAAAAACTTTGCAGTATTTACGATGTGATAACGTTAAACGCGTCATCACGGTCTGTGAAAAGAGTCCGTAAAGGCTAAACTCTTAACTTTCATAATTTCTACTTAATAATTTCTGTCATAATTGCAACTTTTACGACTTCATTTTGACTTTAGAATTTATGATTTACAAAACAATTTTTTCTTATGTGGCGGGAATGGCTTCCACGTGACTCGCAATCGTAGGTTATAGTAAGTAAAAATGTAAACCAGTTTTTTGCTTGAAGCCACGAGATGTCACTAATGATTCATTTGACAAGTAAGAGCTTCATATAATTTCTGTCCACATATTGTCAATTAATCTATTTTGTTTTATTATATTATAGGCTACTGAGTGTCGCGCGCCGCTTCGTTATTTTCTCCATGTCGGTTTATAACGGTTCATTATTTCACAATCTTGTGTGTGTGTGTGTGTGTGTGTGTGTGTGTGTGTGTGTGTGTGTGTGTGTGTGTGTCTCAAACTCAGTCAGTGTTTCCAGACTGTGCTTCCTCCCTCCGGATGTCGCCTAGTAAGGGAGCATCAGGCGCACAGTGGGCGTGTTCGGATACTCAGGGTACGCAGGGTGTATCATACTGTACCCGTTATGCGTATACAGTATACAGTACCTATAAATGAAATAAAAATGCGGTGTTTATGTCTGAGATGATAACTGGACAGGTCATTTCGCATACTCAAGTTTATCCGTTCCAGTCGCTGTTTATTAGTGCAGCCTATAGTGTAGTGCGCTGCGGGCGTGTCATTCACATTCATTTTATATATTTTAATATTCTTTCTTTCTATTGAATTTACAGTAGAGGAATACAGTCAAACTAAACCCATCTGGTGACCCCCGGTGTGTGTGGCGGAAGTGTGCAGTAAATCAGTGCCCTCGGTAGTGTGTTTGCTGTAGTACAGGCGGCGCTTTGTTTCAGTCACACACACACACGCGCTCGACGCGCCCCGCACAGTTCCCGCTGGAAGCTCGACACGTCACGGAGAATCTAACGGAAAACAACGGCTTTCCTCTCGGGATGAAGGGAGAGTTCGCGCCGCTGGTCTGAGGAGGGCACGCGCAGGGTTTCCTCTCAGAGAGCCGGGGTTCGGGCTCGGGGATCGGGCTCGGAACTGCAGGATTCTCCCGCACTCCTGCTGCGGGATCGGGAGGAATAATACGCGATGAATGTCGACAGAATGAGCGCGTTATAAACACACTCCTTCTCAGAGCTCTCCCGCTTTATCCCCACACGACGGACACGATGGAGGAGGTTTTCACGGCTTTGTTGGAGGATTTTCTGCAGTCTCCTCTGGTGTGCTGGGTGAGCGCGCGCTTCATCAGATCATGCGTGTGTGTGTGTGTGTGCTGCGCGTTCATGTGTGTGTGTGTTTGCAGGTGAAGACTGTCTCTCGGCTCCTCTCGGATGGCTCTCATCTGTCGGAGTTTATGACTTTAGTGGACGGGGTTTATCTGAACGACATCATGCTTCAGATGTGAGTACAAACAGATGCGCGTTACCGTGAGTGATGATCTGGAAACACTTCATAATCCGCACTTACCATCAGCTGATCAACCTTACATTAGTCTAATACAGTGCTTCACACACACACACACACACACATATATATATAGGATGAAATCAGGCTGGTTATACATGTGACTCGTACAGTATCATCATCACAACTGTGATTGGGCCGTAGATGATCACATGACTGATGTTTGTGATTATGGGTGTCATATTGCTTTTATACAACAGTTCAATAAGTCAGTACAACAAACAGTGCAGCCAATCAGATTTGAGGATCACAACTATGTGTTTAGTTACAGACTGCTTCTGATTGGTCGATCCGGCTAAACTCATATCACCTTCGGATCTTCATTAGTGTGAATAATGCAGTGATGTTTTAATGAACATGTTTATGATGTAGTAAGTGTTCCAGTGACCCTTCAGTGTGTGTGTGTGTGTGTGTGTGTGTGTGTGTGTGTGTGTGTGTTCACTGTAGGGCTGGGCCATATGACGATATTATTGTATATCGACGATGTCTCGCAAGTATCGCAATGTCGATTTAACAGTCTGTTTCCAGACGATAATTGTCAATATCAAAAAATGACATAGAGATAGGCTTATATTTCACATAGCCCTAGTTAGTAGGATTAAGAATAGAAAATCGATTCTTGATAGCATTCTTAAAGCGCAAGACGAAAGAGAACGCGTCTGCATGCGCGCTGTTTTCTGAGCTGAGAAGAACTGTCTCATATAGTGGACAAATACACAGAATTATCTCACAATTATCCTTTCAGTTAATTTATAGCATCAAATAAACATGAATAAACATCAGAAGAATTATTGTTTAAACCGTGGAAAGGCTTCAGTGGGTGCACACCTCTTTTCAAGTTCACATATCCCGGTAAACACAGCCGGTTTTGTCTTAACGGTTGAGAAAGAAAGACAGTAGGCCTGTGTCCATGACAGCCTATACTCACTGCCACCATTAATGTTGATCAAAGAACAAAAGAAAAAGAAAATCACTCACTGAACTTTTGTAACTTTAATTAGTTTAGTATTTTATTTGCCTGTTGTTCGGCGCTGACTTCTCCAACTGACAGGAGTCTGTGGCCTTGAGATGCGCTCCCTGTCAAACATCATTTATCCTTACTTTCGTAATTTTGTTAAACATTTTTCTTCATATAATCCAGTAGCCTAGGCCTATTTTATTTTGGTTTGCAGGCTGATAAAAGTTCATCAGAAAAACAAATGGTAGAAGTAGGCTAACTTTACCAGTTTCTGAATATTAATTTTAAATGTTGCACATAATAAATAGGCCTAATCAAAAAGCACAAACATGACCATTGTAATTAAAATTAAAATTTCGTTATATTGCAAACGGATGTTGGCAGCTCCGTTACAGTATGGCTATAATGGGAGAGTTATACTTTGCTTTAGATTAAAAAAATAAATAAACAAAACAAACAAAGAAATCCCCAAATATAATTTAATGACTTCGGTCTAAATAAATAAGGTGACATTGGAACTGTAAAACCATAAAGGAGGAGGAAAAAACTAAACGTTTTTGCTCACGCAGAACGAAACACTTCGTTTTTCATTCCTAATTTTAGACAAATAACAAATATATTACAGTTTGAATAAAAGTTTAAAAACAGCGCTACATATTATTAGGAAATTAAAAATATCATTAAATCAGGCGATACCGCCAAAAAAAAGAGGAGAAAATCGGATCTTATGAAAATTGCCTTGCTATAACATCATGCATTCACCATTCTTACAATCACCAAATTGTGTTCTGTTCTGTTCTGTTGTATTTAACATTTTCTTCTCGTGAAACGAAATTCGTTTCAATCACAGAGGCAATAAGAACAGTGAGGAAATTATTAGCAACACTAGCAAGCAAGGCTAATGTTTTTGCTCGTTTAAGCTCAAACTAACCAAAGTAAAACCTTTAATCTATCAATCATTAAATTAAACAAACCAAATTGGCAGGCTATCATTAGATAAAGTGCAGCCAAACTGTGTTAGTGTGTATTCCGTGTGTGTTGTCTCCAGCGGGGTGTGTAGGGGGCGGGGCTTGGGAAGACGATATAATCGGATATCGCGATATTTCTTAAGGCGATTATCGATAAAATATTTTTTACGTATCGCCCAGCCCTGGTTCACTGGCTGTCATCTGTGATGATTGTGTATTCACTGACAGATTCATGTGTGTGTGATGTGTTCAGCTGCTACACACACACAAGTGCATGATTGTTCCGCTCACTGACGCCTGTGTGAGCACCAGTGTGTGCGTTGTGTGAGAGTAGCAGTGTGTGTGTGTGTGTGTGTGTGTGTGTGTGTGTGTGTGTGTGTGTGTGTGTGTGTGTGTGTGTGTGTGTGTGTGTGTGTGTGTGTGTGTGTGTGTGTGTGTGTGTGTGTGTGTGAGAGCACAGTTAGTTCATTGCCCACTCTGGTCTTGAAGTGACTGTTTTCTGAACGCAGGGATGCTGGGAAATGCAGCTTTAATGATGCAGTGTTTGTAGTAATCACAGCGGTGTGTGTGTGTGTGTGTGCTGGTCTGGAGGAGGATGATAGTGATGCGTCACACAGAATTCATCAGTAAAATAATGATGATTATAATAACAGTTGCCATGATTGCTTAACAGTGAAAAGTGTTGATTACAGCAATATATTAACTTGACTGCAGTGCATGACCAATGCTGATCCTCTTGTTGTCTGAGATGCTGATGGCAACGAGATGCGGTTTATCACGTTTACACTGTGACCTGTAAAGTTTTACCTGGAGCTGAAGCTTTTCATCGACCTTCTCAACAATAAAATTATTAATATAACCCTCCAATGAATAGTTAAGGCCCTTTAGGTGACTTCGAGTCGATATATATAATCTTTCTGTCTCCAAACATCACCGATTGCCTCCTGTGAAACGTCTCCTACTGTGACAGCGCCTGTCCCCCAATGTTGACTGTGTCCGAGTGAGTGGAGGGGGCGGGGCTTAGCCATAGGTCAATTGCGCATTAGCCTCCAAATAAAAAATAAAAACGTTAGTTATCACTAGGGCTGGATATCGTAACAAAATCTTCGATACCTTGACTTCGATACCGGTTCCTGAACGATACTTTTTTCGATACCAATTTTATGATATCCGTTTTAACAATATTACACAATCTAAAAAAAAAACTTTTATTTTTTCAGTTTGTTGACTTGTTTACACTCATATTTGAGTCTGTAAAATAGCACCAATGTTAATGTTTTATGTTTCCTAATCATTTAACAACATGTAGCCTATTCTTTACTTCAATGAGCTCATTGTTTCTGCCTTAACTTAATGCATTATTTAACAATGAAACTGAATGAAAATTAATTGAAATGCATTACACACACAGTCACCTCTGATAACAGATCACTCTAGATTGTAATTTAGACACATGCATTTTCTGTAAAGCTGCTTTGAAACGATATGTTTTGTGAAAAATGCTATACAAATAAATGTGAATTGAATTAAATATAGGCTCCAGGGGGCGGGATACACGCCTCGCGCTCAGCACACATAAAGCTTGCCGCTAAGCACTGGCAAAAGAAGAAATGTGTCTGGGAAAAAATAGCAAGGAGATATTTTAATGGTTTATTAATAAACAAGTGTTTACTGAGTGTGTTGGCTGCAAAGATGAATATGGCGATGCTGACTCGTCATTCCTGCAATAGTGACTGCGCGGGCGCGATATATGGGTTACATAATCAAACTATTTATTTCTAATTGTTTCATTTAAAAGTAGACATATTTTGACCGTCTATAGGCCTATTTGTCATGCCTGTGAGGCAAGTATAATATATACGCAGAGTTTCGGTTCATTTGTGACGCGCTCCAGTTCTTGCAGTCGAAGACGGATAAACTTTATCACTTTATCACTGTGCGCTTTTCAGTGCCATTGTCGAAAATGTTGCATCGCGTGCTTCTGCCATCGAGTCTGGTACATAGGTAGGTACACTTTTGAACTTTTCCACATATTTTCTATCTGGACGGCTGGGACGCTTACACAGACACACACACACTACAGCCTCACGTGCGACGAGCCACGTCTCTGGACAGCCGCGTAACTAGTGTTTTTCCGCCACAGCCGACCATGCTGCATGCATGTTTCACTAACGTTGACGAGATTAACCCCTTAGGTATCGAAATTTGGTACCGAAAAACAAGACATGTTTCGATACTCGGTAGTATCAATACAATACAATATTTATTTATAAAGCACATTTAAAAACAGCCAAGGCCGACCAAAGTGCTGTACAAAGGAGAAGATATAATATAATGCAGTACAGGACAATAGAAATAAGCAACTAAAAGTCAGGGCGAATTAAAAGCAATAGAAAATAAAAAGGTCTTTAAAGAGGATTTAAATATGGAAACTGAGGGAGCCAGTCTGATATAGAGGGGCAGACTGTTCCAGAGTTTTGGGCCTGCAGTCGCAAAAGCACGATCGCCTCGTTTTTTAAGTCTGGATCTAGGGACGGTAAGAAGGCAGTGGTCACTGGATCTTAGGGTACGAGACGGAGTGTACAGACAGAGCAGGTCGGTCAGGTACTGAGGCGCCAGATTGTTAAGAGCTTTATACACAAAAAGTAAAATTTTAAAATCAATTCTAAATTTGATAGGTAGCCAGTGAAGTTTAAATAAGATGGGAGTGATCGATTCATACTTGCGTGTCCCAGTGAGGAGTCTAGCCGCTGCGTTTGGCACTAACTGTAAGCGAGAGAGAGAAGACTGGGATAGACCAAAGTAAAGAGAATTGCAATAGTCTAGTCGAGATGTTACAAATGCATGAATTACTATTCGGAGATTGTGCTGAGTTAAAAAAGGTTTCACTTTGGAAAGTTGGCGGAGATGGAAAAAGCATGACTTTACAACAGCACTGATCTGTTTCTCAAATTTTAGGTTGTGGTCAAATAAGAAGCCCAGGTTTCGAGCACAGTGAGTTTCATACGTTGCGAGGGTACCACAGTCAACATCATACACACAGTTTTTCCTTTGGCCCGAAAATAATTATCTCTGTTTTATTTTCATTTAAATTTAGAAAGTTACTTGAAAGCCAAAGTTTAAGTTCACTCAGACAGGCAAGCAGAGGTTGTAGACCATTTTTATCATTATGTTTTAGAGGAAAATAGATCTGCGTATCATCGGCATACAGATGGAAGGATACTCCATATTTATTGAAGATGGAAGTCAGTGGTAGCAAATACAGAATAAACAATACGGGGCCGAGGATTGATCCCTGTGGGACTCCGCAGTTCAGGGGCACACTAGAGGAGGAGTGATGCCCAATACGGACACTAAAACATCTGTTGGTCAGATAAGAGCGGAACCACTGCAAGACTATGCCTTGAATACCCACAGATATCTCCAGGCGCTGCAGAAGGACCTCATGATCAACTAGGTCAAATGCAGCACTCAAATCTAATACTAGCGCCAGGGATTTCCCAGAGTCGGTTACAGTGAAAATATCACTCGAAACTCGTAAAAGAGCGGATTCAGTGCTGTGTAAAGCTTTAAAACCAGATTGGAAAGTTTCGTGGAGAGAATCTACTGATAAGTATGATTGTAGTTGAATCAGTACAATTCTCTCAAGGATCTTCGAAATGTAAGGTAAGTTAGAAATAGGATGGAAGTTACAAAGAGAGGAGGGATCAAGATAGTTTTTTTTTTAGATATGGCGTCACCACGGCAACTTTCAGACTGTTTGGGAAGGAGCCAGTTGACAGGCATTTGTTAATTAATAGTAACAGGCCAGGACCAACTGTGGCCATGATTTGTCTCAAGAAAAGAGGTGGAATGATATCCTGAGGACAGATAGTAGGTTTTACATAACCAACAATTTCGTTACATGTGTCTAGGTCAATCAGCTCAAACTCAGACCAGGTGGATGGACAGAGTAGAGTATCATGCGTATATACAGAGTTAGACAAATCAGATCTTAAGGAATCAATCTTATCAACAAAAAACTTCCCAAAGTTGTCGCAGAGAACAGTAGAGGGCTCCAAGATGGGATGCACAGAAGGATTTAAAACCGAGTCAATAGTAGCAAAGAGCGCTTGAGGTTTATGGCGATTGTTGGATATGAGTTCAGATAAATGTTTACATTTTGCAGACTTTGCAGCTTTCTGGAACACCTTGTAGGCGTTTTCTATGATTTCATACGAAACCTGCAGATGGTCCTTTTCCATTTGCTCTCAGCCTGTCTACATGCCCGTCTAAGGGTACGTGTAGTGTCGGTGTGCCAAGGCACGGGTGCGGGCTTGTGATTTTTGTACTTCAGGGGCGCAATAGAGTTCATAATGTCTGAGCAAGTAGAATTAAAAAGATTAAGATGTGCATCAGCGTCCAGGTTATGTAGGGTAGAGTCAGATTCCAGGCAGTTTCGCACATCCCGATAGGCTGTAGAGAAATCTTCACTAGACCGTTGGTTAAGACAGCGAGTTAAGCGTGCCAGCGATGGATAGAGGCAATTCGGTCGGTACCTAAAAAGTATCAAACTCGATACCCAGCCCTAGTTTGCAGTGTGTGTGTGCAGTGTGTGTGTGCAGTGTTGAGGGCATAATAATAATAATAATAATAATAATACATTTTATTTGTCATGCGCCTTTCTCAGACTCAAAGCGCTACAGTACAGAACAAAACAATCAAACATGAGGATAAAATAAATAAAGAAATAGTAAAAAGAAGTACAACAAAATAATACAATTATAAATTGAAAGCTTGACTAAAAAGATATGTCTTAAGAAGTTTCTTAAAACAATCCAGAGAATCAGCATCCCTAATAGTTGTAGGTAATGTGTTCCATAATTTTGGTGCGTTGTAGGAAAAGGCCCTTCCGCCAATGGTTTTTAATTTACAACGAGGCTGCCACAGAGAAAGAGAGCCAGCAGAACGGAGAGAGCGAGCGGGAATGGATGGAGAAACTAAATCACAGATGTAATCTGGAGCCAACCCATGTACTGCTCTATAGGTTAAAATCAAGGTTTTAAAATCAATACGTAGCTGAACTGGAAGCCAATGCAGTTGCTGGAGCACAGGTGTAATGTGTTGGCGTGAGGATGTATGAGTCAAGACACGTGCGGCCGAGTTTTGTATATATTGCAACCTCCTAATAGAATTTGCTGGTAAACCCGCAAAGAGAGAGTTACAGTAATCAAGCCTCGATGTGATGAAGGCATGGATAAGCCTCTCTGCATCAGGCCTAGAGAGAAATGGTCTAATACGTGCAATGTTCCTCAGATGGAAAAAAGCAACTTTCGTTATGTTTTTAAAATGTGAGTTAAAAGTTAACTGGGCATCAAAAATCACACCCAGATTACGCACCTGGTCAGAAGGGGACAATTGGGTATTGTCAACTGAAAGTTTAAAATCCTTACATTTACTGACATTAATTGGAGTGCCAATTAATAAGATTTCAGTTTTGGAGCAGTTTAATTTTAGAAAGTTTAGTTTCATCCATGCTTTAATTTCCAAGAAACAGTCAGAAAGTTTAGAAGAGGAATAATTAAGATCAGGCTGAGAGCTGATATAAATCTGGGTGTCGTCCGCATAACAGTGGAAGCTCAGGCCATACCTCCGAATGATCTGCCCAAGAGGTAGCATATAAATACTAAATAAAACAGGACCCAAAACTGACCCCTGAGGGACACCCTGACATAGAGGCACAGTCTGCGATCTGTTAGAACCCAGGTAGACAAATTGGGAACGATTAGAGAGGTAGGATTTAAACCAGTTTAACACAGTTCCAGACAGACCGGTCCAAATATGCAATCTGTCCAATAATATGCTGTGACATATGGTATCAAATGCAGCCTTAAGGTCTAATAAAACCAAAATGCCACAAGCCCCAGAGTCAGCTATAACAAGGAGGTCATTCAGGACCCTGACTAGAGCGGTCTCTGTACTGTGGCCAGATCTAAACCCGGATTGAAAAGGTTCTAGTATGCTGTACGTAGAAAGATGAGTATGGAGTTGCCCAACAACCACACGCTCAAGTACTTTAGCCAGGAAAGGTAAATTGGAGATGGGTCGATAATTTGACATATCGGTGATATCACTCCCAGGCTTTTTAAGAACTGGTGTAACTGCAGCCATTTTTAAAGCAGAAGAGACATTCCCTGTGTTGAGTGAGGTATTGACAATAGCAGTGATGTGGGGCACAATGACAGGCAGACAGTTTTTCAAAACAGTCGTAGGTAGTGGATCAAGTATGCAAGTAGTAGAATTCATTGACAAAACAAGTTTAGAAATAAAATCAAGATCAACAGTACTGAAACTTGAAAAAGCGAGACCAGAGAGATAAGGAGCTCAACAAACTCAAAAGCATCCTCACAGGCAATAGCGTTATAGATATTCTCAATCTTAGATGAGAAATAATTGAGAAATGCATTACACTGCTCAGTGGAAGGACAGTTAAAGTTACTGGGAGATTTAATTAGATTATTGACTGTTCTAAACAAAACTCTGGGATTTGAGATGTTACTACTAATAATTGTAGAATAATAAGCCACTTTCGCAGCTTTGAGAGCATTATGATACTCAATCTGATGCTGATCAAACATTTGTCTATGAACTGTGAGGCCTGATTTTTTATATTTCCGTTCCAACTGCCTGCCTATCGCCTTCAACTTGCGCAACTCAGATGTATACCAGGGAGATGACCTCTTAAAAGAAACAACACGTTCTTTTAGAGGGGCAAACTCATCCAGAATAGATGTAAAAGCAGCATTGTACTGGTCAACAGAGGCCGCAACAGGTAAATCACCCATAGATTGACTAAGGCGATCAAGATCAATATCACTGATTTTCCTAAAACAGATAAGACGTTCTTTCACTGTCTGTAAAGATGGAGGAGTTAGATTGAACGTGAGGAGCTTGTGATCACTTATACATACATCAGTACACTCAAGATGATCAATAAGTACTCCTGAAGTGCAAACCAGATCTAATACATGTCCGTGTTTGTGTGTCGGAAAGTTGACATGCTGAGTGAAGTTGAAACAATCTAGTATATCCATGAAACAGACAGCATTATTGCAAGCCATATTGTCGACATGAATATTAAAATCACCAGTTAAAAGAGTAACTGGACAGAGTGCACTGGCAAGTGTTAAACACTCAGTAAATTCAGAGAAAAATGCTGAGTTAGGTTTGGGAGGACGATAGATATTTAAAACAATAACTGATGAGAGACCATTCAACTTAAAGGCCAAGCATTCAAATGATGAAAAGCACGGCAATGAAACCTCAGTTACTGCAACATCAGATCTGTAAATGACAGCAAGACCGCCACCTCTACCGGTAGAGCGCGGCCGATCAAGATAAGTGTAGCCAGGCAGAGCACACATATTTAGATTGAAATAGTCATTTGGCTGATGCCACGTTTCACAAAGGCAGAAAAAGTCCAGTTTTTTGTCCAAAACAATGTCACAAAGTAAAGCCGCTTTGTTGTTCATAGAGCGAGTGTTCAGATGTGCAAACCTGATTGTGTCAAGGCGGACATAGCTGGATGGGGTAGACTTCTGAAAGTAGGAAAAGTTAGCAGGGCAGACATGACGCAAAGATAAATGGCGGCGATACAAACTCCTTGTTGACCAGACTGTGTCTATACCGGCTCCGCTTGAATGCAGATTCCGGCGGGAGCCGCGATGAACGTACTTTGGCCGGCGGAGAAGTTGTAGCGATCGCAGTTTTTCCCTAACACCAGTGGCAGGGGGCGCCGAATGACCAAGCTGTAAAAGTTCCATGGCAGAGTATTTCAGCATAGTGCAGTCCGGGAAGTTAAAATGAATCTTGCCGTAAACTCCAAATAATGCCAGAATAAAAACAAATAAAATCCAGCAAAGCCGCATGTTAGCAGCAGGTAACGTCAGCCGATATAAAACCAGTCAACAAACAACAAACAATTTAGCGCGCTGATGGAGAAGCGGCAGCCAGTTGCGCCAGCGTCCTCTCCACACTGCTCCACAGTGAATAGTATTTGAACAGATTCAGGCATGAACGCAACAGCAGGGGCACGGGAAGTGTTTTCACAGGATTGTAAATGTAACGCAAATTAGCGTAGCGTTAGCCAGTGTGTGTATGTGTAAGGTATCGTTAGCCAGTGTATGTAAGGTAGCGTTAGCCAGTGTGTGTAGGGTAGCGTTAGCCAGTGTGTGTAAGGTAGCGTTAGCCAGTGTGTGTAAGGTAGCGTTAGCCAGTGTATGTAAGGTAGCGTTAGCCAGTGTGTGTAAGGTAGCGTTAGCCAGTGTGTGTAGAGTAGCGTTAGCCAGTGTGTGTAAGGTAGCGTTAGCCAGTGTGTGTAAGGTAGCGTTAGCCAGTGTATGTAAGGTAGCGTTAGCCAGTGTGTGTAGGGTAGCGTTAGCCAGTGTGTGTAAGGTAGCGTTAGACAGTGTGTGTAAGGTAGCGTTAGCCAGTGTGTGTAGGGTAGCGTTAGCCAGTGTGTGTAAGGTAGCGTTAGCCAGTGTGTGTAGGGTAGCGTTAGCCAGTGTGTGTAAGGTAGCGTTAGCCAGTCTGTGTAGGGTAGCGTTAGCCAGTGTGTGCAGGGTAGCGTTATCCAGTGTGTGTAAGGTAGCGTTAGCCAGTGTGTGTAAGGTAGCGTAAGGCAGTGTGTGTAAGGGAACGTTAGCCAGTGTGTATAAGGTAGCGTTATCCAGTGTGTGTAGGGTAGCGTTAGCCAGTGTGTGTAAGGTAGCGTAAGGCAGTGTGTGTAAGGGAACGTTAGCCAGTGTGATCGAGATCGAGTGTGTGTGCTGTTTACACGAGTGTTCCCACCGATACACTTGTTGTGATTCACGGAGTTTTGACGAGTTTTATAAACTTGATATTGTTTCTTATTCAAAAGTGGTGCCCCCCCCCCCCCCCCCCCCCCCCCCCAAAAGAAAGCAGCACTCCCAACCTAAAACATCTTCCCACGCCCTGCTCAACAGCCAATCAGAGCAGTGTAACCCAGTCACTGCAGAACGCCTGAAACCAGCAGAGTTCAGTTCTGTGTGAATCCTCTCATTATACCAGCGCACACGTAAATAATAGGGATGGGCACGGGTACTCGAGTACTCGTACGTTTCTTACTTAAGAAGGTGCTGACCCTAACAAACTAGATAATTTTCGTCCCATCTCAAATCTTCCATTTATTAAAAAACTTCTTGAAAAATCAGTGTCAGCGCAGGTTCATGCTCACCTTAGCAATAATAACTTGTATGAGTGTTTCCGGTCAGGCTTTCGTTCTGAGCATAGCACAGAAACCGCCCTAGGGAGAGTAACAAAAAATCTGCTAATGGCTGCTGATGGAGGGGTCCTTATATATTCTTGCTTTACTTGATTTGAGTGCAGCTTTCGACATAATTTCACACCATATTCTCTTGAACCGTTTATCCAATATTGGTATCACTGGTATACTAATGCCTGGTTCACTTCATACCTTTCCAACCGTACAGTTTGTACAACTAAAGAAATGTCTTCTGTTGGCTGTGGTGTCCCCCAAGGTTCTGTCCTAGGTTCCCTATTGTTCCTAATCTACATTCTCCCACTCGGCTATATCTTTTCCAAATTCAGTATTAAATTCCACTGTTACGCTGATGATGCACAGCTTTATGGATTACAAACCCTGGTTCCACTCTCTCCCCGGCCTGTCTTACCAACTGCTTTCACCAAATAAATGTCTGGTTTCTACCACCTTCCTCAAACGTAATGGCAGTAAGACTGAAGTACTCCTTATTGGCACTAACTCTACTCTCTCTAGGTCCTGCAGTTTTTCTTTATCCATTGAGGGTTCTTCCGTTTCTCCTTCCCGCCAGGTTAGGAACTTGGGGGTCATCTTCGACAGTGCCCTTTCATTTGAAGCTCGCATTAATAACATAACCAGGTCTTGTTCTTTTCATCTTCGCAATATTGCTCGTCTCCGTCCATTTCTCACTCTGCGTAGTTCCGCTATAATTGTTGTTTCGCTTGCCACCTCTCGCATTGATTACTGTAATTCTCTTTTATCTGGTTTACCACAAAGGTCTCCTCAAACTCCAGCTGATTCAGAATTCTGCAGCTCGTATCATAACCCGGACTCCATCTATCCCACATATTACCCCATCACTCCAACAGCTACATTGGCTTCCTATCAAATCCCGGATTGAATTTAAAATTCTTCTCCTCACTTACACATCTCTTCATAACCTCGCTCCAGCTTTCAGATCTCCCACAGCCCTACACCCCTTCTGGAAGTCTCCGTTCCTCTTCACTGGGTCACCTCCATACCCCTTCTGCTCGCCTAGCCACCATGGGCCGTAGGGTCTTTAGCCGGGCTTCTGCTCGCCTCTGGAACTCTCCGTTCCACCTCACTGGGTCTCCTCCATACCCCTTCTGCTCGCCAATGGAACTCTCCGTTCCTCCTCACTGGGTCTCCTCCATACCCCTTCTGCTCGCAAATGGAACTCTCCGTTCCTCCTCACTGGGTCTCCTCCATACCCCTTCTGCTCGCCAATGGAACTCCCCGTTCCTCCTCACTGGGTCTCCTCCATACCCCTTCTGCTCGCCTCTGGAAGTCTCCGTTCCTCTTCACTGGGTCTCCTCCATACCCCTTCTGCTCGCCTCTGGAACTCTCCGTTCCTCCTCACTGGGTCTCCTCCATACCCCTTCTGCTCGCCTCTGGAACTCTCCGTTCCTCCTCACTGGGTCTCCTCCATACCCCTTCTGCTCGCCTCTGGAACTCTCCGTTCCTCCTCACTGGGTCTCCTCCATACCCCTTCTGCTCGCCTCTGGAACTCTCCGTTCCACCTCACTGGGTCTCCTCCATACCCCTTCTGCTCGCCATTGGAACTCTCCGTTCCTCCTCACTGGGTCTCCTCCATACCCCTTCTGCTCGCAAATGGAACTCCGTTCCTCCTCACTGGGTCTCCTCCATACCCCTTCTGCTCGCCAATGGAACTCCCCGTTCCTCCTCACTGGGTCTCCTCCATACCCCTTCTGCTCGCCTCTGGAAGTCTCCGTTCCTCTTCACTGGGTCTCCTCCATACCCCTTCTGCTCGCCTCTGGAACTCTCCGTTCCTCTTCACTGGGTCTCCTCCATACCCCTTCTGCTCGCCTCTGGAAGTCTCCGTTCCTCCTCACTGGGTCTCCTCCATACCCCTTCTGCTTGCCTCTGGAACTCCCCGTTCCTCCTCACTGGGTCTCCTCCATACCCCTTCTGCTCGCCTCTGGAAGTCTCCGTTCCTCTTCACTGGGTCTCCTCCATACCCCTTCTGCTCGCCTCTGGAACTCTCCGTTCCTCTTCACTGGGTCTCCTCCATACCCCTTCTGCTCGCCTCTGGAACTCTCCGTTCCTCCTCACTGGGTCTCCTCCATACCCCTTCTGCTTGCCTCTGGAACTCTCCGTTCCTCCTCACTGGGTCTCCTCCATACCCCTTCTGCTCGCCTCTGGAACTCTCCGTTCCTCTTCACTGGGTCTCCTCCTTACCCCTTCTGCTCGCCTCTGGAACTCTCCGTTCCTCTTCACTGGGTCTCATCCATACCCCTTCTGCTCGCCTCTGGAACTCTCCGTTCCTCTTCACTGGGTCTCCTCCATACCCCTTCTGCTCGCCTCTGGAACTCTCCGTTCCTCTACACTGGGTTTCCTCCATACCCCTTCTGCTCGCCTCTGGAACTCTCCGTTCCTCTTCACTGGGTCTCCTCCATACCCCTTCTGCTCGCCTCTGGAACTCTCCGTTCCTCTACACTGGGTTTCCTCCATACCCCTTCTGCTCGCCTCAGGGACTCTCCGTTCCTCTTCACTGGGTCTCCTCCATACCCCTTCTGCTCGCCTCTGGAACTCTCCGTTCCTCTTCACTGGGTCTCCTCCATACCCCTTCTGCTCGCCTCTGGAACTCTCCGTTCCTCTTCACTGGGTCTCCTCCATACCCCTTCTGCTCGCCTCTGGAACTCTCCGTTCCTCTACACTGGGTTTCCTCCATACCCCTTCTGCTCGCCTCTGGAACTCTCCGTTCCTCTTCACTGGGTCTCCTCCATACCCCTTCTGCTCGCCTCAGGGACTCTCCGTTCCTCTTCACTGGGTCTCCTCCATACACCTTCTGCTCGCCTCTGGAACTCTCCGTTCCTCTACACTGGGTTTCCTCCATACCCCTTCTGCTCGCCTCAGGGACTCTCCGTTCCTCTTCACTGGGTTTCCTCCATACATTTACATTTACATTTAGTCATTTAGCAGACGCTTTTATCCAAAGCGACTTACATCTGAGGACTAACCAAACGAGTCATCGTGAAGAGACAATAGCAACCCAAGAAGTGCTCAAAATACAAAGTTCAAACATTGCTCAGAGTGAGGTGAGCAATGTTTGCTCAGAGTGAGGTGAGCAAACCAGACAAGTGAGGATTTAAAGTTTTTTTTTTTTTTTTTTTTTAAGTTTAAGTTCACTTTAAGTTAAGTGCTCACGGAAGAGATGAGTTTTCAGTTGTCTTTTAAATGCTGTCAGGGATTCTGCATTACGGACGAGGGTGGGGAGATCATTCCACCAGCATGGAACCGTGAATGAGAATGTTCTGGAGAGTGATTTTGTGGCTCTTTGTGAAGGTACCACGAGCCGTCGCTCATTGATTGATCGTAGGCTTCTGGTAGGGATGTAGACTCGTAGGAGCGAGTGAAAGTAGGAAGGAGCTGAGCCTGTGGTCAATCTGTAAGCAAGTGTCAATGCCTTGAACTTGATGCGAGCAGCGAGTGGTAGCCAGTGCAGGGAGATGAACAGAGGAGTGACGTGGGCCCTTTTGGGCTCGTTGAAGACCAGACGAGCAGCAGCGTTCTGGATCATTTGTAGAGGTTTAGTTGCACATGATGGAAGTCCAGCCAGAAGAGCATTGCAGTAATCAAGCCTAGAGATAACCAGGGCCTGGACAAGAAGTTGTGTTGCATGCTCAGTTAGGAAAGGCCTGATCTTCCTGATGTTGTGCAGTGCAAACCTGCATGATCGAGCTGTCTTTGTAATGTGGTCTGTGAAGGTCAGCTGGTCATCAAAGATTACACCAAGATTTCTGACCGACTTTGATGGGGTGATTGAGGAAGAATCTAGCTGGATAGTGAAGTCGTGCTGTGGAGACAGATTAGCAGGGAGGATGAGAAGCTCAGTTTTTGTCAGGTTGAGCTGCAGGTGATGTTCCTTCATCCATGCCGAGATGTCCGCCAGACAGCTTGAGATTCGAGCAGCTACTGTGGGATCATCTGGTTGAAATGAGAGGTAGAGCTGGGTGTCATCAGCATAGCAATGGTAAGAGAAACCATGTGCCTGTATGATGGGTCCCAGTGATGTGGTGTAAATGGAGAAGAGGAGCAGTCCAAGCACTGAACCCTGGGGAACCCCTGTGGTCAGTTGATGTGCTTTGGATACCTCGCCTCTCCATGCGACCCTGAAGGACCTACCTGTGAGATAGGACTCAAACCAGTGGAGGGCAGTTCCAGTGATGCCCAGTGATGAGAGGGTGGACAGAAGGATCTGATGATTCACAGTGTCGAAGGCAGCAGAGAGGTCCAGGAGGATGAGAACTGATGACTTGGAAGCAGCTTTAGCGATCCGCAGGGCTTCTGTGACTGATAGTAATGCGGTCTCGGTTGAATGCCCTTTCTTGAAGCCAGATTGGTTGACATCCAGCTGGTCGTTCAGAGACAGGAAAGATGATACTTGGTTGAAAGCAACTCGTTCAAGTGTTTTCGCAATGAATGGTAGGAGAGAGATAGGTCTGTAATTCTCTAGGAGTGATGTGTTTAATGTTGTTTTTTTAAGCAGTGGAGTTACCCGAGCCTGCTTAAATGCTGTAGGGAAAATGCCAGTGTGGAGGGATGAGTTGATGATGTGTGTTAGTGCTGGTAAAAGTGTGGGAGAGATGGCTTGTAGAAGGTGTGAGGGGATGGGGTCCAGAGGGCATGTGGTAGGATGACTGGAGAGGAGAAGTTTAGATACTACTTCCTCGGTTAGTGGAGTGAAGGAGGAGAGAAGGTTATTGGCTGTGGGAGTGGTTGGTCTAGGTTCCTGTGTGTGTGGATTAGAGAACTGACTGCTGATAGTTGTTGTTTTGTTAGTGAAGAAGTTAGCAAAGTCATCAGCAGTTAAAGAGGAGGTGGGTGGTGGTGGTGGTGGTGGACAGAGGAGAGAGTTGAATGTCTTGAAAAGTGTTCGTGTGTTAGGGGCGGTGTTGATCTTGTTGTGGAGGTATGAAGATTTTGCAGCGTGAACATCAACAGAAAAAGCAGAGAGCAGAGATTGATACATACTCAGGTCAGATGTATCATTCGATTTGCGCCATTTTCTCTCCGCTGCTCTGAGTTTGGTTCGGTGTTCACGAAGAACCTCAGATAACCACGGGTTAGAGGGAGTGGCGCGTGCTGGCCTGGAGGAGAGAGGGCAGATAGTGTCTAAAGAAGAAGTTAAAGTGGAGCATAAAGTATCCGTTGCGGTATTCACATCCAGAGATGAGAATTTTGAGGGTGAGGGAAGAGAGGATGACACAGTAGAGGAAAGATTGGAGGGAGAAAGTGAGCGGAGGTTTCGTCTGAAAGTAACTGGTAGGGGAGTTGGTGGAGTTTGGGTAGTGAGTTGTAGATTGAAAGTAATGAGGAAATGATCTGAAACGTGAAGAGGTTTCACCAAAATGTTGTCTGTGATGCAGTTGCGTGTGTAAACCAGGTCCAGTTGGTTGCCTGACTTGTGAGTACCTGTGGTGATGAGCCGTCTGAGATCGAAAGAGGCTAGGAGAGAGATGAAGTCTGTAGCATACGGCTTCTCTAGATGAATGTTGAAATCACCAAAGACTACGAGTGGAGTGCCATCCTCAGGGAAAGAGGACAGCAGCACATCTAGCTCCTCTACAAAGCTTCCCAGTTGACCTGGGGGGCGATAAATGACTACAATCTGGATCTTAATGGGAATTGTAAGTGTAATAGCATGATATTCAAATGAGTTGTTATTGCATAGAGAGGAGAGAGTTGAGTATTTCCAATTGTTAGAAATGAGAAGACCAGTACCCCCACCCCTCCCGGACTGGCGAGGTGTGTGAGAGAAAGAGAAGTTGTTAGAGAGAGCAGCAGGGGTTGCTGAGTCTTCTGGACGGATCCAGGTCTCAGTTAAGCCTAAAATATTAAGAGTAGAATGAGAAGCAAAAGCTGGAATGAAGTCAGCTTTATTGACTGCTGATTGGCAGTTCCATAGACCCATAGAAAGAGTGAGAGGTGAGTGTGAGGATAAGAGAATAGGACGCAGATTAGCAGGATTGCGCTGCCTTCTGTACGTGATGAGTGAGCGTTGTCGAGAGACAACAGGAATGTATTGAAAGCACATGACGTTTAAGGGAAATAGGATAAGGATAGGAGTAGGGAAGGGAAGGGAGATGTAGATACTTGAGTGCTTAGCTGATGTCTTTGCTCGGTGGAGTCGCACAGGTAGAGTCGATGGTCTTTACCCGAGTCGGTCTTCACACGAGGAGGCTGAAACGCTTCCGCTGACGCTTCCGCGACAGCGCGCACACTACATAGATATAATGCACTCAAAGTACTGAGTGAGGACAGCTGTCTCTGCCCAGCAATTAACACAGCACCCTCAAATAATCCGAAAATGGGATAAATCGAAACTAGCCCTTGGCCAGTGACTCACTTAAGTGCTATGCAATTTAGACTGCAATACTATACAGACGCGCAAACTATTCAATTTACTGTTATAAAGTAGCAACGCGTCTAATTAAAATACAGATTTGTGAGAAGGTAAAAAATTAAAATAAACACAGAATCGAAAATAGCCCTACCTTCTGATAGAAACTAAGCTGAAACAACAGGAGAACTGGATATTAAGAAAAAATCTACTTGCGCGCTCTTGTCGATTCCACAGACTGACCGTTTGTCCATACCCCTTCTGCTCGCCTCAGGGACTCTCCGTTCCTCTTCACTGGGTTTCCTCCATACCCCTTCTGCTCGCCTCAGGGACTCTCCGTTCCTCTACACTGGGTCTCCTCCATACCCCTTCTGCTCGCCTCAGGGACTCTCCGTTCCTCTTCACTGGGTCTCCTCCATACCCCTTCTGCTCGCCTCAGGGACTCTCCGTTCCTCTTCACTGGGTCTCCTCCATACCCCTTCTGCTCGCCTCAGGGACTCTCCGTTCCTCTTCACTGGGTCTCCTCCATACCCCTTCTGCTCGCCTCAGGGACTCTCCGTTCCTCTACACTGGGTCTCCTCCATACCCCTTCTGCTCGCCTCAGGGACTCTCCGTTCCTCTACACTGGGTCTCCTCCATACCCCTTCTGCTCGCCTCAGGGACTCTCCGTTCCTCTTCACTGGGTCTCCTCCATACCCCTTCTGCTCGCCTCAGGGACTCTCCGTTCCTCTACACTGGGTCTCCTCCATACCCCTTCTGCTCGCCTCAGGGACTCTCCGTTCCTCTACACTGGGTCTCCTCCATACCCCTTCTGCTCGCCTCAGGGACTCTCCGTTCCTCTTCACTGGGTTTCCTCCATACCCCTTCTGCTCGCCTCAGGGACTCTCCGTTCCTCTACACTGGGTCTCCTCCATACCCCTTCTGCTCGCCTCAGGGACTCTCCGTTCCTCTTCACTGGGTTTCCTCCTTACCCCTTCTGCTCGCCTCAGGGACTCTCCGTTCCTCTACACTGGGTCTCCTCCATACCCCTTCTGCTCGCCTCAGGGACTCTCCGTTCCTCTTCACTGGGTTTCCTCCATACCCCTTCTGCTCGCCTCAGGGACTCTCCGTTCCTCTACACTGGGTCTCCTCCATACCCCTTCTGCTCGCCTCAGGGACTCTCCGTTCCTCTTCACTGGGTCTCCTCCATACCCCTTCTGCTCGCCTCTGGAACTCTCTGATCCTCTTCACTGGGTCTCATTTGGGGCGGTTCCTGAGCTCTGATTGGTTATTGCAGCATTTGGGGCGGTTCCTGAGCTCTGTTTGGTTATTGCAGCATTTGGGGGCGGTTCCTGAGCTCTGATTGGTTATTGCAGCAGAGCTCTGATTGGTTATTGCAGCATTTGGAGTGGTTCCTGAGGTCTGATTGGTTAATGCAGCATTTGGGGCGGTTCCTGAGCTTTGATTGGCTATTGCAGCATTTGGGGCGGTTCCTGAGCTCTGATTGGTTATTGCAGCATTTGGGGCGGTTCCTGAGCTTTGATTGGTTATTGCAGCATTTGGGGGCGGTTCCTGAGCTCTGATTGGTTATTGCAGCATTTGGGGCGGTTCCTGAGCTCTGATTGGTTATTGCAGCATTTGGGGCGGTTCCTGAGCTCTGATTGGTTATTGCAGCATTTGGGGCGGTTCCTGAGCTCTGATTGGTTATTGCAGCATTTGGGGGCGGTTCCTGAGGTCTGATCGGTTAGCGTTAGACAGCAAGGCTTCAGACCGGAGATATTAAGGGAAACTGGATCTGAAAGCGCGCACTGCAGTGATGCCTGGAATCACTGTGATCATGAAATACAGTTAGTGCGAGATGAGCAGCGCCAATCTATCATATGCTTAACATTATAATGAGAAGACGATTGTAGCAGAATGTTGTAAATTATCTGAGCTTTCGTTTTTCAGCGCGCTCACGTGTTACACATCAGACTAGCACGGTCAAGTTCATGTGCGCATTCGCGTCTTTTGGTGCAGATGTAAGTTGTAAGATTAAGTTTATATTTTGTATCTAGGATATCTGATTATTAATCTCCTAGGATGTGTCAAAGAACGGGCTTCAGTTTACTGAGATCATTTACTCTTCAGCTTTACCTCAAGCAGCTTCTCCTTTTAGAAGGTTCTTTCTCCATAGCATTGATGCATCATAATATAGCAGGTCATTTTCATAAATGTCTTAAAATATTTTAATTTCATGACAGAAACGTTTTATTCTCGCTGGTGCTGAACTGATGTGATTATGATTGACAGCTTCAGTGATTATAAAGGCTCTTTCTCTCTATAGCCTAATCCCGTCACACACTGAAGAATATGTGTGTTTTAGACCCAGTGCTACTGCAGATTCAGGAGCGTCGACTGTGTTTAAATCATCTCGAGACGCTGAACACGATCCCAGCGGCCACACACTCTCTGTGTGTGTGTGTGTGTGTGTGTGTGTGTGTGCTGCTCTGCACACACCAGAGATGTGTGTGTTTCTGTGGACCGTCTGATGATCTACTCTAGATGTCCGGCCTAAACTTCACCCTTTACTCAGATATTATTATAAATGTGTTACAGATTCAGTCAAACAAAGAGATGATGAACGCAACGAAACCGAGAGGGAACTGAATATTAATAACTGATTATGCTGTAGTCATTGTTTGCTTTCTCCTGTCAGCTTCTTGTTTTTCTCTGCAGTATTTTTGCCTTTTTTGCCAAATAATGTTGTCAGATAAATACCTTTAGTGTTTTGGTTTTCATTTCCTCCTTATTAAAAATAATATTTTCCTCATATTTTGATGGTGTAATTGATCTT
>NW_026606690.1:1022500-1190000 GCF_029890125.1 Rhinichthys klamathensis goyatoka
AAACAGTGAATAATCATCTGCATCTCTAGCACAGTCACAGTGCTCTCTGTGCTGACACACACTGGAGGCGTACAGTAACCCTGAGTAACGGCCGTAGCCTCGACTGACACACACTGGAGGCGTACAGTAACCCTGAGTAACAGCCGTAGCCTCGACTGACACACACTGGAGGCGTACAGTAACCCTGAGTAACGGCCGTAGCATCGACTGACACACACTGTGGAGGCGTACAGTAACCCTGAGTAACGGCCGTAGCCTCGACTGACACACACTGGAGGCGTACAGTAACCCTGAGTAACGGCCGTAGCCTCGACTGACACACACTGGAGGCGTACAGTAACCCTGAGTAACAGCCGTAGCCTCGACTGACACACACTGGAGGCGTACAGTAACCCTGAGTAACGGCCGTAGCCTCGACTGACACACACTGGAGGCGTACAGTAACCCTGAGTAACGGCCGTAGCCTCGACTGACACACACTGGAGGCGTACAGTAACCCTGAGTAACAGCCGTAGCCTCGACTGACACACACTGTGGAGGCGTACAGTAACCCTGAGTAACGGCCGTAGCCTCGACTGACACACACTGTGGAGGCGTACAGTAACCCTGAGTAACGGCCGTAGCCTCGACTGACACACACTGTGGAGGCGTACAGTAACCCTGAGTAACGGCCGTAGCCTCGACTGACACACACTGGAGGCGTACAGTAACCCTGAGTAACGGCCGTAGCCTCGACTGACACACACTGGAGGCGTACAGTAACCCTGAGTAACAGCCGTAGCCTCGACTGACACACACTGTGGAGGCGTACAGTAACCCTGAGTAACGGCCGTAGCCTCGACTGACACACACTGTGGAGGCGTACAGTAACCCTGAGTAACGGCCGTAGCCTCGACTGACACACACTGTGGAGGCGTACAGTAACCCTGAGTAACGGCCGTAGCCTCGACTGACACACACTGGAGGCGTACAGTAACCCTGAGTAACGGCCGTAGCCTCGACTGACACACACTGTGGAGGCGTACAGTAACCCTGAGTAACGGCCGTAGCCTCGACTGACACACACTGGAGGCGTACAGTAACCCTGAGTAACGGCCGTAGCCTCGACTGAAACACACTGGAGGCGTACAGTAACCCTGAGTAACGGCCGTAGCATCGACTGACACACACTGTGGAGGCGTACAGTAACCCTGAGTAACAGCCGTAGCCTCGACTGACACACACTGTGGAGGCGTACAGTAACCCTGAGTAACGGCCGTAGCCTCGACTGACACACACTGTGGAGGCGTACAGTAACCCTGAGTAACGGCCGTAGCCTCGACTGACACACACTGTGGAGGCGTACAGTAACCCTGAGTAACGGCCGTAGCATCGACTGACACACACTGTGGAGGCGTACAGTAACCCTGAGTAACAGCCGTAGCCTCGACTGACACACACTGTGGAGGCGTACAGTAACCCTGAGTAACGGCCGTAGCCTCGACTGACACACACTGTGGAGGCGTACAGTAACCCTGAGTAACGGCCGTAGCCTCGACTGACACACACTGGAGGCGTACAGTAACCCTGAGTAACAGCCGTAGCCTCGACTGACACACACTGTGGAGGCGTACAGTAACCCTGAGTAACGGCCGTAGCCTCGACTGACACACACTGTGGAGGCGTACAGTAACCCTGAGTAACGGCCGTAGCCTCGACTGACACACACTGTGGAGGCGTACAGTAACCCTGAGTAACGGCCGTAGCCTCGACTGACACACACTGGAGGCGTACAGTAACCCTGAGTAACGGCCGTAGCATCGACTGACACACACTGTGGAGGCGTACAGTAACCCTGAGTAACGGCCGTAGCCTCGACTGACACACACTGTGGAGGCGTACAGTAACCCTGAGTAACGGCCGTAGCCTCGACTGACACACACTGTGGAGGCGTACAGTAACCCTGAGTAACGGCCGTAGCCTCGACTGACACACACTGGAGGCGTACAGTAACCCTGAGTAACGGCCGTAGCCTCGACTGACACACACTGGAGGCGTACAGTAACCCTGAGTAACGGCCGTAGCCTCGACTGACACACACTGGAGGCGTACAGTAACCCTGAGTAACAGCCGTAGCCTCGACTGACACACACTGGAGGCGTACAGTAACCCTGAGTAACGGCCGTAGCCTCGACTGACACACACTGGAGGCGTACAGTAACCCTGAGTAACAGCCGTAGCCTCGACTGACACACTGTGGAGGCGTACAGTAACCCTGAGTAACGGCCGTAGCCTCGACTGACACACACTGTGGAGGCGTACAGTAACCCTGAGTAACGGCCGTAGCCTCGACTGACACACACTGTGGAGGCGTACAGTAACCCTGAGTAACGGCCGTAGCCTCGACTGACACACACTGGAGGCGTACAGTAACCCTGAGTAACGGCCGTAGCATCGACTGACACACACTGTGGAGGCGTACAGTAACCCTGAGTAACGGCCGTAGCCTCGACTGACACACACTGTGGAGGCGTACAGTAACCCTGAGTAACGGCCGTAGCCTCGACTGACACACACTGGAGGCGTACAGTAACCCTGAGTAACGGCCGTAGCATCGACTGACACACACTGTGGAGGCGTACAGTAACCCTGAGTAACGGCCGTAGCCTCGACTGACACACACTGGAGGCGTACAGTAACCCTGAGTAACGGCCGTAGCCTCGACTGACACACACTGTGGAGGCGTACAGTAACCCTGAGTAACGGCCGTAGCCTCGACTGACACACACTGTGGAGGCGTACAGTAACCCTGAGTAACGGCCGTAGCCTCGACTGACACACACTGTGGAGGCGTACAGTAACCCTGAGTAACAGCCGTAGCCTCGACTGACACACACTGGAGGCGTACAGTAACCCTGAGTAACGGCCGTAGCCTCGACTGACACACACTGGAGGCGTACAGTAACCCTGAGTAACGGCCGTAGCCTCGACTGACACACACTGTGGAGGCGTACAGTAACCCTGAGTAACGGCCGTAGCCTCGACTGACACACACTGGAGGCGTACAGTAACCCTGAGTAACGGCCGTAGCCTCGACTGACACACACTGTGGAGGCGTACAGTAACCCTGAGTAACGGCCGTAGCCTCGACTGACACACACTGTGGAGGAGTACAGTAACCCTGAGTAACGGCCGTAGCCTCGACTGACACACACTGTGGAGGCGTACAGTAACCCTGAGTAACGGCCGTAGCCTCGACTGACACACACTGGAGGCGTACAGTAACCCTGAGTAACGGCCGTAGCCTCGACTGACACACACTGGAGGCGTACAGTAACCCTGAGTAACGGCCGTAGCCTCGACTGACACACACTGTGGAGGCGTACAGTAACCCTGAGTAACGGCCGTAGCCTCGACTGACACACACTGTGGAGGCGTACAGTAACCCTGAGTAACGGCCGTAGCCTCGACTGACACACACTGTGGAGGCGTACAGTAACCCTGAGTAACGGCCGTAGCCTCGACTGACACACACTGTGGAGGCGTACAGTAACCCTGAGTAACGGCCGTAGCCTCGACTGACACACACTGTGGAGGCGTACAGTAACCCTGAGTAACGGCTGTAGCCTCGACTGACACACACTGTGGAGGCGTACAGTAACCCTGAGTAACGGCCGTAGCCTCGACTGACACACACTGTGGAGGCGTACAGTAACCCTGAGTAACGGCCGTAGCCTCGACTGACACACACTGGAGGCGTACAGTAACCCTGAGTAACGGCCGTAGCCTCGACTGACACACACTGTAGGCGTACAGTAACCCTGAGTAACGGCCGTAGCCTCGACTGACACACACTGTGGAGGCGTACAGTAACCCTGAGTAACGGCCGTAGCCTCGACTGACACACACTGTGGAGGCGTACAGTAACCCTGAGTAACGGCCGTAGCCTCGACTGACACACACTGTGGAGGCGTACAGGAACCCTGAGTAACGGCCGTAGCCTCGACTGACACACACTGGAGGCGTACAGTAACCCTGAGTAACGGCCGTAGCCTCGACTGACACACACTGTGGAGGCGTACAGTAACCCTGAGTAACGGCCGTAGCCTCGACTGACACACACTGTGGAGGCGTACAGGAACCCTGAGTAACGGCCGTAGCCTCGACTGACACACACTGGAGGCGTACAGTAACCCTGAGTAACGGCCGTAGCATCGACTGACACACACTGTGGAGGCGTACAGTAACCCTGAGTAACGGCCGTAGCCTCGACTGACACACACTGGAGGCGTACAGTAACCCTGAGTAACGGCCGTAGCCTCGACTGACACACACTGGAGGCGTACAGTAACCCTGAGTAACGGCCGTAGCCTCGACTGACACACACTGGAGGCGTACAGTAACCCTGAGTAACGGCCGTAGCCTCGACTGACACACACTGGAGGCGTACAGTAACCCTGAGTAACGGCCGTAGCCTCGACTGACACACACTGTGGAGGCGTACAGTAACCCTGAGTAACGGCCGTAGCCTCGACTGACACACACTGTGGAGGCGTACAGTAACCCTGAGTAACGGCCGTAGCCTCGACTGACACACACTGTGGAGGCGTACAGTAACCCTGAGTAACAGCCGTAGCCTCGACTGACACACACTGTGGAGGCGTACAGTAACCCTGAGTAACAGCCGTAGCCTCGACTGACACACACTGTGGAGGCGTACAGTAACCCTGAGTAACGGCCGTAGCCTCGACTGACACACACTGGAGGCGTACAGTAACCCTGAGTAACGGCCGTAGCCTCGACTGACACACACTGGAGGCGTACAGTAACCCTGAGTAACGGCCGTAGCATCGACTGACACACACTGTGGAGGCGTACAGTAACCCTGAGTAACGGCCGTAGCCTCGACTGACACACACTGTGGAGGCGTACAGTAACCCTGAGTAACGGCCGTAGCCTCGACTGACACACACTGGAGGCGTACAGTAACCCTGAGTAACGGCCGTAGCCTCGACTGACACACACTGTGGAGGCGTACAGTAACCCTGAGTAACAGCCGTAGCCTCGACTGACACACACTGGAGGCGTACAGTAACCCTGAGTAACGGCCGTAGCCTCGACTGACACACACTGGAGGCGTACAGTAACCCTGAGTAACGGCCGTAGCATCGACTGACACACACTGTGGAGGCGTACAGTAACCCTGAGTAACGGCCGTAGCCTCGACTGACACACACTGGAGGCGTACAGTAACCCTGAGTAACGGCCGTAGCCTCGACTGACACACACTGTGGAGGCGTACAGTAACCCTGAGTAACGGCCGTAGCCTCGACTGACACACACTGTGGAGGCGTACAGTAACCCTGAGTAACGGCCGTAGCCTCGACTGACACACACTGTGGAGGCGTACAGTAACCCTGAGTAACGGCCGTAGCCTCGACTGACACACACTGTGGAGGCGTACAGTAACCCTGAGTAACAGCCGTAGCCTCGACTGACACACACACTGTAGGCGTACAGTAACCCTGAGTAACGGCCGTAGCCTCGACTGACACACACTGTGGAGGCGTACAGTAACCCTGAGTAACGGCCGTAGCCTCGACTGACACACACTGGAGGCGTACAGTAACCCTGAGTAACGGCCGTAGCCTCGACTGACACACACTGGAGGCGTACAGTAACCCTGAGTAACGGCCGTAGCCTCGACTGACACACACACTGGAGGCGTACAGTAACCCTGAGTAACAGCCGTAGCCTCGACTGACACACACACTGGAGGCGTACAGTAACCCTGAGTAACAGCCGTAGCCTCGACTGACACACACACTGGAGGCGTACAGTAACCCTGAGTAACGGCCGTAGCCTCGACTGACACACACTGTGGAGGCGTACAGTAACCCTGAGTAACAGCCGTAGCCTCGACTGACACACACACTGTAGGCGTACAGTAACCCTGAGTAACGGCCGTAGCCTCGACTGACACACACTGTGGAGGCGTACAGTAACCCTGAGTAACGGCCGTAGCCTCGACTGACACACACTGGAGGCGTACAGTAACCCTGAGTAACGGCCGTAGCCTCGACTGACACACACTGTGGAGGCGTACAGTAACCCTGAGTAACGGCCGTAGCCTCGACTGACACACACTGTGGAGGCGTACAGTAACCCTGAGTAACGGCCGTAGCCTCGACTGACACACACTGGAGGCGTACAGTAACCCTGAGTAACGGCCGTAGCCTCGACTGACACACACTGTGGAGGCGTACAGTAACCCTGAGTAACGGCCGTAGCCTCGACTGACACACACTGTGGAGGCGTACAGTAACCCTGAGTAACGGCCGTAGCCTCGACTGACACACACTGGAGGCGTACAGTAACCCTGAGTAACAGCCGTAGCCTCGACTGACACACACTGGAGGCGTACAGTAACCCTGAGTAACGGCCGTAGCCTCGACTGACACACACTGGAGGCGTACAGTAACCCTGAGTAACGGCCGTAGCCTCGACTGACACACACTGTGGAGGCGTACAGTAACCCTGAGTAACGGCCGTAGCCTCGACTGACACACACACTGGAGGCGTACAGTAACCCTGAGTAACGGCCGTAGCCTCGACTGACACACACTGGAGGCGTACAGTAACCCTGAGTAACGGCCGTAGCCTCGACTGACACACACTGTGGAGGCGTACAGTAACCCTGAGTAACGGCCGTAGCCTCGACTGACACACACTGTGGAGGCGTACAGTAACCCTGAGTAACGGCCGTAGCCTCGACTGACACACACTGGAGGCGTACAGTAACCCTGAGTAACGGCCGTAGCCTCGACTGACACACACTGTGGAGGCGTACAGTAACCCTGAGTAACGGCCGTAGCCTCGACTGACACACACTGTGGAGGCGTACAGTAACCCTGAGTAACGGCCGTAGCCTCGACTGACACACACTGTGGAGGCGTACAGTAACCCTGAGTAACGGCCGTAGCCTCGACTGACACACACTGTGGAGGCGTACAGTAACCCTGAGTAACGGCCGTAGCCTCGACTGACACACACTGGAGGCGTACAGTAACCCTGAGTAACGGCCGTAGCCTCGACTGACACACACTGTGGAGGCGTACAGTAACCCTGAGTAACGGCCGTAGCCTCGACTGACACACACTGTGGAGGCGTACAGTAACCCTGAGTAACGGCCGTAGCCTCGACTGACACACACTGTGGAGGCGTACAGTAACCCTGAGTAACGGCCGTAGCCTCGACTGACACACACTGGAGGCGTACAGTAACCCTGAGTAACGGCCGTAGCCTCGACTGACACACACTGTGGAGGCGTACAGTAACCCTGAGTAACGGCCGTAGCCTCGACTGACACACACTGTGGAGGCGTACAGTAACCCTGAGTAACGGCCGTAGCCTCGACTGACACACACTGTGGAGGCGTACAGTAACCCTGAGTAACACAGATCTGTTTACAGCGTACTGATGTGAGAACTGAACCATACAGAAAGCAGCTCTCATTCAAACACTACAAATTGCCAGTTTTGCATACGTCAGCTTTAAAGAAAGAGTGTGCCGTCCGGATCTCGCGCTCGCCACGCGTCTCTCATGCACACACACACACTGGCCGGCGCTGCACTTCAGAGTTACGCCTTTAGCGTTCCGACAATATTACGTTATTTGGGAAAAAAAAAGAAAAAAACATTTAGAAAATAATTTTTTTGATATTTGTCTGCTGATATAACTGCTGATCTGCTCATTAGGTAGGTTTGATAATGCTTTTGCTATAATAACCTTTAACCTGTATAATTGTTTCTTCAGTATGAACGTGTTATTGAGGATAATGTTATTGTTCTCCAGCTGTTTCATTGACGGTTGAAACTCTGATTGATTGATTTCAGGAAGTTGTTCTGAATCTTCTGATGTTCACTGATGTTTATTTGCTGCTGTAACTAGTAGTAAAGAGGAAGAGATGAGCGGTTCTTCTTCACACACACACACACACACACTGACTGAGTTTACTGATGAAACTGACAGGATTTGAGAGCTGAGACTTTGATTCATATCAGCAGTATCAAAGATGACTGAGATTATGGGATGGCAGGAGCTGCAGATGATGTGTAGTGAAGTGTTGTTGACGTGTGTGTGTGTGTGTGTGTGTGTGTGTGTTCCAGGAGGCGCTGCAGCAGCTGGTGGTGATGTCACTTCCTGATGTGCTGGTGTTGGGCAGGACTCCTCTCAGTGGTACGCCTCATCTCAGTCTCCATTCACATCCATGCTAAATAACACCATGACAATTCTCATTTTTCACATTTGACCCTTGACCCAGGAGTCCCCCCCCCCCCCCCCCATTATAAAAATATTTATACAAATTGCTTAAAGCTGCAGTCCGTAGCTTTTCCTCTTTGTCGCCATCTCTCTGTTCGAAATCTGTAACTGCAGTGATTCGCTGAATTATCATCTTTACGTGGGTTGTAAATCGGCATGAAACAGCGCGGATGAACACAGTGCTTTGAGGCGAGTGCTGCTGTCAGTCACCGCGCTGTGTGGATACTGGCATACAGAATCACAGATTCACTTTTTGAAAGTTTGACCAACATAAGAATTTTCATAGGAAAATGTCTTCTGAACAAGTAAGTAACATCCATTTTTGTTCTGACCAACTAAGGGGGAAAAAGCATTCGACATGATAAGCTTCGTTAGATTTAATCAACATGATTTACAGCAACCGTGCAAATTATAGCCTACTTTGTTCTCAAATTGTTCATGTTAACAACATCAGCATTGCGTGACTAATGTTAAATTTAATGTGTTTTATGGTTACCTGTGTAGTTCAGAATTCATATTCTCCATAATAGCAAAACAAGAAAGGCACAACAAAGGAAACTCCATAACTGTGTGAATTAAGAAAACGTACTGTTACACGATTGAACTATTGAAATGTCTTACTTGTTCAGCAGAAAAAAGCCGTCTCTTCTTCCGTCTCGAACCCCTTCAAAACACGGAGTTCACGCACTTTTCAAAAGCCCCGCCGATGTTTAAATCCTTGTGTTCGCATGAGACGGTTTCTTTCTCTTTCTCTAGCCACCTTAAATCCGAAGTACGAAGTCTTTTGGGTTTTATAACTGCTGAATCTCCAGTTGACACTGATGATTGTTGTTTGGATCTTTCTGGATCCGCCATAAGTTTAATTATGTAAAGTGCTGCGAGAAAAGCCTATACATCTAAACATCTCGTCACGCGCAGTATAGCCGGCTAGCCGAACTCCTTCTTTATGTGTACGGGTGTGACGTCATGACGCAAAGACATGCTCGAGTTTCCCGCGGAAACCCACCAGTACCACTGGAATTAAAATCATTATTACAAGCTAACCGTTTTGAATCTAGCTATGGCAAGCAGATAGTTTTGACCACTGGCAGAATATGTTTTTTTTAATATAATTATTTTGGATTATTTTTAACTTAAAAAAGCTACGGACTGCAGCTTTAAATTTGAGTCTTCATCAGAGGGGTCCAAGAGCCCAGGACTTTTGTCGCACTTGAACCACGAGTGTGTGTGTGAGAGTGAGTGAGTGAGTGAGTGAGTGAGTGAGTGAGTGAGTGAGTGAGTGAGTGAGTGAGTGAGTGAGTGAGTGAGTGAGTGTCTGAGTGAGTGTGTGAGTGAGTGAGTGAGTGAGTGAGTGAGTGAGTGTGTGAGTGAGTGTGTGAGTGAGTGTCTGAGTGAGTGTCTGAGTGAGTGTCTGAGTGAGTGTCTGAGTGAGTGAGTGAGTGAGTGAGTGAGTGAGTGAGTGAGTGAGTGAGTGAGTGAGTGAGTGAGTGAGTGAGTGAGTGAGTGAGTGAGTGAGTGAGTGAGTGAGTGAGTGAGTGAGTGAGTGTGAGTGTGTGAGTGAGTGAGTGAGTGAGTGAGTGAGTGAGTGTCTGAGTGAGTGTGTGAGTGAGTGAGTGAGTGAGTGAGTGTGTGAGTGAGTGTCTGAGTGAGTGTCTGAGTGAGTGTCTGAGTGAGTGAGTGAGTGAGTGAGTGAGTGAGTGAGTGAGTGAGTGAGTGAGTGAGTGAGTGTCTGAGTGAGTGTCTGAGTGAGTGAGTGAGTGAGTGAGTGAGTGAGTGAGTGAGTGAGTGAGTGAGTGAGTGAGTGTGTGAGTGAGTGTCTGAGTGAGTGTCTGAGTGAGTGTCTGAGTGAGTGAGTGAGTGAGTGAGTGAGTGAGTGAGTGAGTGAGTGAGTGAGTGAGTGAGTGAGTGAGTGAGTGTGTGTGAGTGAGTGAGTGAGTGAGTGTGTGAGTGAGTGAGTGTGTGTGAGTGAGTGAGTGAGTGTGTGAGTGAGTGTCTGAGTGAGTGAGTGAGTGTGTGTGTGTGAGTGAGTGTCTGAGTGAGTGTGTGTGAGTGAGTGAGTGAGTGTGTGAGTGAGTGTCTGAGTGAGTGAGTGTGTGAGTGAGTGTCTGAGTGAGTGAGTGTGTGAGTGAGTGTCTGAGTGAGTGAGTGAGTGAGTGAGTGAGTGAGTGAGTGAGTGAGTGAGTGAGTGAGTGAGTGAGTGAGTGAGTGAGTGAGTGAGAGTGAGTGAGTGAGTGTGAGTGAGTGTCTGAGTGAGTGAGTGAGTGTCTGAGTGAGTGAGTGTGTGAGTGTGTGAGTGAGTGAGTGAGTGAGTGAGTGAGTGAGTGAGTGAGTGAGTGAGTGAGTGAGTGAGTGTGAGTGAGTGAGTGTGAGTGAGTGAGTGAGAGTGAGTGAGTGAGTGAGTGTGTGTACGAGTGAGTGAGTGAGTGAGTGAGTGAGTGAGTGAGTGAGTGTGTGAGTGAGTGTCTGAGTGTCTGAGTGAGTGAGTGAGTGAGTGTGTGAGTGAGTGTCTGAGTGAGTGAGTGAGTGAGTGAGTGAGTGAGTGAGTGAGTGAGTGAGTGAGTGAGTGAGTGAGTGAGTGAGTGAGTGAGAGTGAGTGTGTGTGAGTGAGTGTGTGTGAGAGAGTGTGAGATCCAGATGCATTCGGTGTCTCGCAACTGCTGAGTCATTAGGCTTGTTTGAGATGAGCAAAATCTGCGCAGAACCGATCACCGGTGATCAGCGCGAGATGCGTGCGGTTAGAGATGTGTCCGAGTGCGGCCCGCCTCGCTCTGATGTAAAAAAAACGTATTTATTTATTTTAAAAAAACAATTAAAAAAAACATAAGTTATGTCTGTATTAAAGAAAAAATTATTGATAAACACGTATTTGGAATGGAATTAAATAACAAGTACTTTAGGTGTCTTGTTCATTATATTTATTTTCATATAAAAGCAACAGAACTTAAATTACACCCAGTTTATTAGCAACACTGTGCATGAGCGTGAATCCGCCTTAGATCTCACCGGTGTCAGATCCACAGGAGAGGAGAGATCTGTCCGGCTGGCCTGTGCTGTCTCACTCCTCTCTGCAGTCCTACTCTCACACACGTCAGGCGAGGCAAGGCGCATCTCAAACAAGCCGAGTGTGAGAGAGTGATGTCATGATGATGTCACTGCATCACGTGACATCTGACGTCATGATCACAGCATTCCTCTTAAAGGGGAAAGTCCCAGCATGACGAGGTCGAACAGAAGGTGCAGGACGACAATACTGAAGGTTTTTGAAAACGGTAATATTTCCACTCAGAATAAGCTAAATGTAGATCTCAGCATTTACTGAAGCGCTTCTGGAACCAGAACAGATGTGGGCGGGGCTTGATTGTGTCTGTGGGGAGTTGATTGGATGGCTGGAAGGTTCTGGTTTGCTATTGGTCACGCAGCTCATTAAAACATCATGAATGTGAACGTCAGTTAGCAGAGTTCCTGAGAAACGAACCTCTAACAGTGACAGTGCTTAAATACAGCCAGTGAAGGCAGTGGCTCAGTGAGTGATGTCACTGCATGAGTTCAGGGTCACAGGAAGTGTGTGTCCCTCACTGACCATGCCTCACACACACACACACACACTATACACACACTGACCATGCCTGAGCTTCCTGTCAGGAACACACACAAACAAACAAACACACACACACACACACAATGACCATGCCTGAGCTTCCTGTCAGGAACACACACACACACACACTGACCATGCCTGAGCTTCCTGTCAGGAACACACACTACACTACACACACACAAACAAACAAACACACACTGACCATGCCTGAGCTTCTGTTTTCTGTTTCAGAGCAAGGACTTGAGGAGATGAGGAAACTACTGTTGCTGCTGCTGGGCTGTGCTGTACAGGTGACACACACACACTCACACACACACACACACACACACCCACACACACACACACACACACACACAAACACTCACTCTCACACACACTCACTCACACACACACTCACACACACACACACACACCCACACCCACACACCCACACACACACACACACACACACACACACACACACACACACACACCCACACCCACACACACACACACACACACACACACAAACACTCACTCTCACACACACTCACTCACACACACAAACACTCACTCTCACACACACTCACTCACTCACACACACACACACACGCACACTCACTCTCACACACACTCTCGCTGTGTTGCAGTGTAACAGGAAGGAGGAGTACATCGACAGGATCCAGACGCTGGACCTCGACACACAGGCAGCCATCGCCGCTCACATTCAAGAGGTGTGTGTCACATGACCACACGAGTGAAGCTGACCTCTGACCTCTGACCCTCTGTTATCTGTGTGTGTGAAGGTGACCCATAACCAGGAGAACGTGTTTGACCTTCAGTGTGTGGAGGAGAGCGAGTCTGTCCCGCACGATAAAGAAGAGCTCGTCAGACACCTGACCTTTAACCTCAAGCGCCTCGTCGACGAGAGAGACCAGCACGCCGAGGTAACCAATGACAACACTCGCTGAATGACCATGTGACTCACTCAGGTTTATATTCAGGAAACACTTTCGTCATTTAAATAAATGGCCTTACAATACGATACACTCTCACAAATAAAGCTTCCCAAAGAACCTTCCAGTGATCCGTTCTCAAAATAACCGTTTTTATTCGTAGTGTGAAAAATATTTAAATAATCTAAAGATACGTTTCCCCCATAAAGGTTCGATGGAACCATCAATTTCATTAAAGAACATTTATTAAGAGTGTAATGGGTTGACAATTTCAGTTTTTAATTTCAACCTCGTTTTTAATGATCTCGATATGGATTCTTAAATCTCTAGAATCGATCTTCAGTCTCTGCTGTTTTCAGTTGAGCAAACCTTCACTACACCTCATCTGTCCCTCCCGCCTCCACTAGCCTGTGCTGGCCCTGATATATAACCCAGGGCTAACACTAACTCCTCCACTAGCCTGTGCTGGCCCTGATATATAACCCAGGGCTAACACTAACTCCTCCACTAGCCTGTGCTGGCCCTGATATATAACCCAGGGCTAACACTAACTCCTCCACTAGCCTGTGCTGGCCCTGATATATAACCCAGGGCTAACGCTAACTCCTCCACTAGCCTGTGCTGGCCCTGATATATAACCCAGGGCTAACGCTAACTCCTCCACTAGCCTGTGCTGGCCCTGATATATAACCCAGGGCTAACACTAACTCCTCCACTAGCCTGAGCTGGCCCTGATATATAACCCAGGGCTAACACTAACTCCTCCACTAGCCTGAGCTGGCCCTGATATATAACCCAGGGCTAACACTAACTCCTCCACTAGCCTGAGCTGGCCCTGATATATAACCCAGGGCTAACACTAACTCCTCCACTAGCCTGAGCTGGCCCTGATATATAACCCAGGGCTAACACTAACTCCTCCACTAGCCTGTGCTGCCCCTGATATATAACCCAGGGCTAACGTTAACTCCTCCACTAGCCTGTGCTGGCCCTGATATATAACCCAGGGCGAACACTAACTCCTCCACTAGCCTGTGCTGGCCCTGATATATAACCCAGGGCTAACACTAACTCCTCCACTAGCCTGTGCTGGCCCTGATATATAACCCAGGGCTAACACTAACTCCTCCACCAGCCTGTGCTGCCCCTGATATATAACCCAGGGCTAACACTAACTCCTCCACTAGCCTGTGCTGCCCCTGATATATAACCCAGGGCTAACACTAACTCCTCCACTAGCCTGTGCTGGCCCTGATATATAACCCAGGGCTAACACTAACTCCTCCACTAGCCTGTGCTGCCCCTGATATATAACCCAGGGCTAACACTAACTCCTCCACTAGCCTGTGCTGGCCCTGATATATAACCCAGGGCTAACACTAACTCCTCCACTAGCCTGTGCTGGCCCTGATATATAACCCAGGGCTAACACTAACTCCTCCACTAGCCTGTGCTGCCCCTGATATATAACCCAGGGCTAACACTAACTCCTCCACTAGCCTGTGCTGGCCCTGATATATAACCCAGGGCTAACACTAACTCCTCCACTAGCCTGTGCTGGCCCTGATATATAACCCAGGGCTAACACTAACTCCTCCACTAGCCTGTGCTGCCCCTGATATATAACCCAGGGCTAACACTAACTCCTCCACTAGCCTGTGCTGGCCCTGATATATAACCCAGGGCTAACGCTAACTCCTCCACTAGCCTGTGCTGGCCCTGATATATAACCCAGGGCTAACGCTAACTCCTCCACTAGCTTAATATTCGAAGTGAATTTATTGATCAAATTTAGGAATTTAAAATTAAAGATGAGGGGGGGGGGGAATATAACAATATGCAGATTTAAATATATCAAAGCTGATTGAACACTGATGAGAATATTGCTTCACACAATTAAAAATGAAAAAAATTCTGGACAAGCAACTTTTTTACTCTGTGAATGACAGATTAACTTGTCTGAAGCCGAGCAAGCGCACGAAAAGGCTTATGTCGAGCCCTGTATAAACGCATGAATCAATATTGAATGCTGCATTGATTACCCATGATGCTCAGCGTAATGTGTGTGTGTTTTCCTGTCAGATGATCGTGTCTCTGACTGTGGAGCGGGACAGTGGTCACATGACTCTCGCCCCGTCGCCCAGCGAGTCTCCTAGCATGAGCCGCACAGAGAGCGTTCAGCATCTGTCTGTGGAGCTAGCCGACGCTAAAGCTAAGATCAGACGCCTGCGCCAGGAGCTGTGAGTATCTGACATCACTTCCTCTTACATTACTCAGCTTCCTCTACACGAGGGGAAGTGTCTCTCAGGTGTTCAGGTCAGGGTGTGTGTTTAGAGAAGCTCTTCAAGCCCTTCTCCTTCTGATCACTTCAGGAACAGGAACAGAGGAATAACTACAGTACAGCACTAACCCTGACTGGAGAGATTACAGTTATCTAATCCGCTCTGTGACAGCCTGGCAACTCTTAACAAACCCTGATCAATCATTTACATTCACTTACTGTACTAATAAAACATTCAAGTTCAATCAAGTTCAATTTTCATTTATATTGCACATTTACAGCAGCCACTAGGCTGACCAAAGTGCTTTACAGAAGAACAAGATTAAAGAAGATATAACGTAACATGCATAACAACAAATAAAACGGATTAGAGCAACATAGAGTAACTTTAAAGCAGGAGTAGAGTAAATCAGACCTGGGATATAAATGAGTCTATCTAACACACCCTAATTACCTGACCGCTGAGAATAACTGTACTGTTTCAGTGTATTTTATATGTAAACTGCGGTTCAAGCGTTTGATGTCAGTAAGATCATTTACTGTTTTCGACAGAAGTGTCTCATGCTCACAAAGGCTGCATTTAGTTGATCAAAAATACAGTAAAAACAGCAATATTGTGAAATATTCTAATCTAACTTTTTTCAACAATAATATATTTAATTGTGTATAAGAAGAAAGACCCCAGGTCTAGCTAGGACCAAGGAACAGGACCGGAGCACACTTAGTCATTTTGTAATAAAGATAATTTAAACGTTCTGTGCTCCAGTCCTGTTCCTGCTCCTAGCTAGACCTGGGGTCTTTCTTCTTAGATTTCGGTGTCCTGCTCCGTGAGCACGAACTAGGCTGAAGCGCAAGTGACCCCTTTCTTATATTTAATTGTATATATTATATGTAATTCTTTTTTTGTGAAGCAAAGCTGAATTTTACTCCAGTCTTCAGTGTCACATGATTATCAGGAATCATTGTAATGCTGGTTTGGTGCTCGAGAAACATCATCATCACAGGGTTCGTACACGGACTCAAAGTGCTTGAGTTTGAAATGTAAGTCCTGGAAAACCCTAAAAACAGCCATATTTATAAAAAAGGTACTTGAAAAGTGCATGAAATATTGAAAGACAATATATGTGAAATTAGTGTTTCATTTTATTGATTAAACAACCCTTTCACACAAAATTAAAGCTGGAGTCCGTCTGATATAGAGGCATTTCGCATGGCTATGAGTGATATCGCTCATATAAATATCAGAGTATAGATTACAGCTTTCATTCTTCAGGCCCATCATATATTCATGGGAATAAATCAGTTTGGAAGAGGAAAGCGATATCTTTGTCGTAGTGTCCTGTCAATGGTTAAAGCTTCCGCAGTCATTGCATCCGCTGCACTTTATTTGAACCATTTTGTTTTATTAATAAATTTTTGTTTATCTTTTAACCGTTTTTATAATTTGAAAGATGATAAAGATATTGTTTGATAAGTGAGATCTCTGAGTGTAGTCCTTGAAAACTGAAAAAGCATTGCTTGAAAAGTCCTGGAATGAGGTTTTACAGTCCCTGCACGAACCCTGTAAGACTGCAGATGTGAGCTCAGCTACAGCTCTTCTGTCGGAAGGGTTGAGCAAAGCGGATGCAGTCGCCACTCTCACACACAATCAGTTCTTGTCTGGAACAAGTCAGATGTTCCTACAAGCATTAAACACATTAATGTACATATATCCGGGCCGATCAGAGGAGCGCTGGCTCATCCTAGCGCACGCACGTGTGTAATGAGGCTCTGCTCTTCACTGCAGGGAAAGAGGACGCGCTATTTTAATCTGTGCTATAAAACAGTCACACAGTTCCTCTTCCCGTTCCCCAGTCATGATGAGGGTTCGTGTGTTTGATCACACACAGCCACGCTCTCATCAGGGCCGTATTTAGCAAGCTTCTCAAAGGGCCATAATAGTCTTCAGTGCTGAGAATCCATGATATTTGCTCCTACTTTCAAACTGAAGTATAAAAGCAAGTTACCAAATGAAGCTAAGAGTCACTCCCCCAGTTAGCTGGAGATCCCGCCGGTGGGGAGGAGTTCCAGTAGGAGTGTGTGAGGAAGTCTTTCAGGAGAGAGTGGATGTTTTTGAATCGTTAGACGATGGACAGAGCTTCATCTTCCTCAGCGCTGGCTCATGTTGGCCTGAACCTGTATAACCTGCTTCCGCATCAGTAGCGCTGCTTCCCCCGCCGGCTCGGGTTCTGTCGAGTCCACGGCCGCGGAGGATATCATATCTAGGCTATACTGTATATGGTCAGTCAACAGCACAGCGGTTCAAAATCTGTAAGACATGGTGGAAAACCTGTTTATCTTTCATTTCAAATGTGTATATCATAATATTTTCTCTTGAAAATGATTTATTGTCAAATGTGTGTTGAATGAAAACTCTTAGGAATTTCACCATTCAATGTGAATTTATCTGAGAATCAGTGATTCCAAGCCTGTTAGTGGAGAATCATCTCGAGGCTGGCGCTCCAGACTCAGTCCTACACCTCACGCCTGCGATGCTCGATGACTAGCCTCCTCAGTCACGGCTCAGCAGTGCTGCTGTGAGTAATGCTCAGAGGCTTGATAAATACGCTCTCCAGGAAAGGTCATTAGTAGAAGGGTTCTCGTCTTACAGTGGGATTATCACAGCTTCGCCAGAGTGACATCGGAGTCATGTGACTGACGAGTTAACCTTTGACCTGTGCCTGAGGGTGTGTTGATGTGTGTTTCAGAGAGGAGAAGACCGAGCAGCTGCTGGACTGCAGACAGGAAGTGGACCACATGGAGCAGGAAGTGAAGAGACTGCAGCAGGAAGTGAGGCGTCACCACACCTGTCTGTGTTCCTGTGTGACTCTGAGCTACACTTAATCTCTGTCATCGTAATAGCCAGTCCTAATGTGTCATGATTACTGTAATTCCTTTACCTACTTACACGCCTCAGCTTTACACATCCAATAACAGCTCAGCCAATCACACGTGTATTTATAGAAGCTGTGCGCCACTGTCTGATCGAGTGATGCATCCACACACACTGGCTCTTACAGGGACCGGTCTCCCAGAAATTAACTTCTGTCATCATCTCAGTTCGTTGTAGACTCGCATGATTTACTTGTCTTTGTGGAGTACAGAAGGGAGTGTTGAGATACGGCTCACAGCAGTGTTCCCTGATCCCGGAGCCCGTATGAATATCCATATCCTCCCATCAACTCTTTCCCACCAGCGTTTTTCTTTTTTAAACTTGAAAGCCAGCGGCAGCATTTAAAAAAAAAAAATCCTATTCACAAAACTTTCATGGCTCCCAGAATATTTTGTTGTATGAGTATCTAAACATGCAACATATCAAAAGAAAGAACAGACCTTCTCTTTAAAAAAACAAAAAACTGTTTTATTCTAGCTTCATGCATTATTTTTTAGTTTCATAAAGCATAAGTTTGAACAAAAAAGCTGAGAAAATTGCGTCAGCAATGCTTCTATCGCTGGTCTCTGCTTCTTCTCCTGTGTTTTGATCAGGAGATTCTGTACTCTTTCAGGAGATGTGTAACAGCGCCCCCTACTGTATAACAGTGAAAACACGGATAGCTGGAAAACTCCGTCAGTGGCGGGGAAAGAGTTAATGTTAGATCATTTTGCATTTGGTAAATCAAA
The DNA here is from genome assembly GCF_029890125.1 of Rhinichthys klamathensis goyatoka. Lineage (NCBI taxonomy): Eukaryota > Metazoa > Chordata > Actinopteri > Cypriniformes > Leuciscidae > Rhinichthys > Rhinichthys klamathensis. The sequence continues at coordinate 1,041,276 of NW_026606690.1, forward strand.
AAGAATATTGGTTAAAACAACTCTGATAAATAAGATCATCAGAGACCCGTGTCATATATCTCTGGCTCTTACAACCGTAGGCTGCACAATCTTGTGGCATTTTAAATAAAAATTCATTAGTATAATTAGTGACTGAGCAGCATCTGAAAAGTTGCCGTGTCTGGAGCAGTCGGATGTGGTATATATAGATATCTATGCATGACACTGTCTGAATAATAGCAGAGATTTCATTTTTATCTATTCCAAAAATAGTTTTGTGTGTATACAAAGACTGAACTTTGTTGTAAAAAGAGACGCATTTGAAGAAGTACAGAAGTGTAATTGTGTGTGTGTGTGTGTGTCAGAACGTGCAGCTGGTGTGTGACGCGCGCTCGCTGCGGGCGTATCGGGACGAGCTCGACGCGCTCCGAGAGAAGGCCGTCAGAGTCGACAAGCTGGAGAGTGAAGTGATGCGCTACAAGGAGAAGCTCCACGACATCGAGTTCTACAGGACCAGAGTCGAGGTGCGTTCACATCACTGTGTTCACCAGGGAATTCTGGGAATGCTGTGGCGGTTATTGACTGTGTTTCCCGAGGGAATGTTGGGAATGCTGTGGCGATTATTGACTGTGTGTGTTCCCGAGGGAATGTTAGGAATGCTGTGGCGGTAATTGATTGAGTGTGTTCCCGAGGGAATGTTAGGAATGCTGTGGCGGTTATTGACTGTGTGTGTTCCCGAGGGAATGTTGGGAATGCTGTGGCGGTTATTGACTGTGTGTGTTCCCGAGGGAATGTTGGGAATGCTGTGGCGATTATTGATTGAGTGTGTTCCCGAGGGAATGTTAGGAATGCTGTGGCGATTATTGACTGTGTGTGTTCCCGAGGGAATGTTAGGAATGCTGTGGCGGTAATTGACTGTGTGTGTTCCCGAGGGAATGTTAGGAATGCTGTGGCGGTTATTGACTGTGTGTGTTCCCGAGGGAATGTTGGGAATGCTGTGGCGGTTATTGACTGTGTGTGTTCCCGAGGGAATGTTGGGAATGCTGTGGCGGTAATTGACTGTGTGTGTTCCCGAGGGAATGTTAGGAATGCTGTGGCGGTAATTGACTGTGTGTGTTCCCGAGGGAATGTTAGGAATGCTGTGGCGGTAATTGACTGTGTGTGTTCCCGAGGGAATGTTGGGAATGCTGTGGCGGTTATTGACTGTGTGTGTTCCCGAGGGAATGTTGGGAATGCTGTGGCGGTTATTGATTGAGTGTGTTCCCGAGGGAATGTTAGGAATGCTGTGGCGATTATTGACTGTGTGTGTTCCCGAGGGAATGTTAGGAATGCTGTGGCGGTAATTGACTGTGTGTGTTCCCGAGGGAATGTTAGGAATGCTGTGGCGGTTAATTGACTGTGTTTCCCGAGGGAATGTTGGGAATGCTGTGGCGATTATTGACTGTGTGTGTTCCCGAGGGAATGTTAGGAATGCTGTGGCGGTAATTGACTGTGTGTGTTCCCGAGGGAATGTTAGGAATGCTGTGGCGGTTATTGATTGAGTGTGTTCCCGAGGGAATGTTAGGAATGCTGTGGCGGTTATTGACTGTGTGTGTTCCCGAGGGAATGTTGGGAATGCTGTGGCGGTTATTGACTGTGTGTGTTCCCGAGGGAATGTTGGGAATGCTGTGGCGATTATTGACTGTGTGTGTTCCCGAGGGAATGTTGGGAATGCTGTGGCGGTAATTGATTGAGTGTGTTCCCGAGGGAATGTTAGGAATGCTGTGGCGGTTATTGACTGTGTGTGTTCCCGAGGGAATGTTAGGAATGCTGTGGCGGTAATTGACTGTGTGTGTTCCCGAGGGAATGTTAGGAATGCTGTGGCGGTTAATTGACTGTGTTTCCCGAGGGAATGTTGGGAATGCTTTGGCGATTATTGACTGTGTGTGTTCCCGAGGGAATGTTAGGAATGCTGTGGCGGTAATTGACTGTGTGTGTTCCCGAGGGAATGTTAGGAATGCTGTGGCGGTTATTGATTGAGTGTGTTCCCGAGGGAATGTTAGGAATGCTGTGGCGGTTATTGACTGTGTGTGTTCCCGAGGGAATGTTGGGAATGCTGTGGCGGTTATTGACTGTGTGTGTTCCCGAGGGAATGTTGGGAATGCTGTGGCGATTATTGACTGTGTGTGTTCCCGAGGGAATGTTGGGAATGCTGTGGCGGTAATTGATTGAGTGTGTTCCCGAGGGAATGTTAGGAATGCTGTGGCGGTTATTGACTGTGTGTGTTCCCGAGGGAATGTTAGGAATGCTGTGGCGGTAATTGACTGTGTGTGTTCCCGAGGGAATGTTAGGAATGCTGTGGCGGTTATTGACTGTGTTTCCCGAGGGAATGTTGGGAATGCTGTGGCGATTATTGACTGTGTGTGTTCCCGAGGGAATGTTAGGAATGCTGTGGCGGTAATTGACTGTGTGTGTTCCCGAGGGAATGTTAGGAATGCTGTGGCGGTTATTGATTGAGTGTGTTCCCGAGGGAATGTTGGGAATGCTGTGGCGGTTATTGACTGTGTGTGTTCCCGAGGGAATGTTGGGAATGCTGTGGCGATTATTGACTGTGTGTGTTCCCGAGGGAATGTTAGGAATGCTGTGGCGGTAATTGACTGTGTGTGTTCCCGAGGGAATGTTAGGAATGCTGTGGCGGTTAATTGACTGTGTTTCCCGAGGGAATGTTGGGAATGCTGTGGCGATTATTGACTGTGTGTGTTCCCGAGGGAATGTTAGGAATGCTGTGGCGGTAATTGACTGTGTGTGTTCCCGAGGGAATGTTAGGAATGCTGTGGCGGTTATTGATTGAGTGTGTTCCCGAGGGAATGTTAGGAATGCTGTGGCGGTTATTGACTGTGTGTGTTCCCGAGGGAATGTTGGGAATGCTGTGGCGGTTATTGACTGTGTGTGTTCCCGAGGGAATGTTGGGAATGCTGTGGCGATTATTGACTGTGTGTGTTCCCGAGGGAATGTTGGGAATGCTGTGGCGGTAATTGATTGAGTGTGTTCCCGAGGGAATGTTAGGAATGCTGTGGCGGTTATTGACTGTGTGTGTTCCCGAGGGAATGTTAGGAATGCTGTGGCGGTAATTGACTGTGTGTGTTCCCGAGGGAATGTTAGGAATGCTGTGGCGGTTATTGACTGTGTTTCCCGAGGGAATGTTGGGAATGCTGTGGCGATTATTGACTGTGTGTGTTCCCGAGGGAATGTTAGGAATGCTGTGGCGGTAATTGACTGTGTGTGTTCCCGAGGGAATGTTAGGAATGCTGTGGCGGTTATTGATTGAGTGTGTTCCCGAGGGAATGTTGGGAATGCTGTGGCGGTTATTGACTGTGTGTGTTCCCGAGGGAATGTTGGGAATGCTGTGGCGATTATTGACTGTGTGTGTTCCCGAGGGAATGTTGGGAATGCTGTGGCAGTAATTGATTGAGTGTGTTCCCGAGGGAATGTTAGGAATGCTGTGGCGGTTATTGACTGTGTGTGTTCCCGAGGGAATGTTAGGAATGCTGTGGCGATAATTGACTGTGTGTGTTCCCGAGGGAATGTTAGGAATGCTGTGGCGGTTATTGACTGTGTTTCCCGAGGGAATGTTGGGAATGCTGTGGCGATTATTGACTGTGTGTGTTCCCGAGGGAATGTTAGGAATGCTGTGGCGGTAATTGACTGTGTGTGTTCCCGAGGGAATGTTAGGAATGCTGTGGCGGTAATTGATTGAGTGTGTTCCCGAGGGAATGTTGGGAATGCTGTGGCGGTTATTGACTGTGTGTGTTCCCGAGGGAATGTTAGGAATGCTGTGGCGGTAATTGACTGTGTGTGTTCCCGAGGGAATGTTAGGAATGCTGTGGCGGTAATTGATTGTGTGTGTTCCCGAGGGAATGTTAGGAATGCTGTGCCGGTTATTGATTGTGTGTGTTCCCGAGGGAATGTTAGGAATGCTGTGGCGGTAATTGACTGTGTGTGTTCCCGAGGGAATGTTAGGAATGCTGTGGCGGTAATTGACTGTGTGTGTTCCCGAGGGAATGTTAGGAATGCTGTGGCGGTAATTGATTGTGTGTGTTCCCGAGGGACTGTTGGGAATGCTGTGGCGGTAATTGATTGTGTGTGTTCACGAGGGAATGTTAGGAATGCTGTGGCGGTAATTGATTGTGTGTGTTCCCAAGGGAATGCCGGGAATGCTGTGGCGGTTATTGATTGTGTTTCCCGAGGGACTGTTGGGAATGCTGTGGAGGTTATTGACTGTGTGTGTTCCCGGGGGAATGTTGGGAATGCTGTGGCGGTTATTGATTGTGTTTCCCGAGGGACTGTTGGGAATGTTGTGGAGGTTATTGACTGTTTCCCGAGGGAATGTTGGGAATGCTGTGGAGGTTATTGACTGTGTTTCCCAAGGGAATGCCGGGAATGTTGTGGTGGTTATTGATTGTGTTTCACAAGGGAATGCTGGGAATGTTGTGGTGGTTATTGATTGTGTTTCACGAGGGAATGCTGGGAATGTTATGGTGGTTATTGATTGTGTTTCACGAGGGAATGTTGGGAATGCTGTGGAGGTTATTGACTGTGTTTCCCGAGGGAATGCCGGGAATGTTGTGGTGGTTATTGATTGTGTTTCACGAGGGAATGCTGGGAATGTTGTGGCGGTTATTGACTGTGTTTCCCGAGGGAATGTTGGGAATGCTGTGGAGGTTATTGACTGTGTTTCCCGAGGGAATGCCGGCAATGTTGTGGTGGTTATTGATTGTGTTTGTTCCCGAGGGAATGCCGGGAATGTTGTGGCGGTTATTGATTGTGTTTCACGAGGGAATGTTGGGAATGCTGTGGTGGTTATTGATTGTGTTTCCCGAGGGAATGTTGGGAATGCTGGGGTGGTTATTGATTGTGTTTCCCAAGGGAATGTTGGGAATGCTGTGGAGGTTATTGACTGTGTTTCACGAGGGAATGCCGGGAATGTTGTGGTGGTTATTGATTGTGTTTGTTCCCGAGGGAATGCCGGGAATGTTGTGGCGGTTATTGATTGTGTTTCACGAGGGAATGCTGGGAATGCTGTGGCGGTTATTGATTGTGTTTGTTCCCGAGGGAATGCCGGGAATGTTGTGGCGGTTATTGATTGTGTTTCACGAGGGAATGCTGGGAATGCTGTGGCGGTTATTGATTGTGTTTGTTCCCGAGGGAATGCCGGGAATGTTGTGGCGGTTATTGATTGTGTTTCACGAGGGAATGCTGGGAATGCTGTGGCGGTTATTGATTGTGTTTGTTCCCGAGGGAATGCCGGGAATGTTGTGGTGGTTATTGATTGTGTTTCACGAGGGAATGTTGGGAATGCTGTGGAGGTTATTGATTGTGTTTCCCGAGGGAATGTTGGGAATGCTGTGGCGGTTATTGATTGTGTTTGTTCCCGAGGGAATGCCGGGAATGTTGTGGCGGTTATTGATTGTGTTTCACGAGGGAATGCTGGGAATGCTGTGGCGGTTATTGATTGTGTTTCCCGAGGGAATGTTGGGAATGCTGTGGAGGTTATTGATTGTGTTTCCCGAGGGAATGTTGGGAATGCTGTGGCGGTTATTGATTGTGTTTGTTCCCGAGGGAATGCCGGGAATGTTGTGGCGGTTATTGATTGTGTTTCACGAGGGAATGCTGGGAATGCTGTGGCGGTTATTGATTGTGTTTCCCGAGGGAATGTTGGGAATGCTGTGGCGGTTATTGACTGTGTTTCCCGAGGGAATGCCGGGAATGTTGTGGCGGTTATTGATTGTGTTTCACGAGGGAATGTTGGGAATGCTGTGGTGGTTATTGATTGTGTTTCCCGAGGGAATGTTGGGAATGCTGTGGCGGTTATTGATTGAGTGTGTTCCCGAGGGAATGTTGGGAATGCTGTGGTGGTTATTGACTGTGTGTGTTCCCGAGGGAATGTTAGGAATGCTGTGGCGGTAATTGACTGTGTGTGTTCCCGAGGGAATGTTAGGAATGCTGTGGCGGTAATTGATTGTGTGTGTTCCCGAGGGAATGTTAGGAATGCTGTGGCGGTTATTGATTGTGTGTGTTCCCGAGGGAATGTTAGGAATGCTGTGGCGGTAATTGACTGTGTGTGTTCCCGAGGGAATGTTAGGAATGCTGTGGCGGTAATTGATTGTGTGTGTTCCCGAGGGACTGTTGGGAATGCTGTGGTGGTAATTGATTGTGTGTGTTCACGAGGGAATGTTAGGAATGCTGTGGCGGTAATTGATTGTGTGTGTTCCCAAGGGAATGCCGGGAATGCTGTGGCGGTTATTGATTGTGTTTGTTCCCGAGGGAATGTTAGGAATGCTGTGGAGGTTATTGACTGTGTTTCCCGGGGGAATGTTGGGAATGCTGTGGCGGTTATTGATTGTGTTTCCCGAGGGACTGTTGGGAATGTTGTGGAGGTTATTGACTGTTTCCCGAGGGAATGTTGGGAATGCTGTGGAGGTTATTGACTGTGTTTCCCAAGGGAATGCCGGGAATGTTGTGGTGGTTATTGATTGTGTTTCACAAGGGAATGCTGGGAATGTTGTGGTGGTTATTGATTGTGTTTCACGAGGGAATGCTGGGAATGCTGTGGAGGTTATTGACTGTGTTTCCCGAGGGAATGCCGGGAATGTTATGGTGGTTATTGATTGTGTTTCACGAGGGAATGTTGGGAATGCTGTGGAGGTTATTGACTGTGTTTCCCGAGGGAATGCCGGGAATGTTGTGGTGGTTATTGATTGTGTTTCACGAGGGAATGCTGGGAATGTTGTGGCGGTTATTGACTGTGTTTCCCGAGGGAATGTTGGGAATGCTGTGGAGGTTATTGACTGTGTTTCCCGAGGGAATGCCGGCAATGTTGTGGTGGTTATTGATTGTGTTTGTTCCCGAGGGAATGCCGGGAATGTTGTGGCGGTTATTGATTGTGTTTCCCGAGGGAATGTTGGGAATGCTGTGGTGTAGGGCTGGGCGATTAAACGATAACGATATGTATCGCGATAGACACGTGATCGATATCAATAAAAAATGTGTTCGATAAAACGTTCGATAATTATTATTTTTTTCTTCGTCGGAAGAAACCACAGGTTGCGAAGCAAGTTTGCATTAACAAAGGCACTCGCTCTCTGGTAACCTAGCAACGTAGGGAGTGACAAGCTCAGGCAATCATGTAACGTGTCAGTTTGGTTGCGCCATCAAAAAAAAAGAAAAAAGTTTGGTTCCGCCATCGTTGTCTCGTGCTGCTGGGTTCCTCTTCAGTAACCGGCGATTGATAAGCAGAAAATGAGTGCCCTTCATCTGCATGCCATGCAGGCTAGAATTGCGAAACATTATTGGATAATTCGCTCTATTCGCGTTTGATGTGAACACAGCATAATGAACAGGCTGCGATGTCAAGATTGCAATGCTGGAGTGTGTGTGTGTGTGTGTGTCCGACTCCGCGCGCGCGAGAGAGAGAGGCACGAGAGAGAGAGACACGCGGGCGCGATCGAACAGTGGAGACATAAAAACATACTCCGTCATTTTGTTAATACAGGACATCAGTCAGTCTGCAAAGTGTTTACAATATTTGTGTAGGCCTATACTCGCAATAAAACACAACATTGTCCTTTTTGTCACACTGTATTTCTTGTCAAACTGTAGCCTACAACTGTACACACCGTTTTAAAAGCAAAACATATTTATCCAACCCCTTTGTAAAACAGTCTGTGTGTTCCATCTTTTGGACATTCATCATATCGCATTGGTTTTCATTTCTTGCCCTCAAAACAGAGCACTAATCTGTTTATTTTTAAGTTACACATTGATTAAAAAAGAAAATTAAATTTATTGGTAGTATTATTTTATACGGAAATCAATTATTTATAATTCTGATGAGAATAAAGTTAGGGTTAATTAAAATTAAGGAAAACAAATATATTGATCTGAAATATAGCAAATTAATTTTAAATTCATTCAGGTACAATTACCAAACATATCTCATATCTATCTTTTTATTAGTTTAATTAATAAACCAATTATATAAAACTATTATCAGTGCACTATAAATAAACTGGTTCTATGCCTTTATTAATAAAACTTATTTAAAAAATACAAGGCTTAAGACATTTATAAAAATGCCTAATATATTTCTGTTTTGCTTTTTACTCCATTGTACCGAAATCGTACCGAACCGTGATGTCTCAAAAAAGAAATCAAGCAGGGGGCACGTATGATCACAACCCCCCACCACCCCCGTCCCGCCGCGCCACTGTCACCTTTTTTACTCTGAGGAGTTTGCAGGTCTGATTGTGAATTTAGACTTATGTTTACATTCTAATTATTTGAGTTTTCCATGGTTGTGTTGACATTTCTGTCTTGGGATTGTAATCAGAGGAAGGGTAAGTTTAAAATAAAAATGTTTAAATGTAATATATTTTTTCTCCTGGTCCTTATTTTAAATGGGTCATAAAAAAATCAATAATTATCGATATCGACCGATATGAAACACTGATATCGTGATACAGTTTTCAGCCATATCGCCCAGCCCTACTGTGGTGGTTATTGATTGTGTTTCCCGAGGGAATGTTGGGAATGCTGGGGTGGTTATTGATTGTGTTTCCCAAGGGAATGTTGGGAATGCTGTGGAGGTTATTGACTGTGTTTCACGAGGGAATGCCGGGAATGTTGTGGTGGTTATTGATTGTGTTTCACGAGGGAATGCTGGGAATGCTGTGGCGGTTATTGATTGTGTTTGTTCCCGAGGGAATGCCGGGAATGTTGTGGCGGTTATTGATTGTGTTTCACGAGGGAATGCTGTGGCGGTTATTGATTGTGTTTGTTCCCAAGGGAATGCCGGGAATGTTGTGGCGGTTATTGATTGTGTTTCACGAGGGAATGCTGGGAATGCTGTGGCGGTTATTGATTGTGTTTGTTCCCGAGGGAATGCCGGGAATGTTGTGGTGGTTATTGATTGTGTTTCACGAGGGAATGCCGGGAATGTTTTGGCGGTTATTGATTGTGTTTCACGAGGGAATGCTGGGAATGCTGTGGCGGTTATTGATTGTGTTTCCCGAGGGAATGTTGGGAATGCTGTGGAGGTTATTGATTGTGTTTCCCGAGGGAATGTTGGGAATGCTGTGGCGGTTATTGACTGTGTTTCCCGAGGGAATGCCGGGAATGTTGTGGCGGTTATTGATTGTGTTTCACGAGGGAATGTTGGGAATGCTGTGGTGGTTATTGATTGTGTTTCCCGAGGGAATGTTGGGAATGCTGGGGTGGTTATTGATTGTGTTTCACGAGGGAATGTTGGGAATGTTGTGGTGGTTATTGATTGTGTTTCACGAGGGAATGTTGGGAATGTTGTGGTGGTTATTGATTGTGTTTCACGAGGGAATGTTGGGAATGTTGTGGTGGTTATTGATTGTGTTTCACAAGGGAATGCCGGGAATGCTGTGGAGGTTATTGACTGTGTTTCCCGAGGGAATGCCGGGAATGTTGTGGTGGTTATTGATTGTGTTTCATGAGGGAATGTTGGGAATGCTGTGGAGGTTATTGATTGTGTTTCCCGAGGGAATGTTGGGAATGGTGTAGCGGTTATTGATTGTGTTTGTTCCCGAGGGAATGCCGGGAATGTTGTGGCGGTTATTGATTGTGTTTCACGAGGGAATGCTGGGAATGCTGTGGCGGTTATTGATTGTGTTTCCCGAGGGAATGTTGGGAATGCTGTGGAGGTTATTGACTGTGTTTCCCGAGGGAATGTTGGGAATGCTGTGGAGGTTATTGATTGTGTTTCCCGAGGGAATGTTGGGAATGCTGTGGCGGTTATTGATTGTGTTTGTTCCCGAGGGAATGCTGGGAATGTTGTGGCGGTTATTGATTGTGTTTCACGAGGGAATGCTGGGAATGCTGTGGCGGTTATTGATTGTGTTTCCCGAGGGAATGTTGGGAATGCTGTGGCGGTTATTGACTGTGTTTCCCGAGGGAATGCCGGGAATGTTGTGGTGGTTATTGATTGTGTTTCACGAGGGAATGTTGGGAATGTTGTGGTGGTTATTGATTGTGTGTGTCACGAGGGAATGTTGGGAATGTTGTGGTGGTTATTGATTGTGTTTCACGAGGGAATGTTGGGAATATTGTGGTGGTTATTGATTGTGTGTGTCACGAGGGAATGCCGGGAATGTTGTGGCGGTTATTGATTGTGTTTCACGAGGGAATGCTGTGGAGGTTATTGACTGTGTTTCCCGAGGGAATGCCGGGAATGTTGTGGTGGTTATTGATTGTGTTTCATGAGGGAATGTTGGGAATGCTGGGGTGGTTATTGATTGTGTGTCACGAGGGTGATGGCTGATTTTGATGGCTGTTATGATTATATGTGTTCATGCAGGAATTGAAGGAGGACAATCAGGTTCTGCTGGAGACCAAAAGCATGCTGGAGGATCAGCTGGAGTCATTCAAAGCTCGATCTGATAAACATCATGAGCTGGAGAAGGAAAATCTGCAGCTTAAAAACAAGATCCACGACATGGAGATGGTGAGAGAGCATATAGATCAAACGTATTTTTAAACAGCACTGTAGAGTAGAGATCGACCGATGTTGATTTTTTTAGTACTGATATGATTATTTGGAAGTTTATGTGCCCGATAAGCAGAACTGTTAATTGTTTTTTTTTTCTTTTCTGTTTTTGACACAGTTATAACAACAGCGCTGAAATGAACAAACTATTTTATTTAACACTTTTTTTCAATACTGTAATTTGTTTTTTCACTCCCTCCTTGCAAACCAAACCAAACAACTCTTATTTTGGTCTGAATTAAAGTGCAAAACAAAAAATGTGTACTCACTAAAGTTTCTTTTTAAATAAAATATTTTATCAGGTGAACAAACAGTTTACAAATAAAGCATGTAAAGATTATTTTAACAATAAAAAAATAAATATATATATTTATTCTTAACTGCCTAAATAAAAAAAGCATTGCTACTTTAGTGTAGCTTAGTAATCACAGTTACATCTTTCTATTTTGTTGCAACAGCAGCAACACGATTGGCAATAAGCAAAATAAATGTACAAAGTCTGTTTTCAAACGGAGAACATAAATAAATGACAGGACAGTCTATCAACTTTGCATAAATATAATGATCTGTTTTAAACCGAAGATGTGCAGTATGCTAGTCCTGATATATGATGGTGTTGTGTTGCAGGAGCGGGACATGGACCGGAAGCGCATGGAGGAGCTGATGGAGGAGAACCTGACGCTAGAGATGGCTCAGAAACAGAGCATGGACGAGTCTCTGCACCTGGGCTGGGAACTGGAGCAGCTCTCAAAGACCACACCTGAGCTGACTGAAGGTACAAACACACCTGAGCTGACTGAAGGTACAAACACACCTGAGCTGACTGAAGGTACAAACACACCTGAGCTGACTGAAGGTACAAACACACCTGAGCTGACTGAAGGTACAAACACACCTGAGCTGACTGAAAAACACACCTGAGCTGACTGAAGGTACAAACACACCTGAGCTGACTGAAGGTACAAACACACCTGAGCTGACTGAAGGTACAAACACACCTGAGCTGACTGAAGGTACAAACACACCTGAGCTGACTGAAGGTGCAAACACACCTGAGCTGACTGAAGGTACAAACACACCTGAGCTGACTGAAGGTGCAAACACACCTGAGCTGACTGAAGGTACAAACACACCTGAACTGACTGAAGGTACAAACACACCTGAGCTGACTGAAGGTACAAACACACCTGAGCTGACTGAAGGTACAAACACACCTGAGCTGACTGAAGGTGCAAACACACCTGAGCTGACTGAAGGTACAAACACACCTGAGCTGACTGAAGGTACAAACACACCTGAGCTGACTGAAGGTGCAAACACACCTGAGCTGACTGAAGGTACAAACACACCTGAGCTGACTGAAGGTACAAACACACCTGAGCTGACTGAAGGTGCAAACACACCTGAGCTGACTGAAGGTGCAAACACACCTGAGCTGACTGAAGGTACAAACACACCTGAGCTGACTGAAGGTACAAACACACCTGAGCTGACTGAACGAACAAACACACCTGAGCTGACTGAAGGTGCAAACACACCTGAGCTGACTGAAGGTACAAACACACCTGAGCTGACTGAAGGTGCAAACACACCTGAGCTGACTGAAGGTACAAACACACCTGAACTGACTGAAGGTACAAACGCACCTGAGCTGACTGAAGGTGCAAACACACCTGAACTGACTGAAGGTACAAACACACCTGAACTGACTGAAGGTACAAACACACCTGAGCTGACTGAAGGTGCAAACACACCTAAACTGACTGAAGGTGCAAACACAACTGAGCTGACTGAAGGTACAAACACACCTGAACTGACTGAAGGTACAAACACACCTGAACTGACTGAAGGTGCAAACACAACTGAGCTGACTGAAGGTACAAACACACCTGAACTGACTGAAGGTACAAACACACCTGAGCTGACTGAAGGTGCAAACACACCTGAGCTGACTGAAGGTGCAAACACACCTGAGCTGACTGAAGGTACAAACACACCTGAGCTGACTGAAGGTACAAACACACCTGAGCTGACTGAAGGTGCAAACACACCTGAGCTGACTGAAGGTACAAACACACCTGAGCTGACTGAAGGTGCAAACACACCTGAGCTGACTGAAGGTACAAACACACCTGAGCTGACTGAAGGTGCAAACACGCAAACACACCTGAGCTGACTGAAGGTGCAAACACACCTGAGCTGACTGAAGGTGCAAACACACCTGAGCTGACTGAAGGTATAAACACACCTGAGCTGACTGAAGGTGCAAACACACCTGAGCTGACTGAAGGTACAAACACACCTGAGCTGACTGAAGGTGCAAACACACCTGAGCTGACTGAAGGTGCAAACACACCTGAGCTGACTGAAGGTACAAACACACCTGAGCTGACTGACGGTACAAACACACCTGAGCTGACTGAAGGTACAAACACACCTGAGCTGACTGAAGGTACAAACACACCTGAACTGACTGAAGGTGCAAACACACCTGAGCTGACTGAAGGTGCAAACACACCTGAGCTGACTGAAGGTGCAAACACACCTGAGCTGACTGAAGGTACAAACACACCTGAGCTGACTGAAGGTACAAACACACCTGAGCTGACTGAAGGTACAAACACACCTGAGCTGACTGAAGGTACAAACACACCTGAGCTGACTGAAGGTGCAAACACGCAAACACACCTGAGCTGACTGAAGGTGCAAACACACCTGAGCTGACTGAAGGTGCAAACACACCTGAGCTGACTGAAGGTACAAACACACCTGAGCTGACTGAAGGTATAAACACAACTGAGCTGACTGAAGGTGCAAACACACCTGAGCTGACTGAAGGTGCAAACACACCTGAGCTGACTGAAGGTGCAAACACACCTGAGCTGACTGAAGGTACAAACACACCTGAGCTGACTGAAGGTACAAACACACCTGAGCTGACTGAAGGTATAAACACACCTGAACTGACTGAAGGTGCAAACACACCTGAGCTGACTGAAGGTGCAAACACACCTGAGCTGACTGAAGGTACAAACACACCTGAGCTGACTGAAAAACACACCTGAGCTGACTGAAGGTACAAACACACCTGAGCTGACTGAAGGTACAAACACACCTGAGCTGACTGAACGTACAAACACACCTGAGCTGACTGAACGTACAAACACACCTGAGCTGACTGAAGGTGCAAACACACCTGAGCTGACTGAAGGTACAAACACACCTGAGCTGACTGAAGGTGCAAACACACCTGAGCTGACTGAAGGTGCAAACACACCTGAGCTGACTGAAGGTATAAACACACCTGAACTGACTGAAGGTGCAAACACACCTGAGGTGACTGAAGGTGCAAACACACCTGAGCTGACTGAAGGTACAAACACACCTGAGCTGACTGAAGGTGCAAACACACCTGAGCTGACTGAAGGTACAAACACACCTGAGCTGACTGAAGGTACAAACACACCTGAGCTGACTGAAGGTACAAACACACCTGAGCTGACTGAAGGTACAAACACACCTGAGCTGACTGAAGGTGCAAACACACCTGAGCTGACTGAAGGTGCAAACACACCTGAGCTGACTGAAGGTGCAAACACACCTGAGCTGACTGAAGGTACAAACACACCTGAGCTGACTGAAGGTGCAAACACACCTGAGCTGACTGAAGGTACAAACACACCTGAGCTGACTGAAGGTGCAAACACACCTGAGCTGACTGAAGGTGCAAACACACCTGAGCTGACTGAAGGTACAAACACACCTGAGCTGACTGAAGGTGCAAACACGCAAACACACCTGAGCTGACTGAAGGTACAAACACACCTGAGCTGACTGAAGGTGCAAACACGCAAACACACCTGAGCTGACTGAAGGTACAAACACACCTGAGCTGACTGAAGGTGCAAACACACCTGAGCTGACTGAAGGTACAAACAAACCTGAGCTGACTGAAGGTACAAACACACCTGAGCTGACTGAACGTACAAACTGAGGTGTGTGTGTCGTAACTCTCAGAGGTGTGTGTCATAACTCTCAGAGGTGTGTGTCGTAACTCTCAGAGGTGTGTGTCGTAACTCTCAGAGGTGTGTGTGTTGGTAACTCTCAGAGGTGTTTGTGTCGTAACTCTCAGAGGTGTGTGTGTTGGCAGTGCCGCAGAAGTCTCTGGGTCACGAGGTGAACGACCTGACGTCCAGTCAGCTGCTGAAGCTGGAGAAGGAGAATCAGATGCTGCAGAAGAGCGTGGAGGAGCTGAAGGCGTCGAGCGAGAGCAGCACACGCCTACGCCTGGAGAAAGACAAGCACACACTCATCCAACAGGTTAGAGGTCACAGCAGCACACGTCTACGACTGGAGACACACAAACACACACTCATCCAACAGGTCAGAGGTCACACTGCGAGTAGGGCTCGCGATAAAAGTGATGTTGATAACGATGATAGGCTCTGGATATTTTGACGCTTTATGGATTAATCTAACAGCCAATCAAACAGCAGAAATAAACGCGGCAACAGCCAGTCAGCGTGCAGCTTTTAACTTGCCCGTCGAAGGAGCGGCGAAAGTGAAACTAACCGCGAGTTATCACCCAAAGATGACAAATTTGTCGAAAAAAAAAAAGGTAGCATGAATTCAGTTATACTCATTTGAACCACGTCACTCGAACCATTTATCCACTCGGCTCAAAGTTCAAGGAGCGCAAGCTCACTAGAGCAGACGTGTTTACTCGCTGAGCGGGCGGTCACGCGACCTCTGAACGGGTGGTCAGGCGACCGCTGAACGGGTGGTCACGTGACCGCGGAGCGATCGGTCACATGACCCCTGAGCGGGCGGTCACGCGACCTCTGAGCGGGCGGTCACGCGACCTCTGAGCGGGCGGTCACATCGGTCAACTGCCTGTCCTATTTGGTGTTGTTTGTCCTGTAGGAACTTGAATTGTTAGCAATAAGCACAGCTGAAAGCGTGTGTCTTCCTGCCCACGGTAAACTTCGGGAGGTTACACGCGATCGGTGTGTGACACTGTTTGGATGCGAGGCGTGCACGGTCGGCTCTTGAGGGGGCTGGCTGTGTTCATTGAGAAATATCTCGAAGCGTACAGCAAAAGAAAATTTCGTGCGATTTTGGGTTTCAGCCTCGCACCTATTGCTTTCTTTTCGAGGGAATATCATGAACGGCTCATTTCTCGCGTTGCCGAGGCAACGTGTAGATAATGAGACCAGTTAAATAAATGAATAATATCTGGCTTGAGCAGTTAGATATTTTAATTCCACCTATCATTCAGAACATGTTTCATTTGTCTGGTTATTATGGCTGCATTTAATACTGAGGAATTAAAAAGGTGTAATAATCATCCGACTAAGCTTAGAGCGGAGCATGCATGGGGAGTTCCCGAGGGAATTAAGAGCCGAGCTCCTAGTTTAAGCAGCGAATGAGTGGTTGCCTCTCGAGCTCTAGGGCCGCTGAGGCTTCAGGGTATCAGGGTCCTGAACTATATCGACGACTGGCTTATTATGGCCCAGTAACAAGAGCTGCCAGTTCGGCATCGAGATGTCGTCTTTGGCCACATCCAGAGCCTGGGGTCGAGGCTCAACACAAAGGAAGGTGTGTGGGCCCCTGCCCAGAGGACTACGTTCCTGGGGGTGGTGTGGGACTCGGATACGATGCGGGCACAACTGTCTCCTGCACGGATCGAGCCCACCCTGTCCTCAGTGACCAGGGTAAAGCTAGGCCAAGCCATCACTGTAAAACATTTTCAAAAAAGAGAAAGTTAGGGCTCATGGCAGCAGCGTCCAACGTGATTCCATTCGGCCTGCTGCACATGAGGGCCCTGCAGTGGTGGTGGAAATCCAAGGAGTTTTCCCGGAGGGAGAACCCGTGCCGCATGATCAGGGTTACGTGCAGATGCCGTCGTTCCCTATCCATGTGGACGAAACCTTGGTTCCAGTCCCAAGGTCCCGTCTCCCTCACGGGCTGGGGCACGGTCATGGACAGCTGCTTTACGAGAGGTCTATGGCAGGACCATCATTCCCCCTGGCACATAAATTGCCTGTAAATGCTGGCGGTTTTCCGAGCTCTGAGGAGTTTCCTGCCAGACCTCAAGGGTCACCACGTTCTTGCCGGAACAGACAATATGTCAGGGGTGGTCTATCTAAATCATCAGGGGGGTCTGAGATCACGCCCTCTATGCAGACTGGTGCATCAGATCCTCCTGTGGTCCCAGGAGAGACTGTTGTCTTTCAGAGCAACATACGTCCCAGGGGATCAGAATCAGGGAGCAGAGGTCCTGTTGAGGCAGGGGCTGAGGCCTAAGGAATGGAGACTCTCCCCCGAGGTGGTGATGTCGATATGCGAGAGGTTCGGCCCAGTGGAAGTGGATCTGTTCGTGTCTCGAGACACAAAACACTGTCCACTGTGCTTCTCCCTCACGCATCCAGCTCCTCTGGGGTTGGATGCCATGGTGCAGACGTGGCCGAGGCTGCGTCTGTATGCATTTCCCTCGATCGCTCTGCTCCCGGGAGTTCTGGAGAGGGTCTGTCTACTACAAGTAGCCCCGTTGTGGCTGGCCTGAATATGGTTCTCATACATAATATCGCTCCTAGAGTGCCCTCCATGGGAGATTCCTATCAGGAGGGACCTGCTGTCGCAGGCAGAGGGCTCAATATTCACTCTCGGCCAGAGCTGTGGAAACTGTGGGTCTGGCCCCTGAGGCCGCACAGTACTGAGAGGCCGGCCTGTCAGCAGGAGTAGTCGAGACCATACTTAGCTCTAGAGCTCCCTCCATAAGGAAACTGTACGGCCTAAAATGGAATGTTTTCACCACTTGGTGTAGAGAGCGTGAGGTGGACCCAGTTAACTGCCTTGTGGCTTCAGTGCTGGAGTTCCTCCAGGATCGCTTCTCTGCTGGTCTTACCCCGTCCACACTAAGGGTGTACGTGGCTGAGATTGTGGCTTTCTACACTCCTCTGGGTGATGGGCCCTTGGGGAGACATCAGCTGGTCGTACGGTTCCTCCGTGGGGCTCGGAGGATGAGACCTGCAGCTCGGACCAGAGTTCCCACATGGGAGCTGGCAGTGGTTCTCGAAGGGTTGGTCGAGGCCCCCTTCGAACCTCTGGAGTCGGCTGAGGCCAAGAACCTTTCCCTCAAGGTAGCTTTTCTATTAGCCATAACTTCTCTGAGGAGAGTAGGAGATCTTCAGGCGCTCTCTATATCTCATGGGTGCCTGGAGTTTGCTCCAGGCGACATTAAGGCTATCTTGCATCCCAGGCCGGGCTATGTGTCCAAAGTGCTATCTAAGGGCCTGTTCACATATCGCGTCTTTTGCGTGCTCAAGTTTGTTATTTCAAATGTAGGCGCGCGGTATACGCACTCATAATGGAAGCGCCGCATCGAGATAAAAACATCTCAACTTTTCAGAATGCCGCAAGCGCACCGTAGGTCACGTAGCTGATGGTAGCTTAGCAACGACAGACACCTCCGGAGCACAACCGCCCTAGCGCTTTGGAAAAAGGAGAATGCGGCGCGCCTAGTGTTTTCTACACGTTTTTAGGCGCTATATATGAATGGCGCCATAATGTGGCACGGCCTACGGTTCTCCAGGCTTTTCATCCTCCACCTCACGTGACGGCGGGTGAAGAAAGACTTCATTTGCTCTGGCCTGTCAGAGCTCTCAAGATTTATGTCCAGAGGTCTTCTTCATGGCGGAAGTCAGACCAGTTGCTGGTGTGTTTCGGGTCGCCTAAGAAGGGGCTTCCCCCGCCAAAACAGACCATCAGTAACTGGATCGTTCAGGCTATCTCTACGGCCTATCAGGTGCGCAGCTTGCCTTCACCTTTGGCCGTGAGGGCTCATTCTACCAGAGGCATGGTGTCCTCTAGAGCCCTCCTCTCAGGGGCCCGACCCAAGTGTGCGATGCAGCAGGATGGGCCTCCCCTCACACTCTTGGCAGATTCTATAGCCTGGACATTCCTTCTATAACCAAAAAGTTACATTTTACCATGGTACTGAGGTGCAATATGCATGGTTTTAACTGTGGTTGTCATGTCCAAAATGTATGATACTATGGAAACCAATGGTTAATTTTAATAAAACCCAAGTCAGAATATTTAAATTTTACCATATAAAAATGAGGTTTTGTTAATAAACATAAATTTACATCTGCATCCCAACTCAAGCAAGTCCTTTTCAAGCAGCGGTGAATTTTATTTGTTTGATCATCAGTGTTCTTTCGATTATTGTCTTATGTTGTACATATTGTACACTTTTTCATTGTATGCTTGAAAACTACTTCTACTGTTAACTTGCTGTCAAATGTGCATTTTTAAGAGACAAAACATGTAAAATTATTAATTTTGCAGCCTGCACTGCAAACTGTGCCAATGATACGCATCAAAGTCAGGCGACTCAAACCTGTTTGATGATTTGAAACGATAACAGCCGTTAGCACGTGTAGAAACTAACTAAATAAATATCTTAACAGAAGAGTGCATTTCTTTAAGAAAAATAACCGTAAAAATGTAAAGAATTCAAAAACGTGAAGTGTTCGTCATATTCTCACAATAAACAATAGTTCAAAACCACAATTAACGGTCTGTTTTCTACAACTTTCATTTAGGAGCAAAAATCTGCCTTTAAACTTGAAAGAAATAATTATCGAATTATATAATAGTTATCGATATCGAGTGATTTTATCCTGATCATTTCTTCGGCCACATCGCCCAGCCCTACACACACAGTTCCCAGTAATACTTCCTAAGATCCATTGGAGTTCATAAGGTTCATTGTTGAATTCATTTTATCCTTGAGGATTTATGAAAAGTGTCTGTATATAATAAAAAAATAAGTGCGATCAGTGAAATGTGAAAAGAGTCATGTTGGCTTCAGAGGTGAAGTCCCGTTCACACCATAAATGATAATAACTATAACGATAACTATATTAGCGTCCACAACAGCAGACAATATCATTCTGTTTATTATAAGCGCTGCAGTTTTGTCGTCTGCCGCTTTAAATGCTCGATCTCTTTAAAGCAGGATGGATTCTGATTGGCTGTCAATGTTTTTATCTTCATCGGCTGGCAGAAAGTGATTGCCATGATATTGCTCCCCTGTGCCGTCGTGCTGTGGACTTACATTCAGAGCGATTTTTAAAACTAAGTGGATTCTGTTACTCACACAAAGAAAGGAGAGAAGTTTGAACGCAATGGGTTAAAATGTTACGGACAGCAAGCGCCCAGAGCAGGATCATATTCATCAGTGAGTAATCCCAGTTTAAATCTGAAGTGGGTTTAGTTAAGCTGCTTTCAGAGGATTAACAGCTCATATGAGTTTGATTGCTCATTATGAGCGAGTGTGTCCATATGTCCGAGAGTGCTCGTGCTCAGTGTGTGTGTGTGTGTGTGCACAGCTGGAGCAGCTGCAGACGGAGCTGACCGCAGACAGAGAGAGTTTGCGCAGTGCTGAGAGTCTGAGCTCAGATCTGCTGAAAGAGAAAGCTCAGCTGGAGAAGACACTGGAAACGCTCCAGGAGAACTCCGACAGACAGGTAAACTTCACTCACAGCGATCCCAGCTCATGTTAGACTGCCGTGGCATGCCGGATTGACAACGCAATTCATTTTATTCTCAGCTTTTCTTGTCTTCCAGACAAAATCATTGATTTTCATACAGTAAAAACCAAATGTGACCCTGGATCACAAAACCAGTCTCGAGCCAACAATGCATTGTTTGGGTCAAAATGATCACTTTTTCTTTTATGCCAAAAATCATAATGATATTGAGTAAAGATCATGTTCCATTAAGATATTTAGTAAATTTCCTACCGTAAATATATAAAACATTTATTTTTGTGAGTGGATGCAGCACAATCGCCCACTTTAATGGACAACTTTAAAGGCGATTTTCTCAATGTTCAGATTTGTTGTTGTATCTCGGCCAAATATTGTCCTATCCTAACAATCCATACATCAGTAGAAAGCCTATTTATTCAGCTTTCATATGATGTATAAATCTCAATTTCAAACTGGTTTGTGACTGGTTTTGTGGTCCAGGGTCACAAATGTGCCTGATGTCACAACGGTCAAGTGGGAGAGCTTTTATAAAACTTATAATCATATGAGTTTGACATGTCAGCTTTCACTAGCTGTAATTATAGCTCAGTCATGAGAGAGTAAACGTTTAGCATGGTAATGGTCATGATAAGTTAATGTACTTGGTCTTGCTGCTGCTGAGACACACACAGATGTGAGCAACACACAGGAACCCCTGCACAAACACACAGACTCGTGTTGAGCCGCAGGTCAGGTGTGACCGCAGTGACTCTGTTTAGCGGGAGGTGTAGCTTAAATATCTATCATCCTGCACCTGGGACTTATTTAACTGGTCTCTGAGTCTGTCTGTGTGTATCTGTGCTGGTTTGACCCATGTGTGCCCGAGCCGTTTGTCTAAAGCTTACCCGTTTAGAAACGTCTGCCAGTAAGCAGACCTGATGTCAGTAATCTGGGAGAGATTAGTGAATGCTAACAGCAACACTGAAGCCAGACTGTTCAAATGTTAGCGGAATAGGGAGCTTGCAGCTCATTGGCTGAGAGATTACCAGTAGACGACCTATTGGCTCATGCTGGCAGATTACACATCAGAAACTTTACATAAGAATTTTACATATGAAAATACTCCAGAGTTTCAGGCATTAGTGCATTGGAACATTAAGCCATGCATTGACATTTAATTATTTAGCAGAGCCTTTTATCCAAATCGAGCTCTAATGAGGAGAGCAATAGAAGCCGTTAACCCTTCCCAGTTTGGTCTAGTATATGATATTATTATTATCTTTTCTTTTCTTTTTTTTCATGCTACTTTACTTTTACCTAATTTGATTCATGTTTTTTCATATTTACAGGGACAGGCACGTTAATGAACATTTCTCTAAATGTGCCAGTTCAGCTATTACAGCTCATTTCCAGCGCTAGTCTCTGGCTGTGTACCTCTCTATTTTTTAAGCATGCAGAATAGTAAGAATAGTCTGCTGGATAACACACATCTCTGGATGATGAGGATGGCCCAGAGCCAGTGCTTAATCCTCACTAAAGCTTATCATTTACACATGCCTAGCCAGTTTAAACATTAAAGCTATTTTAAACTATTCAAGCACAAGAAGAGGCGAAAGATAACTTAATTCATTGCTCACACTTAACTTTTATTGTATTTATTTATTTAATTTTTGTGGTTTCAATTTACAATTAAAACTATCATATGCTCAATTTTTCCCCTTTCCTAAAACCAACCCCACCTCACACCGACAAAACTAAACAATCAAGATCCCTACCTCTCCCAGTACAAAACACACAGACACACACACACACACATACACATTTCATAAATGTGTACAGTTTTGTTGTGACAATAACCATGCTTTTGTCAAACTCGAGAAGGTTTGAGGATGTGTACATGTAATAAGGTGTGTGGGGAGAGTATTCCACTGATTTTTATTAACTAACATTAACAAAGATTAATAAATGCTGTAACAAATGTTTTATTCATTGTTAGTTCATGTTAGTTAATACGTTTACTAATGAACTTTACTAATGAACCTTGTTGTAAAGTGTTACTGTTATTCGAATACATTTTGACTAATCAACTTGAATAACTAGAAGATGATATGATTCTATTTTCCTGAAGATGTTCTTCATCTGTCCTGTGTTTGCTGCTGAACGAGATCTCCCCTGACTCTCTCTGTGTGTGTGTGTGTGTGTGTGTGTGTGTGTGTGTGTGGGGACGCAGGTCAAGGGCCTGGAGCAGGAGAACGCACACCTGAACCAGACCGTCTCCTCTCTCCGGCAGCGCTCTCAGGTCAGCGCAGAGGCCCGTGTCAAAGACATCGAGAAGGAGAACCGTGTGCTGCATGAGTCCATCAAAGAGACCAGCAGCAAACTCAACAAGATGGAGTTCGAGCGCAAGCAGCTCCGCAAAGACCTGGAGCAGCTCAAAGACACCGGAGAGCGAGCCGAGGAGCTGGAGCTGGAGGTGCGGCGCCTGGAGCGGGAGAAGGAGGGCCTGCAGAAGCGTCTCTCGGCTCAGGCCATCACCTGTGAGAAGGTGGAGGTGCTGGAGAAGGAGAACGCAGAGCTGGAGGCCGAGAGCCGGAGACTGAAGAAGGCAGCCGACGCTCTGAGGAACCTGTCCTACCAGCTGGAGGTGCTGGAGAAGGAGAACCGAGAGCTGGACCAGGAGAACCTGGAGCTCCGGCGCATGGTGGAGTCTCTGCGGTCCAGCGGAGCTAAAGCCACACATCTGGAGCTGGAGAACCGGGAGCTGGAGGACGAGAGGACGCACCTCAGGAAGAGCCTCGAGCTGATGAAGGCGTCGTCCAAGAAGAACGAGCGTCTGGAGGCCAGCAACCAGAGCCTGGACGCAGAGAACCAGCGGCTCCAGAAGGGCCTGGAGAGCGGCAGCCGTAAGATCCAGCAGCTGGAGGGAGAAGTGCAGGAGCTGGAGCTGGAGAACCACAGTCTGCAGAAGAGCCTGGAGCAGATGAAGATCTCCAGCAAGAGCCTGGAGCAGCTGGCGCAGGAGAACGGCTCTCTGGAGGCCGAGAACACGCAGCTGGAGAAGGACAAGAAGCAGCTGGAGAAGGAGAACAAGCGGCTCCGACAACAGGCGGAGATCAAGGACTCCAAGCTGGACGAGGACAACCTGCGCATCGCTCATCTGGAGAAGGAGAACCGTGCGCTGGGCAAGGAGGTCCACACTCTCAAAGACACCTGCAGTCGCACCAAAGACCTGGAGAAGGACAACAGGGAACTGGTCAAGCAAGCAACCATTGATAAGAAGACTCTGGTCACTCTGAGAGAGGTGAGCATCGCATGCCTTGGCCACACACACACACACACACACACACACATGACCACATGCATGACGGATTTCCTCTATTTGGCCCAAGTGTTCAAGTAGGCGTAGAGACTGCAAGTGTGTGTAGAACTTTTGATTACTCGATGGGACAAAAAATGCAAGTGTTTACAGAGCTTTTTTTTATTACATTTTTAATACTTTGCATTTTAAAATAAACGTCTACATGTCTGTTCAGCAGTCGCTATGTAACTAACAGAAAAATGTTGGACAAAATAGGCCTACACACACCATACTCATATAAAATGTGCAACACTATGTTTTTACTACCAAATTATATGTATCTAATTAATTTAAATTACAGTAAAAGGTTTTCCTCAACATCTCGCGATGATGAGTTCCTGAACATAATGCATGATGGGATGCTCTCAGATAGTGTGGGCTTAGTGTGCATTGAGGGCACTGCACTGTCCTGTGCATTACTCCCTGTCGCACGCGCTCTCAGGTGGCCAAGTGTGTGTGTTTGGACAAGGCAACGGCTTTGATACACTGCATGCCTGATCCTGGATTTCTTGCATGACCCCTGTTGTGATGTTTGCCGATGTAGGACCTAGTCAATGAAAAGCTAAAGACTCAGCAGATTAACAATGACCTGGAGAAGCTGACCCATGAGCTGGAGAAGATCGGCCTGGATAAAGAGGGGCTTCTGGGTGATGAAGAGAGCTCAGATGACAGGTAATTCACACTCTTCATATTGCCCTGTCGGTCAGGGATTCTCAGCTCCAGCGCTGACCACACTCGCCTGCCTTTAACTCACAGGGGATCCTGAAGACCTGGACTAGCTGGTCTAGGTGTGTGTGATCAGGGTTAGAGCAGAGGTCGTGTTAGACGTCCACATTGTCTGTCATTTTGCCAGACAGGGTCGTAAAAATCCCATCATAATCTATTATTACCCGTCATTTTAACGTCATTTAATAGGCTCTGTTTTTGTTTACATTTTTATTCACAAACGTACAAGATAAACATATAGGCAAGATTATGCATTTATTTGTTTATGAAGAGAAAGTTGAACAGAGACTGTGCGTCACTTTTCAGGTTTCATCATGAATGTTTGTCCAATAAATTGCAATAAGCTTTGTGCTTTTGTTACTTTTGATATGAAACAAAGTCTCAGCTTTCAAATTTCAAATACTGTTTTGTCGCTCTTTAATGTGGCGTGAGAGACGGTAGCGCCTGCGTTCAAGCGAAGCGCGAGTGAATGCACTCGGTTCCTTCCTCTTTACTACGTTACAGAACGAAATAAACATGAATGAACGTGTAGAAAGATACAGTCCAACTTACCAAAATCCATATGTCTCTCATGTAATCGCTCAATCCGTGTTTCAACCGCAGAAAGACGTCAATAAAACAGCTTGTAAACAATGTCACGTAACTCAGAAAAGCCATTCAATGAACATTAACCTTATAGTCCACAAGAGCCACTCGCCACCAAGTGGACGGGGTGAGAATTACACTAACAAGTTACAATACATCACTCTCCGTGTAATCCGTCAACATGACGGCCCGATTCTAGATTTTTCCATCACTTCTTTTTTTTTTTTTTTTTTTTTTACAGATTTAAATTTAACAGACAAGAACAAAGCCCAGCACAACATAGATCTGGACAATATTCAGGACATATGACACAATTAGGGGTGTAAATATTAATCGATTCGTATCGATCCATCGATTATACAGCCGACGATCCGATGCATTGATACGTTATTTTGCCGCCTGTCTATTTTCAGCATCAGCTCGACATATGCGTACAACCTATTCCTAAGCTGCGGGTGGCGCTAACCTCATGATTCTCTTCTACTTCACACGCGTTAGTCTATCTATGTTCACACACATTGTTGAGTCTGACTTCCAAGAGCGATGGAACCGTCAGAGCGAGCTGGCAATGAAAGTCAAATGTTACACACTCCAGTCGGCGTCAGTCATGGATGTGGATGTATTGTGGCTTCAGGAAAACAGATGGAGCAGTGGTAAGAGATGTTGCCGTTAGCAAAGACTGCTATAGCGTAACATACACATTATGTGAATAGAATACTGTGGCAAGCAGGACGCGGCCGGCGCGAGAGAGCGGCGCGAGGCCGGCGGTGTGAGTGTTAATGCTCGTCACCTGTGAGACGCACCGGTCTCGCATCTCTCACAGAGGAGCGGAAGCATAAAAAGAGGAGCGACGACGCTGAAGATCGAGAGACCGGTGCGTCTCACAGGTGACGAGCATTAAACGCCACCGGCCTCGCGCCGCTCTCTCACGCCGGCCGCGTCCTGCTCGCCACAAATGTTGTTTCTGTATTCTCAATAAAAGGCTATTATTATTATTTATTTATTTTTGTTGATTTATTTGAAACTAGATATCATGTACAAAAAAAATATCGAGCATTGAATCGAATTGTGGGAAATTCTGAAGTATTGAAAATAATCGAATAGTTGGCTTAAGAAATCGGCATCGTATCGAATCGTCATTAAGGGTCCGATTTACACCCCTAGACACAATACAAATAAAAATGGCTAATCAATAGCGATGCCATTTTCCGTCACTTCTAAAAAACAAATCCGTCAATGATGGAAGATTTCCGGCTAGCGCGACCTCTGGAGCTGAACTCTGAAGCCCTGCTGTGGGTGCTAGGGCTGCAACAACTAATCGATATAACCGATGAGAATCCGTAATGAAACAGTCCAAACCAGTGTGGATTAATCTGGTCTGTGTGTTGTGCACAGAAAACCTGATCATTCAGTGCCGTGGTGTCCATCTGAGGCCATCACTGCACCATGGGTCATGTGGACCCGCGCTGCTTTGAGACACCGTGTAAAACCTAGCTCTTTTCACTGGCTTACAACTGTCCTTGACTTGTTGATGTAAACTCCCTTTATCATTTGTTTTGCTGTCTTGTTTTTTAGATATTTATCCTGTTGTACAGCACAATGGCCAACTACTGTTGCTTTTATTGTGCTATATAAACAAAAGTTGATTGATTGATTGATTGATTGAGAAGGGCCAGAAATAACAGGAAAGGAAAGAGCTTGTAGCATGTGTTTACATGAATGCTGGAGTCATGATTGTCCATCTTATTTCATGTGTGCCAGGTTTAAGCTTCTGGAGTGTAAACTGGAGTCCACTCTGAGGTCGTCTCTGGAGATTAAAGTGGAGAAGATCTCGGCTCTCGAAGCGCGACTGCAGGAGTCCTCCAACCTCAACCAGCAGCTGCGCCAGGAGCTCAGAACGGTTCGTTGCATACGCTAGGGGTTTGTGTGTGTGTTTGCAGCAGACGGTGACTGTAGGTTGTGTGTGTTCAGGTGAAGAAGAACTACGAGGCGCTGCGTCAGCGTCAGGAGGAGGAGTGTGTGGCCCAGAGCTCGCCGGCTCGAGGGCGAGAGGAGCGCAGCGTCAGTAAGTGGGAGAAGGAGAGTCAGGAGGCCACGCGAGAGCTGCTGAAGCTCAAGGACCGGCTCATCGAGGTGGAGAGAAACGTATGTGCCCTCAGCTCTCTCAGAGTTAGCACTGGAGCAATATATCGATGCATCGCGACTCGTGTTTAACAGCAGACGGTGCGCTCGGCTCGTGCGTTCGGCTGAGTCTGAACACGTACTCGCACCGCAGAATGCTTCTACCAATGTAGACAGCCCACTGCAAACGCCCTTGTAATTAGCTTCAACTTTCAAACTGTCTGAAAGATTATTTTCTAGAAGGTTCCAGTGGTGTGTAAGGCTCTGGAAGCCAGCAGAGTACAGCTGTTCCTAGAGCACACGGCTGCAGAAACTGAACTCAGTCCATTCGAGAGGGAATCGCGAAGCATTCGGGAAACATTTAAATCAATCCAGTTTCATTCCTCGATTCACGATGCATCGATTTATTGTCCCAGCCCTAGTCAGAATGCCTTCACGTTACCTAACCAGTGGCTGCTGTTGTTTGTGCAGAACGCCACTCTTCAGGCGGAGAAGCAGGCTCTGCGCACGCAGGTAAAGCAGCTGGAGTCTCAGAGCACTAATCTTCAGGCTCAGATACTCGCACTACAGAGGCAGACCGCGTCTCTGCAGGAGAACAACACCACGCTGCAAACGCAGAACGCCAAACTACAGGTCAGAGCCGTCACCCACCCAAACTGTGTTTCTGAGCCATCGAGCATCAGCGTGTGAAGGCCTTCCTCCTGTGAACGTAACCGGAGTTTGGTTGTAATTAGCTCTTCAGGAGAGTAGCACACAACGATCTTACACTAGCCGCGTTTCCATTACACCCTACATTGCGCAAATTGAAATTGCGAATTGAAAATACTCCCAATGGGAACACCACAATTTCGCAAAAACTCCTATTTATCACAAAAGTTTTTACGCACGCATGAGGGGGTTTTCAGGCAGTTCGAAAAAGGAATGTCTTGCAAAACTGCAATTTATCAAGAGCTTGAAGCAGATCTGCGGGAGAAACCCCCAGAAACACCTCATACGGGCCGCTCCCAGTATACGGGTCTTTCCTTGCCATTAAAGCTTGATAACAAGCCTACTGTACGTCTCCTTCCATTACTAATAATGGCTAGTGCGGCGGCTGAGATATAACCTACCAACATCCGTCGCCATGATTTTTGGAATGACTTATGAGAGGAAAAAATTACGTTTTAGTCGCATAACATCGGTTAATGGAAACATCCTCATTTTGAATTAGGTTAGAAAATATTGCAAAAGATTTGCGCAAATCTGTAATGTAAACGTGACTACTGATGTGAGTCTTCAGGAACCCTGCTGACGTCTGTCGTGTGCTCAAGCTAAACAACATTTTGCATGAGCTGACGTGAAAGAAAGTGATGTGTTCACAGGTGGAGAACTCAACACTCAACTCTCAGAGCGCCGCTCTCATGTCCCAGAATGCCCAGCTGCAGACGCAGCAGTCCAGCACAGAGAGCGAGAGAGATGTGGCCATACGGGAGAAAGAAGACCTGCGCTCGGTGTACGATCTGCTGCTGCACGACCACGAGAAGCTGTCCGCCCTGCACGAGAGACAGGCGTCCGAGTACGAGGATCTGATCGGCAGACACGGAGAGCTGAAGAGTGGCCATAAGAGTCTGGAGGGACAGCACCGCGGCCTGGAGAACAGGTACATCACCTCACAACCAGAGCAGTCACTTTAAAGGTGACATATCACGCCCCATTCACAAGATGTCATATACACCTATGGTGTCCCAGAATGTGTCTGAAATTTTAGCTCAAAATACCAGATCATTTATTATAGCTCGTCATATTTGTCCCTTTTTGGGTGTGAGCAAAAACGTGCCATTTTTGTGTGTGCCCCTTTAAATGCAAATGAGCTTTAGCTCCGCCTCCGTTCAGAAGAGGGCGGAGCCTTCACACGAGCTTCAGAGACTCCGGCAATAACAACACAGGCCGATCTCACTGATCCAGAATCAGGAGTAACCAGCAGCGAGTGCAGCCTTACGGAGAGACTCAGGGAGAGCTTCACTTTTACACGTTTCTGAATGTTAGCGGAGACATTTGTGTAGTTGTTGTGGAGTTACACTGATCATCTCCTCATCATGTTGAACTCTTCCACAAGTGTCCACAGTTCCTGAGGTGTTTATAAGACAGCGCTGACATGTTCTGGTCAATAGTGTTCAGTGTCGTCTGTGCTCGACCACAGAACAGTTTCAGGCTTTGCTGAATCTTCTCCAGTGCGTTAGAACTGGTCTCTGTTGGCGCTCGCCGAACCCAATGTCGCTGGTGTGTGTAAACGTGCAGATTAAGGGCCGGGAATATTATAATAAGATCCTCTTCATACGGCAGAAGGAGCGAAATCTGATCGGCTTATCGTTTGTCATGCTTGCAGAGAAAGGCTCACCAAAACAAAGTTACTGAGTTGTAACTTTTCATGTTTTCTGGGTTGGCAGAAGCACCGGATTACAGCGCTTACACACGGGAAAAGTCAGATTCTCATGATATGTCCCCTTTAAAAGCTCATTTGTTCACCAATCACATCTAAATGTTTTAGACATTATGAATGGAAGGAACGTTTAACAAACTCCATCCCTCCATTCTCCAAAACACTTGTTCTATGTTGGGTCCCGCAGGCAGGTGAACAGGTGTGTGTGTTCTCCTCAAATCATGTGTGTTGAGGAGAGTGTGCTGCTACTTCACTAACGGGTTCGGGAGGAGCCCAATCATTCATTTCTAGTGGATATAAGCAGCAGTCATCCCTCCATCTCCTCCTCTATTCCATCCTTTTCTCTGTCTCTGTAGTGGGTTACTCGACCCGAGCCTCAGAATCGAGCCGCCTCCGAGGACAGCAAGCCAAGCTTAAGGGTCGTTCCATGTCAGATCATTATACAGCGCTTTTAACAATATAGATTGTTTTAGAGCATCTTTACAGTGATAACAGGAGATTACAGTAACAGAGATTGTTCTGGCTTTACAGCAGCTCTAGAATAAAGTTATTGTCCAGCTAAAGTTAGTTTTGATTGGTTCATTTCCGTCGCAAAGATTATTGACTTAGGGGCCGCTAACACGACACCGTTCTAACTGAAAACAGAACACCTTTAATGTGTTCTGGCCGTTCATTGTTTGGTGCTGGAGAACGCAAGCTTTGAAACAGGATCCAAGGTGCAAGTTATTAATTTTTTTTAAACATTATCATCTCCGTGTAAACTTCAAAAACGTGAATCTGTGTAAACGCTGAAGGCGCACACATGCGTATTACGTGTTTAGTCTATAGGTATGTGCGTTTGAATATATATGTGCGCAGGCGCCTAGTCTTTCTTTACAAACTGACATCGCCAAATTACTTGTCTGGCAGCATAATACAGAACCTTTAGTCGCTTCCACGCGTTTCCATGCGAACCGCAATCATTTTGATAACGTTTTCTCTGTACAGAGGTAAAGGGAAGTCTCAAGGCAATCAGACACGGTGATCTAGTTTGCCATGTAGATGATCGTGCTACTGTGTGAAGCATGTGCGTAACTGTGTGTGTGTGTGTGTGTGCAGGTATAATCAGCTGTTGAAGCAGAAGACTGAGCTGGAGCAGCTGGAGAAGGAACTCAAAGCAGACCGAGAGAAGATGATCTCCGACAACAAGAGCCATCAGGACACAGTTGCACAGTTCCACAGACTCAGCGCCGAGCACCAGACGTGAGTGTCATGATGAGGGAACCTCTCTCTCTCTCTCTCTCTCTCTCTCTCTCTCAGGTGACGCTCATGAGCGTGTGTCCTGTGTGCAGGCTGAACTCTACACACCAACAGCTCCTGAAGGACAGTGAGCTCCTGCAGGCGGATCATAAGAGTCTGAAGACTCAGCTAAACACGGCCCGTCTGGAGCAGACCCGTCTGGAGGCCGAGTTCTCCAAACTCAAGGAGCAGTACCAGCAGCTGGACATAACCTCTGCCAAACTCACCAACCAGTGCGAGGTACACGCTTCATAACCTCTGCCAAACTCACCAACCAGTGCGAGGTACACGCTTCATAACCTCTGCCAAACTCACCAACCAGTGCGAGGTACACGCTTCATAACCTCTGCCAAACTCACCAATCAGTGCGAGGTACACGCTTCATAACCTCTGCCAAACTCACCAACCAGTGCGAGGTACACGCTTCATAACCTCTGCCAAACTCACCAACCAGTGCGAGGTACACGCTTCATAACCTCTGCCAAACTCACCAATCAGTGCGAGGTACACGCTTCATAACCTCTGCCAAACTCACCAACCAGTGCGAGGTACACGCTTCATAACCTCTGCCAAACTCACCAACCAGTGCGAGGTACACGCTTCATAACCTCTGCCAAACTCACCAACCAGTGCGAGGTACACGCTTCATAACCTCTGCCAAACTCACCAATCAGTGCGAGGTACACGCTTCATAACCTCTGCCAAACTCACCAACCAGTGCGAGGTACACGCTTCATAACCTCTGCCAAACTCACCAACCAGTGCGAGGTACACGCTTCATAACCTCTGCCAAACTCACCAACCAGTGCGAGGTACACGCTTCATAACCTCTGCCAAACTCACCAATCAGTGCGAGGTACACGCTTCATAACCTCTGCCAAACTCACCAACCAGTGCGAGGTACACGCTTCATAACCTCTGCCAAACTCACCAATCAGTGCGAGGTACACGCTTCATAACCTCTGCCAAACTCACCAATCAGTGCGAGGTACACACTTCATAACCTCTGCCAAACTCACCAACCAGTGCGAGGTACACGCTTCATAACCTCTGCCAAACTCACCAATCAGTGCGAGGTACACGCTTCATAACCTCTGCCAAACTCACCAATCAGTGCGAGGTACACGCTTCATAACCTCTGCCAAACTCACCAATCAGTGCGAGGTACACGCTTCATAACCTCTGCCAAACTCACCAATCAGTGCGAGGTACACGCTTCATAACCTCTGCCAAACTCACCAACCAGTGCGAGGTACACGCTTCATAACCTCTGCCAAACTCACCAATCAGTGCGAGGTACACGCTTCATAACCTCTGCCAAACTCACCAATCAGTGCGAGGTACACGCTTCATAACCTCTGCCAAACTCACCAACCAATGCGAGGTACACGCTTCATAACCTCTGCCAAACTCACCAATCAGTGCGAGGTACACGCTTCATAACCTCTGCCAAACTCACCAATCAGTGCGAGGTACACGCTTCATAACCTCTGCCAAACTCACCAACCAGTGCGAGGTACACGCTTCATAACCTCTGCCAAACTCACCAACCAGTGCGAGGTACACGCTTCATAACCTCTGCCAAACTCACCAATCAGTGCGAGGTACACGCTTCATAACCTCTGCCAAACTCACCAATCAGTGCGAGGTACACGCTTCATAACCTCTGCCAAACTCACCAACCAGTGCGAGGTACACGCTTCATAACCTCTGCCAAACTCACCAACCAGTGCGAGGTACACGCTTCATAACCTCTGCCAAACTCACCAATCAGTGCGAGGTACACGCTTCATAACCTCTGCCAAACTCACCAACCAGTGCGAGGTACACGCTTCATAACCTCTGCCAAACTCACCAATCAGTGCGAGGTACACGCTTCATAACCTCTGCCAAACTCACCAACCAGTGCGAGGTACACGCTTCATAACCTCTGCCAAACTCACCAATCAGTGCGAGGTACACGCTTCATAACCTCTGCCAAACTCACCAATCAGTGCGAGGTACACGCTTCATGAGCTGTAGTGGACTCTGATAATGTCTGCAGGGAATTAAACTTCAGACAAATTCTTAAACGAAAATTATAATAATCTGATCAGACTTCATCTATTCATGGATTTACCTCAGAAGGGTGTAACTTTGTGAGAACATCACAGTAGACCCGGAAGTGCTGAACCATTCACATAGAAGAAATTAGTGCTGGTTCGTCTTCCACTTCACATGTTTTTGCTCGTTATCTGTCATATTGTCTGTTGTGAATGGCTCTATGCTGCCCAACCTCATGTCAACATGTGAAGTTCTCCATGAACATGGCGAGGAACAACTCTGTTAACTAAAACGTTGTTTTCAAACAAAGGCATGTGGAGGGTAACCGTGTTTGTGTGAAATGTGTCCTGCAGCTGTTAAGCCAGTTGAAGGGGAATCTAGAGGAAGAGAACCGGCATTTACTGGATCAGATCCAGACCCTGATGCTGCAGAACCGGACCCTGCTGGAGCAGACCATGGAGAGCAAAGACCTGTTCCACGTCGAGCAGAGACAATACATGTATTTATACACACTTATATTCACACTTTCATTCTACCCTAATTCTTGTTTATGTTCTAAAACTATTTCCCCGTAGTTTACCTCAGCTCCTGTGTGCAGATAGTCTGATGCTACTGTCTCTCTCTCTCTCTCTCTCTCTCTCTCTCTCTCTCTCTCTCTCTCTCTCTCTCTCTCTCTCTCTCTCTCTCTCTCTCTCTCTCTCTCTCTCACACACACACAGTGATAAACTCAATGAGCTGAGGAGACAGAAAGAGAAACTTGAGGAGAAGATTATGGATCAATATAAGTTTTATGACCCATCACCACCTCGAAGGTAAGCATTGCCATCTCAGAATATCAGAATATTATCCAGTTCCTCAGGTTCGGAGTCACGCCGGTCTGGAGACGGGTTTGAGGATCAGTGCCGATGAGGCCTTCACAGGGGAGAGTCTAGTTGACACAATCTCTGCTGACACTTCAGGGATGCGTTGTGGTCGTGTCTAGGCGCAGGTCCTCCTCCTGATCTGGATACGGCTGATTACAGTAAACCTCGGAATAAGCAGAAATACTAAC
The DNA here is from genome assembly GCF_029890125.1 of Rhinichthys klamathensis goyatoka. Taxonomy (NCBI): domain Eukaryota; kingdom Metazoa; phylum Chordata; class Actinopteri; order Cypriniformes; family Leuciscidae; genus Rhinichthys; species Rhinichthys klamathensis. Next base: position 1,074,924 of record NW_026606690.1, read on the forward strand.
ATTAGCGTAGACGCCATTCTTCTTATGATGTAACGAGTACATCAGGTGTTATAGGAAGAGTCCCAGGTTCCGGCTAATCTTATATAATATGCAGCCTTATAATCATTTAACTGATTTGAATAATAGAAATGTATAATGTTCTATGTGTATGCCAGGTAAAAGAGATGTGTTTTTAGTCTAGCTTTGAACTGCCAGAGTGTGTCTGCTTCCCGGACAATGTTAGGAAGACTGTTCCAGAGTTTTGGTGCTAAGTAGGAAAAGGATCTCCCGCCTGCAGTCGATTTAGATATTCTAGGTATTATCAACTGGCCGGAGTTTTGAGATCGCAATAGACGTGAAGGACTATAATGCGTTAAGAGCTCGCTCAAGTACTGCGGAGCTAAACCATTTAGTGCTTTGTAAGTAATCAGCAATATTTTAAAATGTATACGATGTTTAATAGGGAGCCAATGCAGTGTTGACAGAACCGGGCTAATATGGTCATACTTCCTGGTTCTGGTAAGAACTCGAGCGGCTGCGTTTTGGACCAGCTGGAGTTTGTTTATTAAGCGTGCAGGGCAACCACCCAGTAGAGCATTACAATAGTCTAGCCATGAGGTCATGAACGCATGAACTAACTGTTCCGCATTTTTGATTGAAAGCATATGTCGTGATTTAGATATATTTTTAAGATGGAAGAATGCGGTTTTACAGATGCTAGAAACGTGGCTTTCAAATGAAGTTTGAGTTGTGAGTTAAAGTATGCGAGTTAAAATTCTGTGGTCGATGTGGTCGCTACCAAAACATTACTGTCACCACAGTAAATGTGCCGTCACGACTGAATCATGGAAGTTTTGTCTAAAATAAAGTATATTGAATTATCAACTAAGCTGTTATTAAAGTGTTTGGTTCAATGTATATTCAAACTAATGAATCCTTAAATTTTAAATCCGTATGATTAACTTGATGCCTTTTACAAAGAAAGAAGGTGGATGTAAATAAAATATAATAGGTCAATATAAACCTTCTTATTAAATTATTTATTATTGTGTTTCGGTAGTAACAAATTTGGGGAGAGGAAAAATATTCCAAAACTTTCTGAAAATACAATATGATAATTAACTGCACAATTACTAGAAATGTCTACCTTGGATATTATACAATCTGCATACATACAAAATTTGTGAAAAAAGACAAAAAAAATCAAGACGTTTCCAACTCTCTACCCTGAATCAATTCTGTAGAGTGGCCCATAGTGAATGACACATAAGGAAATAGGGATTTCAGACAGAGCTGTTTTGCTTTCCATTGGGGTGAATAAAGCCTAGTTTCTGCGCATCAAAGGCCAGTGTGATCCTCTGAGCGATTCAACTAGATCTAAAAAAAGGCCTGGCTTAGAGGTGTTCTCTTTAGGTCATCTCTCATGACATCTCTCTTTGAGATCTTGGCATTGCTAAGGCCACGCTGTCCACTCTCAGACTTTCACCTGGAGTGTTGCACAGGTTTTTTTTCTGGGTGACTGCAGATACCGCTTATAAGATCTGCAGGCACCGAAGCAGGGGTGGGGAAAGAGCTTGTTGTGCGCAGGAATACCCCTCTCCACAATGCCAGACATCAAGCAATGCTAAGGCTGGACCAGGAGTAGCTGGCAGCCATATCCTCAAGGTTAGAACCTCTGGGTGTGGCCCGTAAAAGCCCAATCTGAGTGTTATTGGTTTCCTGAGAGTATAAGTATTACCATTCAGAGTGCAAGAGTGGTTTCCATTAGGGCCCTGAATAACTCAGAAGTGGAAGGTACGAGGAACCCTAATGGGTAATTTCATTTATCTGTTCTCATCCAGATATTCTCTAAGGTTTTTCCCACTATTATCAGCATACCATGTGAACCGGTGGAAACACATCTTATAGAGGGTAATTCGCACAGTTCATTCTTAAAAAAAAAGATTTATATTTGTCCATTTATATTTATGCATTTAACTGTTTTGTTTATCTAAAGTGGCTTATGTTGCTTTTAATCTTTCTCAGTTCATGAATTCCATGAGAACTGAACCGATGGCCTTGACATTATGCTTTAAAATCATTAACATGCAGCCTGGGTAACACTTGCCCTTAGTACTCAACTCTTTCATTATGAAATGCTTTGAACCGCAATTCAAAGACTGTATTTTGCTCCATACCCCCCAATATACTTGATCTACTGCAGTTTGCCTACCACCCAAGCAGAACTATGGACAATGGTATAACACCAATACTACATCCCACCCTTTCCCACTTAAATCACATGAAGGGGAAAACTATATTAGTTTGATGCAAGTTGGTTACAGGTCAGCATTCAAGACTGTAATCTCCACCAAAATTGTCTCCAAGCTCCGGACTAAGTTCCTCAATCTGCCTGTGGGTCCTGGATTTCCTAATTGTTAGACACATCCTCTCTCATCCTAAACACTGGCTCTCCCCAGGGAATGGAAACTGATCAAATATGCTGATGGCATTGTAGTGGTAGGCCTAATCATGGACCGTGATGGAGGAGATGGAGAATCTGGTCCTATATTCTTTCCTCTCACTAGTCTACCTCACTAACTGCATTTCCTAAAGGCATCGTAAGCCTAAGTAGCTCATAAAGACTGTTGGTGCCAATGATTTCTACAATCTACTTAGGCTTATGATGCTTTTAAAATGCCGGTCAGTCTGTTGCTGAACGATCCTGGCACATCCTTAATGCACAGTGTGGCACAGCAATACCTTTACCATCCCAGATGTCAGAAGTTCAGAATGTGCCTCAGATAAAAAGCCTCATCTGGGACAGCATGACTGTCTAGAACTGGTCCTCACAGCCCCTTCAGGGAGGGAAACTTTCAGCCCCAGGAGGGATTTACTCTCCATATGAGAAATGGGCTCTAGAAAGTGCAGGATAAGAGCCAAGATAACCAGTTGTGCATAAACATTTCTATGGGCTGTGAAATGCACATTTATGCACATGCATTTTTATAAGTTGTGTACAGTGACAACCTACACACCAGTGAGTTGTACTGCACTGGTCATCTTTCTTTTTATATAAAACATTTGCATTCCATTGACTTCTGGGAGGCACATCATTGAGTTGCATGCACTCTTTGTGAATGCTGTCTCAGATTCATGCAAAATTTCACCAGGCTGGTCTTACTCCCAAAATTAGGCGTTCCTGACTAAGTTGATTAAACTGGGATTGGTTTGTTCAAGAGTAGAAATCCCTGTGTGTCATTTTTCTCTGCCGAGGAGAACAGAAAACACTGTTAATGCCCACTGAGAGTTCGTTTAGTTGGGTCAAACACAAAGCTTCAGACGAACAGCTTTTTGTGTGTATTGCAAGTGCATTATCTCTGCAACTGCTGTCTCATGAAGTAACCGATATTTGGATCGTCATAATCTCAAATCACTAGAGGAATGGCTGCATCTCTGTTGAGGACCGGGCTTCTCTGCACAAGCTTGTGTGATTTTGGCTGAATGTTTCTAGGTTATCTCGCACATGTGATGTTGGAGGGTGAATCTCAGAACTTGGAGAAATTCCAGGTGTCCTGAATGCTCGGGAGTGTTTAAGTGACCCCAGGTGTTTTGGGTTTTTGAAGTATTACATGAAGTGATTGATTTACAGGACACGGGTCACATAATGAGGGTTGCTTGTGGTTTCTGCAGGAGAGGTAACTGGATCGCACTGAAGATGAGGAAGCTCATCAAGCCGAAGAGTCGTGAGCGCATGCGTTCTCTCACACAGACCCCGTCCCGCTCGGAGTCCAGCGAAGGGTTCCTGACGCTGCCCCACCCAGACAGCCAGGACAGCTCGTCTGTGGGCTCCGGGTCCAACTCGCTGGAGGATTCGCTCGCACACCGCAGCGGCAGTGAGTATACACACATCTTCCTACAGTCTGAGAGTTTGAACATCGTTTAGAGAGTTACTTCACTCCTGAATCACTCTGATTGATTTAGAGATTGGAGAGATACTTCACTCCTGATTCACTCTGATTGATTTAGAGATTGGAGAGATACTTCACTCCTGATTCACTCTGATTGATTCAGAGTTTAGAGAGATACTTCACTCCTGAATCACTCTGATTGATTTAGAGATTGGAGAGATACTTCACTCCTGAATCACTCTGATTGATTCAGAGTTTAGAGAGATACTTCACTCCTGAATCACTCTGATTGATTCAGAGTTTAGAGAGATACTTCACTCCTGAATCACTCTGATTGATTCAGAGTTTAGAGAGATACTTCACTCCTGAATCACTCTGATTGATTCAGAGATTGGAGAGATACTTCACTCCTGAATCACTCTGATTGATTCAGAGTTCAGAGAGATACTTCACTCCTGAATCACTCTGATTGATTCAGAGATTGGAGAGATACTTCACTCCTGAATCACTCTGATTGGTTTAGAGTTTAGAGAGATACTTCACTCCTGAATCACTCTGATTGGTTTAGAGTTTAGAGAGATACTTCACTCCTGAATCACTCTGATTGATTCAGAGATTGGAGAGATACTTCACTCCTGAATCACTCTGATTGATTCAGAGATTGGGGAGATACTTCACTCCTGAATCACTCTGATTGATTTAGAGTTTAGAGAGATACTTCACTCCTGAATCACTCTGATTGATTCAGAGATTGGAGAGATACTTCACTCCTGAATAACTCTGATTGATTCAGAGTTTAGAGAGATACTTCACTCCTGAATCACTCTGATTGATTCAGAGTTTAGAGAGATACTTCACTCCTGAATCACTCTGATTGATTCAGAGATTGGAGAGATACTTCACTCCTGAATCACCCTGATTGATTCATTGGGGCTTTTCACATTTGAATTTGTTAACCCTGGGTCATTGTTTTACACTGCTCATAATTTACCCAGGGTTAACAATTAATCTGGGGTATTCATAAACCTATGTTTCACACACTGTACGTTCCTAAATCCTGGTTTGATGTCCTTATTTGCATATTTGCAGTGTCAGTGTCACTGATTGGACAAACGCAGCACGCGACCTGTTTACATAAAGGTTCAAGCATTGCACATCCTCATATTATATATTGCCGACTAAACTATCAAGTTTTTCCTGAATGGACTTTTCAGATTATAATGGTAAGAATGAAACTGTCTCTTCTTCAGTCCAATTGTCATGTTCTCCATCACCATTTGACACGTGGCGTTTCCCTGACAATCCAAAGCATGTGAATGCGAGGCACAGGATTGGTTGTCTGTTGCTAAGCATCTAGACCATATCGCTTCACACTGCACACGTTTTCCACTGCAATGTGGGGTTAACAGTGCAAAAACGGCTCTAATTCTGCGCCGGAGCAGGACTTTATAACCCTGGGTAAAAAGCGCTGCTAACCTCGCTTCTAAATTACAATTGTAAATCGTTCCTTTACCCAGGGTTAAAAAAGTGGTTTAGAACGATGATAACCGGGTGCAGTGAGAAAAGCCCCAGAGTGACCGTGTCATCTGACTGATTCTGATTCTTTCAACTAATTTCCTGAGGAGAACGAGTGTGTCCGACTTATGGTCCGGCTGGTAGTGCGTTAGTGGCGCGAGCAGGTTTAAAGGGATACTCCACCAGTTTTTATTATTAAACTATGTTATTCCCTTAACTAAGACGAGTTGATACATACCTCTCTCGTCTCAGTGCGTGCACTATATCGCTCTGTATTGCCGCAAAACTATGTTAGCACTTAGCTTAGCCCATGCATTAAATATGGGCCAAGCAGAGAAGCGACCAAACACTTCCACGTTTTCCCTATGTAAACACAGTTACTCGAGTAGTGTAACTTGACCTGGGCTGGTGACACAAAATAAACCTTTGCGCTTTTCTAAGCGTTTAAAATTGATGACTATATTGTATGGCGGAATACCATAACAATTGCTTTTGAGCACTTCGACTTGGCGCAATAATATCTTCACTCGTGAAAAGTCCTCTTACCGGCTCCCGCTTCCTCTCCCCCTCCCTCTGACATTTCCGTCAATACAACGTGACATGCGCCGGTAGTAGTAGTTCGAGCGGAGTTGACGAAGTAACAGGTTGTTGGAAGCTAGTTTGTGTACAATAATGGTTAAAGCGTGCATCGTAAAGGGTTGTGAAAATAAGGAGAATGTACATAGTGCTGTCATTTTTCACCGAATTCCAACACACCACATACAGCGGAGAGCTTGGTTAGCTGCTTTGAACAAGAATCCCAAAACACCATTGATGACTCTGAAGAAGTGGCGTGTTTGCTCCGAACATTTCACAAAGAAGGACTATACCTGCACAGGAACACGCCTAAAGGATGAGGCTACACCAACAATATTCAGATGACTTACAGAAAGCCCGTGGTCTTTCGCCAGCTCCGGTCTGTTCTGGATCATATCTTTCTTGCCTCTCACGGTCCACAAGAGCTAATTCCTCCTCCGTGTACTCGGGTTCAAACAGATATGGCTCTGGGTCTTCTAAAAGAAGTCATAATCATCTACAAAGTCGGCCATTGCAAATGATCTGCAGTTTGCTAATAGCACAGGTAGTAAAAGTCACGTTGGTAGTATTGACGGAAATGTCAGCAGCTGGATGCTATTGGAGGGAGGGGGAGAGGAAGCGGGAGCCGGTAATCTTTTCACGAGTGAAGATATTATTGCGCCAAGTCGAAGTGCTCAAAAGCAATTGTTATGGTATTCCGCCATACAATATAGTCATCAATTTTAAACGCTTAGAAAAGCGCAACGGTTTATTTTGTGTCACCAGCCCAGGTCAAGTTACACTACTCGAGTAACTGTGTTTACATAGGGAAAACGTGGAAGTGTTTGGTCGCTTCTCTGCTTGGCCCATATTTAATACATGGGCTAAGCTAAGTGCTAACATAGTTTTGCGGCAATACAGAGGGATATAGTGCACGCACTGAGACGAGAGAGGTATGTATCAACTCGTCTTAGTTAAGGGAATAACATAGTTTAATAAGAAAAACTGGTGGAGTATCCCTTTAAAATGAAGAAATGTTCAGTCGTCACTTATGTGCCCCCAAATCGTTTTCCAAAAGAATCAATTTGTTTGTTGTTAATTTTTTCAGTCAAAGCTATTTATGAAGTCAGTGCGATATAAAGTTGGCCAAAGCTTAACAATTAGGCCTCATTTGTTAACATTAGTTAATGCATTAATAGTAACATGAACTAACTATGAGCAATATATTATGTAATTTACTCATCTTTTTTTAATGTTTGTTAATAAAAATGCAAACGTTCATTGTTTCACGGTGAGCTCACATCTCAGCTAGAGTATGTTAACAGGAAACATGTATGATGTATGATTGCGTAGTTCCAGCCTGACGTTTTCTCTTGTTTTTTCTTGCTTTCTTTGTGAAGGGAAGAGAGCTGAGAAAAGCCAAACGCAGGCTTCCTCTAACGGTACGCTGTCAGTCAGCCCATGAACACTCTGCATTTGTGTTCATCTCTATTAAAAGGTGCAATTCAAACAGTACGTGTGACTGTAATCCAGCGCTCGTCTCCAGTGTCATTCATACAGCTGTGCGTGAGAGCGGCTCAGTGGTGATGTGTGGCATTGCACCCTTTAATGATCATTCCCTGTTGTGCTGTTGGCATCACATAGTAGCCGCGTTTCCATCACCCTTCAAGTTGAGCAAATTGAAAATACTCCAATGGAAACACGTCAATTTTGCAAAAAAGTTTTTACGCTCACATGAGGTGGTTTTTCAGGCAATTCGAAAAAGGAATATTTCTCAAAACTGTTATGGAAACAGTTTTTGCGCATTCACAGGTCACCTGAAATACGTAAAAGTCGATTATTCTTTAAAGAAGGCACGGTATGTTTGGACACAAGACGAGACAGAGTTATTAATTAAACTCATAAAAGACAAAGAAATTACGGGAATACTGGCTTCTAAACAACAAAGAAATGCCACAATTTATCAAGAGCTTGAAGCAGATCTGAGGCAAAACCCCCAGAAACACCTCATACGTGCCGCTCCCAGTATAAGGGTCTTTCCTTGACATTAATGTTGGAAAACACGCCTACGTCTCCTTCCATTAATAATAATGGCTAGTGCGGCGGCTGATATACATAAACCTACCAACATCCGTTCCCATGATTTTTGGAATGATTTTTGGAACGGTTTAGTCACATAGCATTGGTTCATGAAACGTAGTCATTTCCCAATAGGTTTTTATTGACGTTTAGAAAATATCCCGAAAGTTTTGCACAAATCTGTTATGGAAACGCGGCTAGTGTGGCATACATTCACCGCTCGCTCACTACATGTGTTCCTGTGACCTGCAGCTGTGATGGATGTTAACCACATGTGCATCAGTTTGACTGCAGTTTGACACTGTTGTCTTGCTAACACCCGTCTGTTCTCTCCTCCCGCTCGTTGCGTTTGTCCGGTGACAGCGCTGAAAAAGCTTCCGTTCATGAGGAACCGATCCAAGGAGAAAGACCGAGTGAAGGCTGTCTACCGCCGCTCTATGTGTAAGACATCCGATAGTCCACACCCATCATGCTCTTCTCTTACTGTCCGTCTCTCATCATTGATCATCATCAGATATTTCACACACATGCAGACCTCATTCTCTTGTGATGTGATTTCATGGATGTTAGAGTTAATGTTCGTCTTTTCTGATGCAGAAACTGAGATTTAAAGAACTAGTTAGTGTACTGCTAACACACGGTTTAAGTGTCACACTTGGTCACACTGCCTACTAGACTTCCATTATTAATAATATTAGAGTGTAAACACTGTTCACATGATGGTTAAAGGTTGTATCAGCGATTGTGGGTGACGTCACTTCTGTTTGTGTTTGAAGCGAGATCCCAAACAAACCAAGTTAGCTCGCCCCTCCCTCCTGTTTAGTCGAGCTTCACTCATATTGTTTAAAGAAGGATATTTTCACACACAGTTCACATCTGAAAAAGTCAGCACTAGAAGCTACTCACCTGTCCAGAAGAAGCAGTGCAACTTCCGTGTCCGATTAAATATTTTTTCAAATCTTTAAGCTCTCTCCACCGTTCAAAAGCCTTCCCAATTATTATTTGTTTCTTTAACGAATAACGGCGGTTTTCCCTCGCCCTAATCCTCCTCCTCTTCTTGGGGAGTGCCTCTTCCATGTTCACTGTATCTGGTCCGTTGTTAGACGCGCTGGCTTCTTCTTCAGCTCTGACTTCGCGTGCAGGCGCTGTGCACGAGCACAAAAACAAACAAAACCCGCCCCTGTCGGTGATTGGTTGGAACACTGTTTATTTTGGTTTTGAGTGGTGGTTGTACCCATTTGTTTTTGTGTGCAGATCTCAGAGCCGAGGCTGCCTACAGAGACGCAGTGTTTGACAGCCTGCTCATGGGGCGGGCAGCTAGCGGATCGTTAGGAAAGATTAGATGAATGTGATCATTTATGTTTGGGCCTGAAATCGCTGATACAACCTTTAATAGACTCATGAGTCAGATCTGACTGTGCTAATAGACCTTATGCTGCTTTACTAGCATTATAACCAGTCGTGTTATTCTCTGCATCTGTGCCAGTGAAGCATCCTGTGGTGTTTACTGCCTCGTCACTCCATGAATCACTTTCAGCATTTGCTCTTCATGTCTCTTTCTTTTCTCCGCTGTGTTACTCATACTCACACTTCATGCATGCGAGCAGTCCTTCGCCAAGTTAATGCTGTGTGTGTGTGTGTGTGTGTGTCAGCCATGAACGACCTGCTGCAGACGATGGCTGTGTCCGAGGGTCAGTGGTCCAGCAGCACGGATCATCTGGAAGCTCCTGATGGGAAGGAGTTCGAATCCATGGTCTATTCCAGCGCTGCTGCTGATTACGCCAGCCTAAGCCTGATCCGCGGCGCTCGACACTGCACCAGTACAGGTACAGTTCACCGTCACCACACCAGTACAGGTACAGTTCACCGTCACCACACCAGTACAGGTACAGTTCACCTTCACCACACCAGTACAGGTAGAGTTCACCTTCACCACACCAGTACAGGTACAGTTCACCGTCACCACACCAGTACAGGTACAGTTCACCTTCACCACACCAGTACAGGTACAGTTCACCGTCACCACACCAGTACAGGTACAGTTCACCGTCACCACACCAGTACAGGTACAGTTCACCTTCACCACACCAGTACAGGTACAGTTCACCGTCACCACACCAGTACAGGTAGAGTTCACCGTCACCACACCAGTACAGGTACAGTTCACCGTCACCACACCAGTACAGGTAGAGTTCACCTTCACCACACCAGTACAGGTACAGTTCACCTTCACCACACCAGTACAGGTAGAGTTCACCTTCACCACACCAGTACAGGTACAGTTCACCTTTACCACACCAGTACAGGTACAGTTCACCTTTACCACACCAGTACAGGTACAGTTCACCTTCACCACACCAGTACAGGTAGAGTTCACCGTCACCACACCAGTACAGGTAGAGTTCACCTTCACCACACCAGTACAGGTAGAGTTCACCGTCACCACACCAGTACAGGTACAGTTCACCGTCACCACACCAGTACAGGTACAGTTCACCTTCACCACACCAGTACAGGTACAGTTCACCTTCACCACACCAGTACAGGTAGAGTTCACCGTCACCACACCAGTACAGGTAGAGTTCACCTTCACCACACCAATACAGGTAGAGTTCACCGTCACCACACCAGTACAGGTACAGTTCACCTTCACCACACCAGTACAGGTACAGTTCACCGTCACCACACCAGTACAGGTACAGTTCACCGTCACCACACCAGTACAGGTAGAGTTCACCGTCACCACACCAGTACAGGTAGAGTTCACCTTCACCACACCAGTACAGGTAGAGTTCACCTTCACCACACCAGTACAGGTAGAGTTCACCTTCACCACACCAGTACAGGTACAGTTCACCTTCACCACACCAGTACAGGTACAGTTCACCTTCACCACACCAGTACAGGTAGAGTTCACCATCACCACACCAGTACAGGTACAGTTCACCGTCACCACACCAGTACAGGTACAGTTCACCTTCACCACACCAGTACAGGTAGAGTTCACCGTCACCACACCAGTACAGGTACAGTTCACCGTCACCACACCAGTACAGGTACAGTTCACCGTCACCACACCAGTACAGGTACAGTTCACCTTCACCACACCAGTACAGGTACAGTTCACCTTCACCACACCAGTACAGGTACAGTTCACCGTCACCACACCAGTACAGGTACAGTTCACCTTCACCACACCAGTACAGGTACAGTTCACCTTCACCACACCAGTACAGGTAGAGTTCACCGTCACCACACCAGTACAGGTACAGTTCACCTTCACCACACCAGTACAGGTACAGTTCACCGTCACCACACCAGTACAGGTACAGTTCACCGTCACCACACCAGTACAGGTAGAGTTCACCTTCACCACACTGATACACCAATAGTGTTGATCATTTTCATCTCATTTGCATCATCTCTTGCTGCATCATTCAGGTCCTTTAAAAGTCTCAAGTTTTATCAAATTTAAGATCTTATAAGAATCTTTGGTATAAGAAAAGTCTCAATTATCATTTCAAGAGGTCTTAAATTTGGGGTTGGAAAACCAGGAATTGCAATATGACTTAATGTGATTATTAACTCTTTCCCCACCAGATTTTTTTTTATCATTTTCACAACTTCCATAGACTTTCCCAGCATATCTTGTTCACCTTCACCACACCAGTACAGGTAGAGTTCACCTTCACCACACCAGTACAGGTAGAGTTCACCTTCACCACACCAGTACAGGTAGAGTTCACCTTCACCACACCAGTACAGGTACAGTTCACCTTCACCACACCAGTACAGGTAGAGTTCACCTTCACCACACCAGTACAGGTACAGTTCACCTTCACCACACCAGTACAGGTACAGTTCACCTTCACCACACCAGTACAGATAGAGTTCACCTTCACCACACCAGTACAGGTACAGTTCACCGTCACCACACCAGTACAGGTACAGTTCACCTTCACCACACCAGTACAGGTAGAGTTCACCTTCACCACACCAGTACAGGTAGAGTTCACCTTTACCACACCAGTACAGGTAGAGTTCACCTTCACCACACCAGTACAGGTACAGTTCACCGTCACCACACCAGTACAGGTACAGTTCACCTTCACCACACCAGTACAGGTAGAGTTCACCTTCACCACACCAGTACAGGTAGAGTTCACCTTCACCACACCAGTACAGGTACAGTTCACCTTCACCACACCAGTACAGGTACAGTTCACCTTCACCACACCAGTACAGGTAGAGTTCACCTTCACCACACCAGTACAGGTACAGTTCACCGTCACCACACCAGGACAGGTACAGTTCACCTTCACCACACCAGTACAGGTACAGTTCACCGTCACCACACCAGTACAGGTAGAGTTCACCTTCACCACATCAGTACAGGTACAGTTCACCTTCACCACACCAGTACAGGTACAGTTCACCTTCACCACACCAGTACAGGTACAGTTCACCTTCACCACACCAGTACAGGTACAGTTCACCTTCACCACACCAGTACAGGTACAGTTCACCTTTACCACACCAGTACAGGTACAGTTCACCTTCACCACACCAGTACAGGTACAGTTCACCTTCACCACACCAGTACAGGTACAGTTCACCTTCACCACACCAGTACAGGTACAGTTCACCTTCACCACACCAGTACAGGTAGAGTTCACCTTCACCACACCAGTACAGGTACAGTTCACCTTCACCACACCAGTACAGGTACAGTTCACCTTCACCACACCAATACAGGTACAGTTCACCTTCACCACACCAGTACAGGTACAGTTCACCTTCACCACACCAGTACAGGTAGAGTTCACCTTCACCACACCAGTACAGGTACAGTTCACCTTCACCACACCAGTACAGGTACAGTTCACCTTCACCACACCAGTACAGGTACAGTTCACCGTCACCACACCAGTACAGGTACAGTTCACCTTCACCACACCAGTACAGGTACAGTTCACCGTCACTACACCAGTACAGGTACAGTTCACCTTCACCACACCAGTACAGGTACAGTTCACCTTCACCACACCAGTACAGGTACAGTTCACCTTCACCACACCAGTACAGGTAGAGTTCACCGTCACCACACCAGTACAGGTAGAGTTCACCTTCACCACACCAGTACAGGTACAGTTCACCTTCACCACACCAGTACAGGTACAGTTCACCTTCACCACACCAGTACAGGTACAGTTCACCTTCACCACACCAGTACAGGTACAGTTCACCTTCACCACACCAGTACAGGTACAGTTCACCGTCACCACACCAGTACAGGTAGAGTTCACCTTCACCACACCAGTACAGGTAGAGTTCACCTTCACCACACCAGTACAGGTACAGTTCACCTTCACCACACCAGTACAGGTACAGTTCACCTTCACCACACCAGTACAGGTACAGTTCACCGTCACCACACCAGTACAGGTACAGTTCACCTTCACCACACCAGTACAGGTACAGTTCACCTTCACCACACCAGTTCAGGTACAGTTCACCGTCACCACACCAGTACAGGTAGAGTTCACCGTCACCACACCAGTACAGGTACAGTTCACCGTCACCACACCAGTACAGGTACAGTTCACCTTCACCACACCAGTACAGGTACAGTTCACCGTCACCACACCAGTACAGGTACAGTTCACCTTCACCACACCAGTACAGGTACAGTTCACCTTCACCACACCAGTACAGGTACAGTTCACCGTCACCACACCAGTACAGGTACAGTTCACCTTCACCACACCAGTACAGGTACAGTTCACCGTCACCACACCAGTACAGGTACAGTTCACCTTCACCACACCAGTACAGGTACAGTTCACCGTCACCAGACCAGTACAGGTACAGTTCACCTTCACCACACCAGTACAGGTACAGTTCACCGTCACCAGACCAGTACAGGTACAGTTCACCTTCACCACACCAGTACAGGTACAGTTCACCGTCACCAGACCAGTACAGGTAGAGTTCACCTTCACCACACCAGTACAGGTACAGTTCACCTTCACCACACCAGTACAGGTACAGTTCACCGTCACCAGACCAGTACAGGTACAGTTCACCTTCACCACACCAGTACAGGTAGAGTTCACCTTCACCACACCAGTACAGGTAGAGTTCACCTTCACCACACCAGTACAGGTACAGTTCACCTTCACCACACCAGTACAGGTACAGTTCACCTTCACCACACCAGTACAGGTAGAGTTCACCGTCACCACGCCAGTACAGGTAGAGTTCACCTTCACCACACCAGTACAGGTACAGTTCACCTTCACCACACCAGTACAGGTAGAGTTCACCTTCACCACACCAGTACAGGTACAGTTCACCTTCACCACACCAGTACAGGTACAGTTCACCTTCACCACACCAGTACAGGTACAGTTCACCGTCACCACACCAGTACAGGTAGAGTTCACCTTCACCACACCAGTACAGGTAGAGTTGACCTTCACCACACCAGTACAGGTAGAGTTCACCTTCACCACACCAGTACAGGTACAGTTCACCGTCACCACACCAGTACAGGTACAGTTCACCTTCACCACACCAGTACAGGTACAGTTCACCGTCACCACACCAGTTCACCTTCACCACACCAGTACAGGTACAGTTCACCGTCACCACACCAGTACAGGTACAGTTCACCTTCACCACACCAGTACAGGTACAGTTCACCGTCACCACACCAGTTCACCTTCACCACACCAGTACAGGTACAGTTCACCTTCACCACACCAGTACAGGTACAGTTCACCGTCACCACACCAGTACAGGTACAGTTCACCTTCACCACACCAGTACAGGTACAGTTCACCTTCACCACACCAGTACAGGTAGAGTTCACCTTCACCACACCAGTACAGGTACAGTTCACCTTCACCACACCAGTACAGGTACAGTTCACCTTCACCACACCAGTACAGGTACAGTTCACCTTCACCACACCAGTACAGGTACAGTTCACCTTCACCACACCAGTACAGGTACAGTTCACCTTCACCACACCAGTACAGGTACAGTTCACCGTCACCACACCAGTACAGGTACAATTCACCTTCACCACACCAGTACAGGTAGAGTTCACCGTCACCACACCAGTACAGGTACAGTTCACCGTCACCACACCAGTACAGGTACAGTTCACCTTCACCACACCAGTAAAGGTACAGTTCACCTTCACCACACCAGTACAGGTACACCAGTACAGGTACAGTTCACCGTCACCACACCAGTACAGGTACAGTTCACCTTCACCACACCAGTACAGGTACAGTTCACCTTCACCACACCAGTACAGGTAGAGTTCACCGTCACCACACCAGTACAGGTACAGTTCACCTTCACCACACCAGTACAGGTACAGTTCACCTTCACCACACCAGTACAGGTAGAGTTCACCTTCACCACACCAGTACAGGTAGAGTTCACCGTCACCACACCAGTACAGGTAGAGTTCACCTTCACCACACCAGTACAGGTACAGTTCACCTTCACCACACCAGTACAGGTACAGTTCACCTTCACCACACCAGTACAGGTAGAGTTCACCGTCACCACACCAGTACAGGTAGAGTTCACCTTCACCACACCAGTACAGGTACAGTTCACCTTCACCACACCAGTACAGGTAGAGTTCACCTTCACCACACCAGTACAGGTAGAGTTCACCGTCACCACACCAGTACAGGTAGAGTTCACCTTCACCACACCAGTACAGGTACAGTTCACCTTCACCACACCAGTACAGGTACAGTTCACCTTCACCACACCAGTACAGGTAGAGTTCACCGTCACCACACCAGTACAGGTAGAGTTCACCTTCACCACACCAGTACAGGTACAGTTCACCGTCACCACACCAGTACAGGTACAGTTCACCTTCACCACACCAGTACAGGTACAGTTCACCTTCACCACACCAGTACAGGTACAGTTCACCTTCACCACACCAGTACAGGTAGAGTTCACCGTCACCACACCAGTACAGGTCGAGTTCACCGTCACCACACCAGTACAGGTAGAGTTCACCGTCACCACACCAGTACAGGTAGAGTTCACCGTCACCACACCAGTACAGGTAGAGTTCACCTTCACCACACCAGTACAGGTACAGTTCACCGTCACCACACCAGTACAGGTACAGTTCACCTTCACCACACCAGTACAGGTACAGTTCACCTTCACCACACCAGTACAGGTACACCAGTACAGGTACAGTTCACCGTCACCACACCAGTACAGGTACAGTTCACCTTCACCACACCAGTACAGGTACAGTTCACCTTCACCACACCAGTACAGGTACAGTTCACCTTCACCACACCAGTACAGGTACAGTTCACCTTCACCACACCAGTACAGGTACAGTTCACCTTCACCACACCAGTACAGGTAGAGTTCACCGTCACCACACCAGTACAGGTACAGTTCACCTTCACCACACCAGTACAGGTACAGTTCACCTTCACCACACCAGTACAGGTACAGTTCACCTTCACCACACCAGTACAGGTACAGTTCACCTTCACCACACCAGTACAGGTACAGTTCACCTTCACCACACCAGTACAGGTACAGTTCACCTTCACCACACCAGTACAGGTACAGTTCACCTTCACCACACCAGTACAGGTACAGTTCACCTTCACCACACCAGTACAGGTAGAGTTCACCTTCACCACACCAGTACAGGTACAGTTCACCGTCACCACACCAGTACAGGTACACCAGTACAGGTACAGTTCACCGTCACCACACCAGTACAGGTACAGTTCACCTTCACCACACCAGTACAGGTACAGTTCACCGTCACCACACCAGTACAGGTACAGTTCACCTTCACCACACCAGTACAGGTAGAGTTCACCTTCACCACACCAGTACAGGTAGAGTTCACCGTCACCACACCAGTACAGGTAGAGTTCACCTTCACCACACCAGTACAGTTCACTGTCACCACACCAGTACAGCTACACCAGTACAGGTACAGTTCACCGTCACCACACCAGTACAGGTACAGTTCACCTTCACCACACCAGTACAGGTACAGTTCACCGTCACCACACCAGTACAGGTACAGTTCACCGTCACCACACCAGTACAGGTAGAGTTCACCTTCACCACACCAGTACAGGTACAGTTCACCTTCACCACACCAGTACAGGTACAGTTCACCGTCACCACACCAGTACAGGTACAGTTCACCTTCACCACACCAGTACAGGTACAGTTCACCTTCACCACACCAGTACAGGTACAGTTCACCGTCACCACACCAGTACAGGTACAGTTCACCGTCACCACACCAGTACAGGTACAGTTCACCGTCACCACACCAGTACAGGTAGAGTTCACCTTCACCACACCAGTACAGGTACAGTTCACCTTCACCACACCAGTACAGGTACAGTTCACCTTCACCACACCAGTACAGGTACAGTTCACCTTCACCACACCAGTACAGGTACAGTTCACCGTCACCACACCAGTACAGGTACAGTTCACCGTCACCACACCAGTACAGGTAGAGTTCACCTTCACCACACCAGTACAGGTACAGTTCACCTTCACCACACCAGTACAGGTACAGTTCACCGTCACCACACCAGTACAGGTACAGTTCACCGTCACCACACCAGTACAGGTACAGTTCACCTTCACCACACCAGTACAGGTACAGTTCACCGTCACCACACCAGTACAGGTACAGTTCACCGTCACCACACCAGTACAGGTACAGTTCACCTTCACCACACCAGTACAGGTACAGTTCACCGTCACCACACCAGTACAGGTACAGTTCACCTTCACCACACCAGTACAGGTAGAGTTCACCGTCACCACACCAGTACAGGTAGAGTTCACCTTCACCACACCAGTACAGGTACAGTTCACCGTCACCACACCAGTACAGGTACAGTTCACCTTCACCACACCAGTACAGGTACAGTTCACCGTCACCACACCAGTACAGGTACAGTTCACCGTCACCACACCAGTACAGGTAGAGTTCACCTTCACCACACCAGTACAGGTACAGTTCACCTTCACCACACCAGTACAGGTACAGTTCACCGTCACCACACCAGTACAGGTACAGTTCACCGTCACCACACCAGTACAGGTACAGTTCACCTTCACCACACCAGTACAGGTACAGTTCACCTTCACCACACCAGTACAGGTACAGTTCACCGTCACCACACCAGTACAGGTACAGTTCACCGTCACCACACCAGTACAGGTAGAGTTCACCTTCACCACACCAGTACAGGTACAGTTCACCTTCACCACACCAGTACAGGTACAGTTCACCTTCACCACACCAGTACAGGTACAGTTCACCGTCACCACACCAGTACAGGTACAGTTCACCGTCACCACACCAGTACAGGTACAGTTCACCGTCACCACACCAGTACAGGTACAGTTCACCGTCACCACACCAGTACAGGTACAGTTCACCTTCACCACACCAGTACAGGTACAGTTCACCGTCACCACACCAGTACAGGTACAGTTCACCGTCACCACACCAGTACAGGTACAGTTCACCGTCACCACACCAGTACAGGTACAGTTCACCTTCACCACACCAGTACAGGTACAGTTCACCGTCACCACACCAGTACAGGTACAGTTCACCGTCACCACACCAGTACAGGTACAGTTCACCTTCACCACACCAGTACAGGTACAGTTCACCGTCACCACACCAGTACAGGTACAGTTCACCGTCACCACACCAGTACAGGTACAGTTCACCGTCACCACACCAGTACAGGTACAGTTCACCGTCACCACACCAGTACAGGTACAGTTCACCTTCACCACACCAGTACAGGTACAGTTCACCGTCACCACACCAGTACAGGTACAGTTCACCGTCACCACACCAGTACAGGTACAGTTCACCTTCACCACACCAGTACAGGTACAGTTCACCTTCACCACACCAGTACAGGTACAGTTCACCGTCACCACACCAGTACAGGTACAGTTCACCTTCACCACACCAGTACAGGTACAGTTCACCTTCACCACACCAGTACAGGTAGAGTTCACCTTCACCACACCAGTACAGGTACAGTTCACCTTCACCACACCAGTACAGGTACAGTTCACCGTCACCACACCAGTACAGGTACAGTTCACCTTCACCACACCAGTACAGGTACAGTTCACCTTCACCACACCAGTACAGGTACAGTTCACCTTCACCACACCAGTACAGGTACAGTTCACCTTCACCACACCAGTACAGGTACAGTTCACCGTCACCACACCAGTACAGGTACAGTTCACCGTCACCACACCAGTACAGGTAGAGTTCACCTTCACCACACCAGTACAGGTACAGTTCACCTTCACCACACCAGTACAGGTACAGTTCACCTTCACCACACCAGTACAGGTACAGTTCACCGTCACCACACCAGTACAGGTACAGTTCACCTTCACCACACCAGTACAGGTACAGTTCACCTTCACCACACCAGTACAGGTACAGTTCACCGTCACCACACCAGTACAGGTAGAGTTCACCTTCACCACACCAGTACAGGTACAGTTCACCGTCACCACACCAGTACAGGTAGAGTTCACCTTCACCACACCAGTACAGGTAGAGTTCACCGTCACCACACCAGTACAGGTAGAGTTCACCGTCACCACACCAGTACAGGTACAGTTCACCTTCACCACACCAGTACAGGTACAGTTCACCTTCACCACACCAGTACAGGTACAGTTCACCTTCACCACACCAGTACAGGTACAGTTCACCTTCACCACACCAGTACAGGTACAGTTCACCTTCACCACACCAGTACAGGTACAGTTCACCTTCACCACACCAGTACAGGTACAGTTCACCTTCACCACACCAGTACAGGTACAGTTCACCGTCACCACACCAGTACAGGTACAGTTCACCGTCACCACACCAGTACAGGTAGAGTTCACCTTCACCACACCAGTACAGGTACAGTTCACCTTCACCACACCAGTACAGGTACAGTTCACCTTCACCACACCAGTACAGGTACAGTTCACCTTCACCACACCAGTACAGGTACAGTTCACCTTCACCACACCAGTACAGGTACAGTTCACCGTCACCACACTGATACACCAATAGTGTTGATCATTTTCATCTCATTTGCATCATCTCTTGCTGCATCATTCAGGTCCTTTAAAAGTCTCAAGTTTTATCAAATTTAAGATCTTATAAGAATCTTTGGTATAAGAAAAGTCTCAATTATCATTTAAAGAGGTCTTAAATTTGGGGTTGGAAAACCAGGAATTGCAATATGACTTAATGTGATTATTAACTCTTTCCCCACCAGATTTTTTTTATCATTTTCACAACTTCCATAGACTTTCCCAGCATATCTTGTTGTATGAATATCTGAACATGCAGTGTGTCAAAAGACTGCGTCTGAACGATGGAGTCGATCGAGTCCATCAACTCCTCAAAGCTTCACAGTCGTTTCCTCATCCTGGTTCAACATTTCATTCAGTAACATTAGGCAGTTTGATTTATATGCTGTTTAATATTTATGATTGCGTTATAATTTACATGTGCGTCAGCAATGCTTCTATCGCTGGTCTCTGCTTCTTCTCCTGTGTTTTGATCAGGAGATTCTGTACTCTTTCAGGAGATGTGTAACAGCGCCCCCTACCGTATAACAGTGAAAACACGGATAGCTGGAAAACTCCGTCAGTGGCGGGGAAAGAGTTCATTACAGACTCCCAATCAATGAATACCGTGCATTTATGCCAAACGATGGCTTTTAATGTACTGTTGATGAATAATGACAGCGTTAACTTTATGGTGTTTATATCATACCTGCAAACTCGTCACATCTCTAAAAAGCACAGCTGTGTTGCACACGAGCGTCACTGGGGTAAAACCGCTATATTTCTGTTCTTCCATCTACTGTCAGAGAGTGGAATTACATATTCATTCAGTCGGTGAATCGAAATGAAGCTTATGTACATTTAAAAATCTAAACCATAAGATGATGTATATATAATGAATTTAAATATAATCATTTAGCCTTTTCTTAAAAATAATGGCTTTAATGTGAGGTTTATCATTTTATGGAACTTGAATGGATGTTTTTCCAGTAATGTTAGCATAGCTCTTCCTCGACCGCCCCTGTGGTGGTATTAGCTGTATCAGGTGGTTGAGTCGCTCCTGCTGTGCTGTGATGACATCACTGTGCCGCTCTGTTGTCCGCAGGTAACGCCATGTCCAGCGATGACATCACTCAGGTGTCCTCGGAGGAGTCGAGTGTGCTGCGAGCTCAGGGTGAGTGTGTGTGTGTGTGTGTGTGTGTGTGTGTGTGAAGCCGTCTCACTGACCTGAGCTTCATGCATTTACACTCCTCTCTAATGTGATCTTTACAGAGGAGACATCTAGATGTCATTATGATCCCGGCTTTAGTTATTAGGGCTCAAGTCAGCTTTATTTCTACAGCGCTTTATACAATACAGATTGTTTCAGAGCAGCTTCACAGTGATAAACAGGAAATTGCTGCATTTGGGCTGTTGTTCATCTGAAGTCAGGTCAGTGTGGATTCAGCTCTGTTGTAAAGATCATCAATTATTACATTAATAATAATAATAATACATTACATTTATATAGCGCTTTTCTGGACACTCAAAGCGCTTCACATATTAGTTCATTATATCTATAAAGAAGCTCTGGAAAAAAAAACTAAAATGCTGACAACAAAACACAAACATTGTGCAGTGAAAATTTGCAATCTAGTCACTAGAGTTGTCAAAAAGTACCGACTTTAGAAAAATGTTGAAACTTTGAGCGCTGTTGAGCCGAATCATAAACGCCTCTGATTGGCCATTGTGCTCTCATGCTCATCAGATCTGTCTGTGATTGGCTCCAATGCGTCACAATTTTAAAATTTCAGTACCGATTTGGTGCCGAAGTCGTGATGATCTGTTCACAGACTCTAATGCTCTGGATCTCAGTCAGTCCATCTTTCAGTCATGTCCGGTGTCTATTTAATTAAATAAATGTGGAGTTAAATGCTCGTTTATCACTATGGTTTTGATGTGTTATCTTGTTTTATTCATTGTGTGTCTGTAACATGGCTGTGATTTATCATATTTAACTGTATATAATATTATTAAATATGTTTATTTGAATTGCTTAGTTATTATACATTTAGTTTTATTGTAATAACTATAATTATATCTCTTAAAGCAGCTAGCGTTTTCTTGTTAGTAGCTTGTAGTGAGTGTGTTTGTAAGGTTATCGGCCTGTGACGCTCTGTGTGTGTGTGTGTGTGTCTCAGGCGTGATGAACGGCAGTGCGAGCGCAGCTCACAGCGAGAGCAGTGGAGACGTCAGTGTGTGTTTGGACAGTCCCGTGAGGATGACATCATCGCAGCTCAGCGCTCAGGACGGCTCACACAGGGTTAAGCCTGAGAGGGTTTCCCTGCAGCAGTTCCTGACCGAGAGCACAGATCCGGCAGAGGTGACGCATCACACACACACACACACATCTACACCATCACAACACTTACAAACCGCAGCACTAGTCCCGCACGCTCAGACTGTAGAAACACACACTCACACAGGAAGAGACGGGCATGTAGACCAACCCGTCACGGTCTGGTTTGTTATTTGTCATTAATAGAGCAGCTTGAAAAGGCCCATCTGTGACCTTCTGAGCCACTGTCCATATCAGTGTAAACGACCCAATGAGTTCAGACTTAAACTCAAGCCTGCAGGACACACTCACTCTCACACACACTATACACAGAGGCTCACACACACACACACACTACCGGTCAAAGGTTTGGAGTCTCTTCTGCTCACCAAGGCTGCATTTATTTGATCAGAAATACAGTAAAACAGTGTAATATTACTCCAGTGTAAATCAGCTGTTTTCTATGTGAATATATAGTAAAGTGTAATTTATTCCTGTGATCAAAGCTGAATTTCCAGCATCATTACTCCAGTCTTCAGTGTCACATGATCCTCCAGAAATCACTCTAATATGATGATCAGGGGCCGTATTCACAAAGAATTTTAAGGCTAAAAGTAGCTCCTAACTGGTGAATTTAGGAGCAACTCCTAAAAATGATGGGCGTGTCACTCCTAACTTTTTCACTAAGAGTAATTCACGAAGCATTTTAGCCCTAAAAGTAGCACCTAAGTCTGGGACAGCTTAAAAGAAGTCGAGAGGACTCCTAACTCACTAAGACCTATTCACAAAGGATCGTAGCGCACACCAGCGCCTCTCGCAGTCGTCCGGGGTCCGCGACACAAGCGGGAATGCTGCATTGATCTGCAAACAAGTCCTCTCCCATTCTCACGCTTAGTTTTGCTTCATATCCCAGTGCCGAATTTCACTTTTATTATGTTTTTTTTTTCAGCACCAGCTGGGCCAGCAGCAGTAACTGATCCTGCGTCCAGTTGGGCTTTCTTTTCCATTTTGGCGAGTTCATAATCCACTGTCATTCAACTATTACATTACTTAAATAAGAGCAACATTTCCTTGCTTTAAGTAGTCTATTTATGCTAATAGGATGTCAATTAACCAAGCAAGTGTTAATGCAAGTGTCGTTTTTCATTATTAGGCAAGTGACGGTTTTCATTAGGGTATTAGGCTACCTTGATTTAATTTAATTCACGATTTCTCTCTCTCTCTGCCTTTTTAGAATTACACTTCACTGGGGCCTGCACAAACATGTCATTATATATTAGGGGTGGGAATCTTTGGTCACCTCACGATCCGATTCCGATTCTGGGAGTCACGATCCGATTCCAGAACGATTCTTTATCTACCCCCCCCTTATTAATTCATTAGTTTACATAAGTAATTAAGTACTTTTTAAAAAATAATTACAAATTAATTTGTTTTTGTTAAAACAGTTGTATGTTAAGAATTTTAAACTAATAGAACTAATATAACAAATAAAAAAGAGGAGCATAGAAAAATATAACAAACAACAAACAAAAAGAGCTTTCAGTAGCCTATAGATTATCTGAACGTTTTCCATTCAAGAACTGTGAGTGATTTTTCTTCATCTTTACTGTTGTTTTTTACTATGACATCATAGACTGTCACTGCGGGAGATCTATTAAGCTGCATTCACGCACGCATCTCTTTTGAAATAAAAGAAGTAATGTGGTGTGTCCTGTCCGTTTAATCCCTTAAGACATAACTGGCTGTGTTTACGTTAATTTTGCACAAGTACATTAAACCACTACACGGAGTCGCACAGCCGCATGCGCGAGCAGTCTCACAAACAAAGTGCGCGTCACCATTTGAAATTGAAAGCAGCCTTCTGTTAGTGAGGTTCATATTTTAAATAAATAAGTCCACTGCATTCCAAACCACATAAATGATGACTTCGAAGAGCATTTGTAAGGAAAATACCGACGGGCGAGACAGCACACTTCAAGTGTAACATCACAGAAAGCGCGCGTCTCTCACAGCGTATCCTGTGCAATGAAGCCTGTGAATGTGCTTGTAATTCGCTTCAACCTTTCCGAACTTTATGAAAGATTATTTTACGGAAGGTTCGAGTGGTGAATGTGTGTGAGGAATTGTAAGCAAGCAGAATACGGGTGTTTTTAAACCAAACTCAACGTCATCGCACATCTGGTTAAAAACTAAGCTCAGAATCGATCCAGAATCGTTGGAGAAAGAATCGCGATGCATCGATGGATCGATTTTTTTCTCCCACCCCTATTATATATGCATTTCGATGACATTACTATTATTATTTTGTGTAGGACACAGACATATTTAGATGTGGTAATTCCATGATTTGTTGCGTCTGTTATGTTCCGCATGATGGCCCTGTCATCTAACACCCAATCACCATGATCACTGCGAGGAGGCTCGTGCATGAGAAGTGACGTCATCCATAGCAACGATGACTCACTCTTAGTTTAGGAGTTGTCATTTTTCCTTACTAAGAGTAGGTCTGAAAGGCGCTGTGAATAACTTTTAAGAGAAAACTCCTAGCTAAAATATTTTAGTGCGATTTAGGAGTACTCCTAGTGGTAAGATAAAATTCTTTGTGAATACGGCCCCTGATGCTCAAGAAACA
This sequence comes from Rhinichthys klamathensis goyatoka, assembly GCF_029890125.1. NCBI lineage: Eukaryota > Metazoa > Chordata > Actinopteri > Cypriniformes > Leuciscidae > Rhinichthys > Rhinichthys klamathensis. Next base: position 1,100,065 of record NW_026606690.1, read on the forward strand.
TTTATGATTATTATCAGTGTTGAAAACAGTCGAGCTGCTTCAGATTTGTGTGGAAACCGTCATACATTTCATTTCTCAGGAATTTTTGATGAACAGAAAGAGCACATTTATTTGAAATAGAATCTTTTATAACATTGTAATGTCTTTTGGCTCTTTCATACCAAAGGATAATAATTATAACTATAACAATAACAACAAAGATATGTTTTTAAAAATCATTGTAAATGTAAAAGAAAAAGAATCCACAGCACAACTACAATGATAACAATACAGAGGAATGATAGAAGCATTGACAGCCAATCAGAATCCATCCTGTTTTAACGAGCTCAAGCATTTAAAGCGACAGATATCGTCCGCTGGTGTGGACGCTAATATAGTTCACATATTGTGTCACTTTTGATCAATTTAAGGCATCCTTGCTGAATAAAAATAATAATTCCTGTCCCTCTTCCCCTGTGCAGGAGTCTCTCCCAGCTCAGCCGGGTCGTGTGTCGGGAGCCAGAGAGCGTGTGAAGGGCCGGGGGATCCTGCGTTCAGCCAGCGGCAGGGCAGCGGCGCCAGACTCCGGTCCCCCGGGCCGCCCGAGCCTGCGTAAGGCGGAGAGCACACGGGCCAAGGGTTCGGCGCCGCCCCGAGCCGGCCTGGCGTCCCAGAGCAGAGCGGTGTCGGTGTCGGAGCGCCTGGACTCGAGCTCCTCGGGTCTGCCCCGCGCCAGCAGCGTCATCTCCACCGCTGAGGGAACCGTGCGCAGGACCAGCATCCACGACCTGCTCTCCAAGGACAGCCGGCAGCCCGTTCTGGTGGACCCGTGTCCCGCCCGGACCCAGAGCTCCAGTGAGTACGGCCCCCGCGCCCTGCCCACGTCAGCTAGCATGCCCTGCAGCGTAGCGGAGTCCGAGCTGAGCCTGCAGGCCTTTCTAGGTCCCTCCTTCACCGTAGACTCCATGTTTCTGGACTCAGTGTTTGGCGAGCCGGCGGTGACGGGCGGCGCTAGAAACCAGGCCATCCTGTCGCTCAACACGGCCCTCGTTAGCAACATTAGCGGCCCTCCCCCTAAAGCCCCCCCCGCTGACGGCGAGCCCGATGTGTGTGTGCCGGCGGAGGAGTCGCTGTGGTACGAGTACGGCTGTGTGTGACACTCCGCATGAGTCCGGATCCTGCATGCCTTTCTGTTCCATGTCCTTATACTGATCATGATGTGATTATTCTGCTGAAAACACATCGAAGGGTTTGAACTGAACCTCATCTGTGTGAGATTATTAACCCGTGTCATGTTCGCCTGCTGTCGGGTGTGTTCGGGCTGATCTACTTCCATATTTATGAAAACGAGGCTTGTAGAACAAGTCCCATGATGCTCCTTGAGGAACTGCTGCATTCATTCATGTTTTATTATTTAAATGACACGCTCCTGTCGAATGTTCATGGGACGTTTGTTTGTGATGTTTGTGTGCATGGCTTTATCCCGGCGCTCCATTCTGAAGGCTGCAATCAGAATGAGTGTTTCCCAGAGCACGTCTTGTGTTGATCATGTGATCTGTGTCGTACGCATCACGCACATGTCCTCGAGGGAGTCGCTGATGGACGAGAGCTTCTCACCAACACACGATACTCTACAGCTCAAACTCCACTGTTTATCATGTTGTGTGTGCTGATCATGTCCTTCATTATATTTTATTGTGTAACGCCCAGTTGAAGTGTACCTTGCTTGTGTTCCGCAGATGTGGAAGTGTTACAGGGAAACAGGAAGTCTAAAAGAGCTGGCACTCAGAGTCTGTCATGAGTCCACATGGTGAGTGTGTGCAGAAGTGTGTCGTGAACCTGTTGTGTTTCAGCTCTGTCTTCATGCTCATCCACTGGAAACGCTGCCATTTGCCTTCGGGACTTTTATCAGAAGAGTTACTGTTGAACTTTCAGGAGATTATCCCTGTCCAACACAAGCCCAAAGTACCTGGAGCCTGATGCATGAACACACACAAAACAAGCTCTGAAACAAGTGGAGTTTCCCTATGGCTGGCTATCGATTAAAACAAAAACGATTCAATCACCAAACTTCCTTCCAAGGAAAGTCTGTTCACTTGGCGGCCATATTGTCACCGTGAAGCTGTTTCGGGCATCCAGGGAATCCTGAAATCTCAGAAACTGCTTGCCAAACCTCACAATCCAATAACACATTTCACAATCAGCAATGAAATCTGACATTGTCCCAAAAATGTGGTTTCTTATGCTCAAATAGCATTAAAAAGCTTATTTTTCAGGCCAGACGAGCCAATGCGCATGTACAATCACAGGCCCAGAACACTTTCTGTCGGAACCTGAGCTTCTAAAACACTATAGATGTACACAGACGGTGCACCCATATCACTTATGAATGGAAGAAACGTCTCCGGTTACGACTATAACCTTGGTTCTCGGAGGAGGAGGAACAACTGGTCTTGGATGGACACTATAGGGAATGCCATCAGCGTGACCGGTGTCTGAAGCCAGTGTGACAAACACGCCAGTTTATTGCTGACTACAGTCCATGACGTCACAAGTGGAGCGCCTATATATATAAAAGAGCGCCTGTAAAACATGTCATCAACTATTTTGTCTGAAGTAGGCAAGTCTCGTTCCTCTTCTCAGAGAACCAGGGTTACAGTCGTAACCGGAGACATTCATGCGTCATGGAGTTGATGCTACCAAAACCCACACCGCCACGCTGAAGGGAACGCCTGCCTCATTAATCTGTGCATATGCACAAACATAATGAGCATAGCATGAATTCACTGTACAGATTATTGACTGTATAGTGGTGCCACTCCCTAAGGAGAAGGGTATTTAGCGGTAGCGTATTTTTCCTATTGTTTTCAATGGGAGCGCCGAGTTTTTAAAAGCCAGGAGCATAATGAGGCGCTGAGTGTCTATTTCATGCTGAGTGCTTGCCGTTTTTTACCGGTCGCCAAGAGTTGAAGAACGTCATCATGCTCTCATCACTGTTACTTTTTACCCAGCCGTCCAATCACAGTGGAGGAGAGGCGGGTCAAATACCACACCGACAAACCGGCAAACGCTCTCAAGCGCCCACAGCTTGGTGTTTTCAGCAGAGCCCCTAGTGTTTACAGCTGGCTGAAACGCTTTGGTGGACACGCTGGCTACGCCAATATCCTCCAGTAGTAGAAGAAAAGATACTCTTCTATCTCTATAGCAAAAGGGAAGTCCTGGCCTTTACCACCATCCTCCCTCCCTTCCCACCAACAGCAGAGCTTTAAGGCGAAATCGTTCTCAAACCCGCCATCATGCCCAAGTAATCAAGCACTGTGTACTGCACACTATGAAGCAAGCGACAGAAAGAGCAGTTTCCGATCCCTGTTTTCCTTTGAATTAAGTTCCAAACGTAGGTTCGGGAGGAGCCTAAACATTCAGTCCTGTCGATCATCATTACGAGCATACTATATAAGCAGCAGACACCCCACATTCTTCCGGCAGCCCTCCTCCTCCAGTAAATTATCTCTATCCTCTTATGTGCAATTTCATCATGGGGGGGGTTTTAACTCGGAGCTCAAGCCGAGCCTCGGGTTCGAGCCTCCTCTAAGCACAGCAAGCCAAGGTAGTTTACTATTAACCTTTAAGGCTGAATGGGCAAGCGAACTAGTGAACCAAAAAATGTGCCAATTCAGCAATAATACATTTTATACTAATGCTCCAGAGGAGTGTTCTGCCTCGAAGCCGGGCCTGGAGCTCTTGCTACACTTGTGCCTCCACAGGCCTGTCCTGACTGGGGCATCCTTGCATATCGAGATTACAAAACTCCTCCATTACCCCGACAGCTCAATGTGGAAATCTAGAAGGAATAAGGCTCCCAAACTCATATGTGGGGCAGTTTAGGAAGCAGATTATTGTTTTAATAACACCTGCCTCAACTCTCTCAGCATCTAATTCCTCAGAGTTAGACATGCCATATTAACCTTCCTGAACCAACATCAGGCAACAGAGCTAGCATGAGCAGTCTAGAAGAGAAAACAACCCCTATCAGACTCCCACAGCTCCGCCTACAATCTCCGAGATCCATCCCGTCTCTCCCCCTTCGAGAGCTGAGTAAACATCAGACTCTCATCCCTCAGGAGAGAGTAAATCTCCGAGATCTATCCCGTCTCTCCCCCTTCGAGAGCTGAGTAAACATCAGATTCTCATCCCTCAGGAGAGAGTAAAGCAAGAACAAAGCTTATTGTCACGCTGATAGCGTCAATCCAAGACACAATGTCGAAGTTCCACTTTGAAAATGAACGGCCTTCTCTTTTATTCAGTGACGTGCAGTGATGTGATGACTACCAATCAGCGACAGACTGTTTTATTTAAAGGTGGGACTCGTTCATGAGTAATATGAGTGCACCCTTGGCAGCCCATGAGCGGTCTTTGTACATCTAAAGTCTGTGTTAATAACAGTAAGTAAACAGGATAACCAGGATCTGGTATTAAATATCATCAATCAAACATATTTTCATCATTGAATCTTCAAATTAATGTGTAAACAACATACAGATTGTATTTTAAACATGTTTAATGGCATCATTTGCAGGCTCCAGTAACCAAATATAAATTTTACAAAAAACTTTACACCACCACATTAAAAATAAAAGGCACCACCAAACCGTCCTCTGGGAACTTGTTCTAAACCTCAGACCTGATGATCTATACAACACATTTACACACAGGCGACATTAACACTTGCAAAGCTTCAGGGCTTCAGGTTTCTGTTAGAGCGGCTCTGATGTCCTGCAACATGCACAGATACAGGAACTCCAGAGGCTGTGCTGCTCTTTAAACCTTTCTGAGAACAGATTCTGATGCCAATACATGCGCTGTGATGATTGAATTTGGTGACAATCTTAAAACAGTCAGCCAGTTGTAGAAAAGACTCTATATTATACGTGTTATAACAGTAGAAGTCAGTGCATGTCTGAGCTCAAGAGGACATGATGGACAAGCGGACGCTTCATCGGGTAAACATGACACCAGGAAGAACTGGCCTATACTTTCTTCCACATCATTGGATGTTTTGTGAATGAATCGCTCTTTTTTAAATGATCTTTTACCTCCATCTCAAGCCCAGCCAGTGATAATTCAAGCAAAATGATCACTCTGTCAAGTCAGCGCTTTACAGTGATAGCGGGAAAATAATGCAACAAAGTTTGTTTCCGCTGTACGAGCAGCTCTAGAAGAAAATAGTGTCATAGTCCAGCTTGAGTTCAGTGATGGTTCATTTCTGTTGGAAAAAGCTTTAGTTATTAATTCAGTTCATTTATCTTTACAGCCGCTCTGGAGAAAACCGTGATGTCATCATCCAGCTCAGTTCAGTTCTCATATAATGGTGTCAATGCAGCAGAATAATAATATTGTTGAATAGTAAGTGTCCCCTGTAAACATCTGTCATCATTTACTCACCCTCATGTGTTCAAATCTTTGTGACTTTTACAATGGCGTCCCAACGCTCTTTTATTATGTTCTGTAGAAGAAATAAAGTCATGCGGCCCTGCTGAAACTCCAGCTTCCTATTGATTATCTAGACTTTCATAATGAACCGAAAATAATTTAAAACTTTTCATTATTACATACATAATTACATTACATCAAATGTCTCTAATGTTGTTTTGTACTATTTCTTTGGCAAAATATGTTAAATGAACTACTATCGAAAGCGCGGACAGGCTTGTGTGCCCTTATCATATCGCATTTCTGCGAATCTGTGAGAACGGGAATTTGAGAGTATATATTGTAATTTACATATGTTTTTAAGATGGAAGAATGAGGTTTTACAGATACTAGAAAAGTGGCTTTCAAATGAAAGATTGGAATCAAAGAGCACACACAGGTTCCTAACCGACGACGACTAACTCTGTCAACATAGTTTTCTAGTCTATTTAAAAGAATATTGTGGTCAATGGTGTCAAATGCAGCACTAAGATCGAGTAACACTAATAGAGAGATACAACCACGATCGGATGATAAGAGCAAATCATTTGTGACTCTGATGAGAGCGGTCTCAGTGCTATGGTACGGTCTAAATCCGGACTGAAAATCCTCGCAGATATCATTTCTTTCTAGAAAGGAACATGGTTGTGAAGATACTGCTTTTTCTAATATCTTTGACAGAAAAGGCAGATTCGAGATCGGCCTGTAATTGACTAATTCTGTAGGATCAAGTTGTGGTTTTTTAACAAGCGGTTTTATCATAGCCAGTTTAAAGGTTTTTGATACGTATCCTAGAGACAAAGATGAATTAATGATATTAAGAAGAGGATATATGACCTCTGGAAGCATCTCTTTCAGTAGCTTAGTCGGTATAGGATCTAACATACAAGTTGTCGATTTAGATGATTTAAATCTCCTATAGCAATGAGTGAATGGAGTTTTTCCTCAGGGAGACTACACTGCACTCCCTGATGCGATACTGTGGTAGACGGTTGCATAGTTATAATTTTCTCTCTAATATTATCAATCTTGTAAGTAAAGAAGTTCATAAAGTCATTACTGGTGTGCTGCTTGGAAACTTCAGAAGTAGAAGCATTATTTCTTGTTAGTTTAGCCTCTGTACCAAATAAATACCTAGGGTTGTGTTTGTTTTCTTCTAAGAGAGATGAAAAATAAGCAGATCTAGCAGCTTTTAAGGCCTTTCTGTACGTAACCGTGCTCTCTCTGCACGAAATGCAAAAAACCTCTAGTTGTGTTTTCTTCCAGCTACGCGCCATCATCGAGTTCCTCTAAGGCTAAGCTATCTGAGGAGATGAAACTGATCAGGAAGATTATTTATAAAATAATCTGTGATAAGGTTCAGTGGGTGGATGGAAGAAGACAGGGGTCGGCGTGACTGAGACTCGCGATTTATTTTCAAACACAAAAATAAACAAAAACAAAAGGAGGCACCCAGTGGCGCTTTCACCGAGTCACCGTGGTAACGGCACAAAACAAACAGCAGCTTTCTAGCTGGCGTCGGGTGTGGCAGTAGCACGTCCAACTCTCTCTCGTTCCCAGTCCAACTCTCTCTCTCTCGTTCCCAGTCCAACTCTCTCTCTCGTTCCCAGTCCAACTCTCTCTCGTTCCCAGTCCAACTCTCTCTCGTTCCCAGTCCAACTCTCTCTCGTTCCCAGTCCAACTCTCTCTCTCGTTCCCAGTCCAACTCTCTCTCTCGTTCCCAGTCCAACTCTCTCTCTCTCGTTCCCAGTCCAACTCTCTCTCTCGTTCCCAGTCCAACTCTCTCTCTCGTTCCCAGTCCAACTCTCTCTCGTTCCCAGTCCAACTCTCTCTCTCTCGTTCCCAGTCCAACTCTCTCTCTCGTTCCCAGTCCAACTCTCTCTCGTTCCCAGTCCAACTCTCTCTCTCTCGTTCCCAGTCCAACTCTCTCTCTCGTTCCCTCGTTCCCAGTCCAACTCTCTCTCTCGTTCCCAGTCCAACTCTCTCTCGTTCCCAGTCCAACTCTCTCTCTCGTTCCCAGTCCAACTCTCTCTCTCGTTCCCAGTCCAACTCTCTCTCTCTCTCGTTCCCAGTCCAACTCTCTCTCTCTCGTTCCCAGTCCAACTCTCTCTCTCGTTCCCAGTCCAACTCTCTCTCTCTCGTTCCCAGTCCAACTCTCTCTCTCGTTCCCAGTCCAACTCTCTCTCTCGTTCCCAGTCCAACTCTCTCTCTCTCGTTCCCAGTCCAACTCTCTCTCTCGTTCCCAGTCCAACTCTCTCTCTCGTTCCCAGTCCAACTCTCTCTCTCTCGTTCCCAGTCCAACTCTCTCTCTCTCGTTCCCAGTCCAACTCTCTCTCTCGTTCCCAGTCCAACTCTCTCTCGTTCCCAGTCCAACTCTCTCTCTCGTTCCCAGTCCAACTCTCTCTCTCGTTCCCTCGTTCCCAGTCCAACTCTCTCTCTCGTTCCCAGTCCAACTCTCTCTCGTTCCCAGTCCAACTCTCTCTCTCGTTCCCAGTCCAACTCTCTCTCTCGTTCCCAGTCCAACTCTCTCTCTCGTTCCCAGTCCAACTCTCTCTCGTTCCCAGTCCAACTCTCTCTCGTTCCCAGTCCAACTCTCTCTCTCGTTCCCAGTCCAACTCTCTCTCTCGTTCCCAGTCCAACTCTCTCTCGTTCCCAGTCCAACTCTCTCTCGTTCCCAGTCCAACTCTCTCTCTCGTTCCCAGTCCAACTCTCTCTCTCGTTCCCAGTCCAACTCTCTCTCTCGTTCCCAGTCCAACTCTCTCTCTCGTTCCCAGTCCAACTCTCTCTCTCGTTCCCAGTCCAACTCTCTCTCTCGTTCCCAGTCCAACTCTCTCTCTCGTTCCCAGTCCAACTCTCTCTCTCGTTCCCAGTCCAACTCTCTCTCGTTCCCAGTCCAACTCTCTCTCTCGTTCCCAGTCCAACTCTCTCTCTCTCGTTCCCAGTCCAACTCTCTCTCTCGTTCCCAGTCCAACTCTCTCTCTCTCGTTCCCAGTCCAACTCTCTCTCTCGTTCCCAGTCCAACTCTCTCTCTCGTTCCCAGTCCAACTCTCTCTCTCTCGTTCCCAGTCCAACTCTCTCTCTCGTTCCCAGTCCAACTCTCTCTCTCGTTCCCAGTCCAACTCTCTCTCTCTCGTTCCCAGTCCAACTCTCTCTCGTTCCCAGTCCAACTCTCTCTCTCGTTCCCAGTCCAACTCTCTCTCGTTCCCAGTCCAACTCTCTCTCTCTCTCGTTCCCAGTCCAACTCTCTCTCTCTCGTTCCCAGTCCAACTCTCTCTCTCGTTCCCAGTCCAACTCTCTCTCTCTCGTTCCCAGTCCAACTCTCTCTCTCGTTCCCAGTCCAACTCTCTCTCTCGTTCCCAGTCCAACTCTCTCTCTCGTTCCCAGTCCAACTCTCTCTCTCGTTCCCAGTCCAACTCTCTCTCTCTCGTTCCCAGTCCAACTCTCTCTCTCGTTCCCAGTCCAACTCTCTCTCTCGTTCCCAGTCCAACTCTCTCTCTCTCGTTCCCAGTCCAACTCTCTCTCTCGTTCCCAGTCCAACTCTCTCTCGTTCCCAGTCCAACTCTCTCTCTCGTTCCCAGTCCAACTCTCTCTCTCGTTCCCTCGTTCCCAGTCCAACTCTCTCTCTCGTTCCCAGTCCAACTCTCTCTCGTTCCCAGTCCAACTCTCTCTCTCGTTCCCAGTCCAACTCTCTCTCTCGTTCCCAGTCCAACTCTCTCTCTCGTTCCCAGTCCAACTCTCTCTCTCGTTCCCAGTCCAACTCTCTCTCTCGTTCCCAGTCCAACTCTCTCTCTCGTTCCCAGTCCAACTCTCTCTCTCGTTCCCAGTCCAAGTCTCTCTCGTTCCCAGTCCAACTCTCTCTCTCGTTCCCAGTCCAACTCTCTCTCTCGTTCCCAGTCCAACTCTCTCTCGTTCCCAGTCCAACTCTCTCTCGTTCCCAGTCCAACTCTCTCTCGTTCCCAGTCCAACTCTCTCTCGTTCCCAGTCCATCTCTCTCTCGTTCCCAGTCCAACTCTCTCTCTCGTTCCCAGTCCAACTCTCTCTCTCTCGTTCCCAGTCCAACTCTCTCTCTCGTTCCCAGTCCAACTCTCTCTCTCGTTCCCAGTCCAACTCTCTCTCTCTCGTTCCCAGTCCAACTCTCTCTCTCGTTCCCAGTCCAACTCTCTCTCTCGTTCCCAGTCCAACTCTCTCTCTCTCGTTCCCAGTCCAACTCTCTCTCTCGTTCCCAGTCCAACTCTCTCTCTCGTTCCCAGTCCAACTCTCTCTCTCTCGTTCCCAGTCCAACTCTCTCTCTCGTTCCCAGTCCAACTCTCTCTCGTTCCCAGTCCAACTCTCTCTCTCGTTCCCAGTCCAACTCTCTCTCTCGTTCCCAGTCCAACTCTCTCTCGTTCCCAGTCCAACTCTCTCTCTCGTTCCCAGTCCAACTCTCTCTCGTTCCCAGTCCAACTCTCTCTCTCGTTCCCAGTCCAACTCTCTCTCGTTCCCAGTCCAACTCTCTCTCTCGTTCCCTCGTTCCCAGTCCAACTCTCTCTCTCGTTCCCAGTCCAACTCTCTCTCGTTCCCAGTCCAAGTCTCTTTCGTTCCCAGTCCAACTCTCTCGTTCCCAGTCCAACTCTCTCTCTCGTTCCCAGTCCAACTCTCTCTCTCGTTCCCAGTCCAACTCTCTCTCTCGTTCCCAGTCCAACTCTCTCTCTCGTTCCCAGTCCAACTCTCTCTCGTTCCCAGTCCAACTCTCTCTCTCGTTCCCAGTCCAACTCTCTCTCTCGTTCCCAGTCCAACTCTCTCTCTCGTTCCCAGTCCAACTCTCTCTCGTTCCCAGTCCAACTCTCTCTCTCGTTCCCAGTCCAACTCTCTCTCTCGTTCCCGCCGGCTTTCATGCGCTCTCTCCACGCCAATTACTGCAATCAGACACAGGTGTTCATCATCTGCACTTCACCCACTTACTCACCGCTCGGCTCCGTCCTCTCGCGCGCTACAGACTTCGCTGAACCACACCACCCTCGCCACATAATCTTCAGTGTTAGAATTGATAGTTCTACCATATTTGTAACACAGAGTCGGCTAAGTAAATCACCTTGCGTGATTCTTTTAAATACACTCCTCCCATAAATACTGCGTCTGAAAGGGAATCTCCTACAAACGCATATGCAATAATGTCAGCCGCAAAAAATCAAGCGTAGCGTCAGTTCTGGCGGGTCATGTTAGTCGAGCTCGCATCAGTGACTCTCAGCTGATCCTCTACTATAGGAATACGCCTCTATCACTGTATTCATATATAATCTCTTCAGTATTATCAGCAGCGATCGCGTTTCTCAGGAGCGATTACCCTCCTCCATCCCCAGCTCCTCCTGTCTCAGTCAGGATTTGGCCTTCTGAGTGCCCTTGAATCGGACTAAATTCTCAAATTATGTTGTACATTAAAATATTGAATTAATGATATCTGCAATACATTCATGTTGGTTCTGTTCTGTTCGCCGTAAGGCGGGTTATTGCTGCTCGTATCCATGCTAGGCTGGTAGCTCGTATCCAGAACCAGACCGCCAATCCAAACTGTTTGCTAATTGTCAATCCTTTTCTACAATAGTGGTCCTGACAGAATAACTGTCCTCACCTTTTCAGCGCAGATTTTTCACTGTGTCTTTAGTAAATCCTGACAGTAGTTTATGAACGCCAGAAGAGGGTTTGCACTGGAGCGAGCTGTTAGTAAATCTGGCCCTAAATATTGTTAGGATATACATTAGGAAGGTTACAGCATTGCAGAAAGAGTGAAAAACACACTTTTATTAGTTCTCCACCATGAATCGAAGACCAATTCTCCCACTCTTTCCACAGTTCACAGTCAAGGTGTTTCAGTTTGTCGTTGAACGGCAGCGTTTCCTGGCGATGAGCAGCAGGACGAAGCTCTTTCTCGTGTCGCTCATGTCTTTATCTCTTATTTTCCATCACAGAAACCCCGTCTGAAGACTGGCACAGTTCTCCTGCCATGAGAAACACCGTCTGTTTCTCGCTCTTTTTTTAATCATGGACCCCTCAGAAAAGAAAATAAAGAAATTTCCTTCTTTTTCCTTGAATCAAGGACCCAAAAGGCTGAAGGAGTGTGTTTTAAAGAGTGAGACTGAAGGAGTGTGTTTTAAAGAGTGAGACTGAAGGAGTGTGTTTTAAAGAGTGAGACTGAAGGAGTGTGTTTTAAAGAGTGAGACTGAAGGAGTGTGTTTTAAAGAGTGAGACTGAATGAGTGTGTTTTAAAGAGTGAGACTGAAGGAGTGTGTTTTAAAGAGTGAGACTGAAGGAGTGTGTTTTAAAGAGTGAGACTGAAGGAGTGTGTTTTAAAGAGTGAGACTGAAGGAGTGTGTTTTAAAGAGTGAGACTGAAGGAGTGTGTTTTAACACACGGCTGCTGCTGAGCTTCACATGGACCGAACGTCACTGAATCCTCGAACACTGAGAAACCCCTGATTCATGTGGAGCTGAATCACTGCAAACACACACAACCTTTTACAAACACCAAAAAAAGACGACCGTGCATGAGTGCGAGTATGTGTGAGTGAGAGGTGTGTGTGTGTGAGAGTGTGTGTTTATCTATGAGTGTGTGTTTGTATGCGAGTATGGGCGAGAGTGTGTGTGTGTATGTGCAAGAGTGTGTGTGTGTGTGTGAGTATGTGCGAGAGTGTGTATGTGAGTGTGAGTGTGTGTATAAGTATGTGAGTATGAGTGTATATGTGTGAGTATGTGCGAGAGTGTGAGTGTATGAGTGTGAGTGAATGCGAGTGAGTGTGTGTGTAAGTATGTGAGTGAGTGTGTGTGTGTAAGTATGTGAGTGAGTGTGTGTATAAGTATGTGAGTATGAGTGTATATGAGTGAGTATGTGCGAGAGTGAAGTGTGTATATGTGTGAGTGTGCGAGAGTGTGAGTGAATGCGAGTGTGTGTGTGTGTGTGTATGAATGTACACTCACCGGCCACTTTATTAGGTACACCTGTCCAACTGCTCGTTAACACTTAATTTCTAAGCAGCCAATCACATGGCGGCAACTCAGTGCATTTAGGCATGTAGACATGGTCAAGACAATCTCCTGCAGTTCAAACCGAGCATCAGTATGGAGAAGAAAGTTGATTTGAGTGACTTTGAACGTGGCATGATTGTTGGTGCCAGAAGGGCTGGTCTGAGTATTTCAGAAACTGCTAATCTACTGGGATTTTCACGCACAACCATCTCTAGGGTTTACAGAGAATGGTCCGAAAAAGAAAAAACATCCAGTGAGCGGCAGTTCTGTGGGCGGAAATGCCTTGTTGATGCCAGAGGTCAGAGGAGAATGGCCAGACTGGTTCGAGCTGATAGAAGGGCAACAGTGACTGAAATAACCACTCGTTACAACCGAGGTATGCAGCAAAGCATTTGTGAAGCCACAACACGCACAACCTTGAGGCGGATGGGCTACAACAGCAGAAGACTCCACCGGGTACCACTCATCTCCACTACAAATAGGAAAAAGAGGCTACAATTTGCAAGAGCTCACCAAAATTGAACAGTTGAAGACTGGAAAAATGTTGCCTGGTCTGATGAGTCTCGATTTCTGTTGAGTCATTCAGATGTTAGAGTCAGAATTTGGCGTAAACAGAATGAGAACATGGAACCATCATGCCTTGTTACCACTGTGCAGGCTGGTGGTGGTGGTGTAATGGTGTGGGGGATGTTTTCCTGGCACACTTTAGGCCCCTTAGTGCCAATTGGGCATCGTTTAAATGCCACGGCCTACCTGAGCATTGTTTCTGACCATGTCCATCCCTTTATGGCCACCATGTACCCATCCTCTGATGGCTACTTCCACCATGTCACAAAGCTCTAATCATTTCAAATTGGTTTCTTGAACATGACAATGAGTTCACTGTACTAAAATGGCCTCCACAGTCACCAGATCTCAACCCAATAGAGCATCTTTGGGATGTGGTGGAACGGGAGATTCGCATCATGGATGTGCAGCCGACAAATCTGCGGCAACTGTGTGATGCCATCATGTCAATATGGACCAAACTCCCTGAGGAATGCTTCCAGCACCTTGTTGAATCTATGCCACGAAGAATTGAGGCAGTTCTGAAGGCAAAAGGGGGTCCAACCCGTTACTAGCATGGGGTACCTAATAAAGTGGCCGGTGAGTGTATATGAGTGCGAGTGTGAAGTGAGTGCGAGAGTGTGAACGAGTGTGTGTATGAGTACGAGTGTGAAGTGAGTGCGAGAGTGTGAACTAATGTGTGTACAAGTATGAGTGTATGTGAGTGTGCGAGTGTGTGTGTGAGTATGTGTGTATGAGCGTGAGTATGTGCGAGTGTGAAGTGAGTGCGCGAGTGTGAACGAGTGTGTGTATGAGTGTGAGTGCGAGAGTGTGTGTGTGTATGTATGAGTACGAGTGTGAAGTGAGTGCGCGAGTGTGAACGAGTGTGTGTATGAGTGTGAGTGCGAGAGTGTGTGTGTGTATGTATGAGTACGAGTGTGAAGTGAGTGCGAGAGTGTGAACTAATGTGTGTACGAGTATGAGTGTATGTGAGTGTGCGAGTGTGTGTATGAGTGTGAGTATGTGCGAGTGTGAAGTGAGTATGTGAGTGTGTATGAGTGTATGTGCGAGTGCGAGAGTGTGTGTGTGTGTGTGTGCCACAACAGAAAGCAAGGACAGCAGTGTTTCCTGTGTGAACGTCTCATACTGCTTCATTCCTCTTAATAAAGTAATTTGATGCGATGAACTTACTGTCGTCTGCGTATTTCCTCCACTGTGAGCTTCTGGCTGATGTTTATCACACAAGTGCAAACAGAAGAAGACGAGAATATGACAAACGGAAGATGTGTTTGTCAAGTCAAGTCACCTTTATTTATATAGCGCTTTTTACAATACAGATTGTATCAAAGCGCTTCACAGTGATAACATGAAAACAATATAACAAAGTTTGTTTCTAAGAGAAAATTGCGTCAACGTCCACCTTAAGTAAGGCAGATCAATAATATTATTGAATATTAAATGTCCCCATTTTTGTGTGAAGAAGCAGTGAACCCGATGTAGGCGTTTCGTTGTTTACAGTCGTAGAACTCGTTTCTCAAAACTTCACACAGTGATCAACATCAGTCAGTGTGAAATAAACTGGATCATTCATCACTGCTTTGGCACAAAATGCATTTAATAACAACATCTCAAATTACATGAATACATTTCTTACGCAGACACCAGCAAAACTCTAAGAACCTACAGGCTAATGTGCACGTTTACATTCTCTTTTCAAAACTGCTAAACTTACGTTCTGAAACATAATACAAAACTGTATTTTTTGTATTTAGGGGGGTACTCTGGGTTCGGGCAAAAATACCGAGCTCGGAGCCCTCCCCCCGGACAGCACGCCAAATACGCATAATCTTCACTCTGATTAATTGATGTAAGTGTGAACTCATGAAATCCTATTAAACCGCCAAAACAAGAAGATGAACACAAATAAATGAGGACAGAGTTAACGCTCAGAACTCATGATAAATTTCACAGCACAAAAATGAGCATCTTCCCTTGTGCTACTCGCTCAGGAGTTCGAACGGGGAAAAACGCAAGCTCTCGAGGCACGTTTAGTTGAACTTGTTTTAATTTGAGCGCTGTGTTTGAGAACGCTGTATGTCATGCGTGAGACGCGAGCGCAACAGTTAAACACATCTAGCGCGTTCACACAGAAAAACAATGGAAAAGTAGCAGAGTGGAATGGAAAAACACATTCTGTGTGAACAGCCCCTAATGCCGATGAATGCTTTAATCGAGACATCTATATTTAGTTTGTCACCGATGTCTGAGTTATCATTCATCAAATGAGTGTCAAATCAGTTCTGAGATGCTGATCCTCAACCAGTGTAGTCACTCACTCCATGCGAGATCGGCTTTTGAAATAGCCTATATTCATTTATCAAAGTATAAACAATATTCGACAACATATACAAATTTAAGAGTAATTTTATAAAGGTGGAAAATTAAAACCGTGTTGAAAAACAAAACGTTATTTAAAGTCGTGTCATCTTAAATTCCAATGTAGAAGAAGAAGAAGAAGAAGTTTTATTTATATAGCGCCTTTCCAAAGCTCAAGGTCGCTTTACATGGTAGGTACCTTTATAATACATTTAACACTGACGCACAACTTTACAATCACAAAGGACACATATAATCACATTTAGACGAAGTACATGTTAAACAGATATGTTTTTAACTGTGTCTTGAAAGCAGTCACTGATGAAATATTTCGAAGTGAAAGGGGCAGTGAATTCCATAATGTTGGCGCATTAACACTGAATGACCTTCCACCTACTGTAGATAATCGAAAACGAGGGATGGACAGTAAACCAAGTTCAGTTGATCTGAGAGAGCGTGCAGGACGGTAGGTGAAAAGTAGATCAGACAAATATGGGGGTGCAAGACCGTTTAATGCCTTATATGTTAAAAGCAATACCTTAAAGTGGATAGGTGATGAAACAGGTAACCAGTGAAGGTCATGAAGCACCGGAGTAATGTGAGCAGAACGCCTGGTGGAGGTGAGAACTCTTGCTGCTGAGTTTTGGACGTACTGCAATCTTGCAATAAGTTTTTTGGGAAGGCCAAGAAATAAAGCATTGCAATAATCCAGACGTGATGTGATTGATGCATGAATTAAGAGTTCGGCGTCAGCTAAAGTGAGAGATGGTCTTAGACGAGCAATATTTCGAAGATGAAAGAAAGAGTTTTTAACAATGGAAGAAATATGAGAGCCAAAAGACAGAGTTGAGTCAAATAAGACACCGAGGTTGCGAGTCAGTGATGAAGGCTTTCTATGGAAACCATCAATATAGAAGGACTGGTCCATCCTTTTGACTGAGGCTGGAGAACCAATCACTAATATCTCAGTTTTATTATCATTTAATTTGAGGAAGTTAAGGGACATCCAATGCTTTATGTCCCTGATGCATGCAGTGAGTGAGTCGGGCAGGGATGGTCTATCGGAGCTGGTGGTGAGGTAAATTTGGATGTCATCTGCATAGCAATGGAATTGTAGTCCATGCCTGCGTATGATGCTACCAAGTGGGTGTATGTAGATGATAAACAAGAGTGGACCAAGAACCGAACCTTGAGGAACGCCCCGTGTAAGTAAATTGGTGGCAGAATTATGACCTTGTATGGTGATATAATACATTCTGTCAGTGATATAGGAAATAAGCCAGGAAAGAGCGGAACCAGTGATACCAATATCAGAAAGCCGAGAAATAAGCAATTCATGGCAGACTGTGTCAAAAGCGGCGCTTAGATCAAGGAGCATCAAGATGTTTATTAACCCTGAATCCATCGATGAGAGAATGTCGTTAACCACACGCAGAAGAGCAGTTTCAGTGCTGTGAGATGGGCGAAAACCCGACTGAAAAGGTTCAAAAAGACCATTCATATCCAAATAAGAGCGTAATTGTGAAGCAACAACCTTTTCAAGGATTTTGCTTAAGAATGTTAGGTTTGATATCGGTCTGTAATTGTCCATGTTTAGGTGATCAAGGCCAGGTTTTTTAAGAATGGGAGTCACTGCAGCAGTTTTTAATTCCGCTGGGACAATGGCACGAGCTAAACTACAGTTTATCATGTGAGTTATGAATGGTGCGACCTCGAGGACGCACTTCTTAAGTAGAACAGTAGGTGTAGGATCGAGCCGGCAGGATGTAGAATTTGACTTCACAATTAGGTCACTTATGGCAACAGGAGTAGTCAGAGTAAAAGTAGAGAGAGGGTTTGAGAAGTGGGCTGGTCCAGTTATCATTAAGTTTGAGTCACTTGTATGCGTGTTTTTGGTGATGGAAGAAGTGATAGACATCAATTTGTCTGAAAAGAATTTAGAGAAGCTATTTACAAGCTCCACAGAGCCTGACATAACATGTTGTGGTGGATTTGTTAGTTTGTTAACCATAGCAAAGAGTGATTTGGGTCTGCACGAGGAATTCCTAATAGTGGAGGAGAAATAAGTGGATCTTGCATTGTTAAGGACGGTCCGGTAGTTGAGCAGGTGTTCTTTAAAAGCTAAAGAGTGCACAATGAGTCCAGTTTTCCTGTATAGTCTTTCTAGACGGCGACCCTCAGTTTTCATCATCCGAAGTTCAGGAGTGAACCAGGGTGAGGCACGAGTAGATGGAACCAGTCTAGTTTTAACAGGGGCATGCATATCAAGTATTTGAGACAGAGCATTATTGTAAGTACAGCAGATTTCTGATGGATGGTTAGACAGTAGACATTCTGATAAAGTAGAAGCCCTTATAGAAGCAGAAAAAGAAGTTGAATTAACAGAGTTAATTTTACGATAGGTCAGCATTTTCTTCTGAGGAGACATAGATATTGGAAAACTACAACTAAAATTTATAAGTTTGTGGTCTGAAAGTGCAAAATCAGAGCCGTTAACAAGAATATTATTCAAGCCAGATGTACATATGAGGTCCAGTATGTGGCCTCTGGAGTGAGTGGCAAAAGTTACATTTTGAATCAAGTTGAAACAGTCCAATACTGACATCAACTCTTTGCATTGTGCAGTGTTTTCATGTATGTTAAAATCACCAAGCAAAATAACAGATGAATGGCAAGCACAGACAAGAGTAAGTATCTCACTAATATCAGAAAAAAAGTCAGAGGGACTTTTTGGTGGTCGGTAAATTAAGATTACCACCAGTGACGTTTGGCCCGTCATTTTCAGCGCTAAATATTCAAATGTTGTAACATCGTGTAACTCAATCTTGGATATTTTAATAGTCTCACGGCAAACTACAACCAGTCCTCCACCTCTGCGATGAAGACGTGGTTGAGAAAAAAAGATGTATCCAGACGGCGTTAAGAGGTTTAAGCTCAAATAGTCATTTGGCACCTGCCAGGTTTCCGTTAGAAATAGCATGTCCAGGTCAGTGTCAATGATTATGTCATTCAATAGTGATGCTTTATCAGTTAGAGAGCGGGTGTTTAGCAGCGCACATCGCAGGTCAGGTGATGCACGTCTGCAGATTCCGAGGTCAGGATCAGGACGCAGCGATCTTAAATTTCCAAAGTTGATATGTCTATGTCTTTTATCCAGTTGTGTTGTATCCAGAACACGAGTGATGGTAGAGACAACCGGAATATTATTGGGGGGCGAGTAATAGTAATTCCGGAGTTTTTTCCGCGACCGGTGAATCTAGCGAGGTCGGCGTAAAACCTCGAGCTGTTCACAGCGTTTATAGGTATCAGGAGCCAGGCGGGAAACTCCTTTTAATGATCTGAGATGAGCAACGGAATATTGCAAAGCCATCTTGGGGAAAAGACTGTGATTCGTCTCATCAACAGACAAGAAGATCCAGATAAGACCACCAAAAAACAGAAACTGCCAGTGTATATGTGACGACATGACGAGTGATGACCCGTTCGACCTAACACAACAGTTTATCGGTTTCACTGCGTTAGCCAGAACCGCGTCGGAATCAACAATCCTCAGAAGGGACGGCTACCCAACCATACTAAGGATTTACATCGCAAAAGACAAATGACAAAGAGAGTGGAGACTCACAGTATCAGGTGTCGAGAGGGATGACAGGATATTGACGGAGAGGACTCGCAGCCGATCTGTGTGAAGGATCACAGGGACACCCAGGTCAGTTATCCAGTTATCCAAAAGTTTTGAGAATAGTCCAGCGAATTCAAAAAGTTTAGAGGGTATGAGAATAGTCCAGCGAGTAATCCAGGAGGGTTGAAACAGAGAAAAACATATCCAAGAAAAAACACGAACGTAACAGCAGCAGACAGACAGGTACCAGCGTGAAGCGGCAGCACAACCGCGCCAAGCGTTCTCACAACCGGAAATGGAAATGACGTTCGATGTAGTGAACAGCTGTCGTCAGCACCCCCAGTCCCCGCGGCCTTGAGGCTGGCTCTCCTGCGGGGGTCAGGCTGCCGAACGACTGAAGAAACGTCAGTCCCCGCGGCCTTGAGGCTGGCTCTCCTGCGGGGGTCAGGCTGCCGAACGACTGAAGAAACGTCAGTCCCCGCGGCCTTGAGGCTGGCTCTCCTGCGGGGGTCAGGCTGCCGAACGACTGAAGAAACGTCAGCACCCCCAGTCCCCGCGGCCTTGAGGCTGGCTCTCCTGCGGGGGTCAGGCTGCCGAACGACTGAAGAAACGTCAGCACCACCAGTCCTCGCGGCCTTGAGGCTGGCTCTCCTGCGGGGGTCAGGCTGCCGAACGACTGAAGAAACGTCAGTCCCCGCGGCCTTGAGGCTGGCTCTCCTGCGGGGGTCAGGCTGCCGAACGACTGAAGAAACGTCAGCCCCCTCAGTCCCCGCGGCCTTGAGGCTGGATCTCCTGCGGGGGTCAGGCTGCCGAACGACTGAAGAAACGTCAGCCCCCTCAGTCCCCGCGGCCTTGAGGCTGGCTCTCCTGCGGGGGTCAGGCTGCCGAACGACTGAAGAAACGTCAGCATCCCCAGTCCTCGCGGCCTTGAGGCTGGCTCTCCTGCGGGGGTCAGGCTGCCGAACGACTGAAGAAACGTCAGTCCCCGCGGCCTTGAGGCTGGCTCTCCTGCGGGGGTCAGACAGCCGAGCGACTGAAGAAACGTCAGCACCCCCAGTCCCCGCGGCCGTGAGGCTTTCTCTCCTGCGGGGGTCAGGCTGCCGAACGACTGAAGAAATGTCAGCACCCCCAGTCCCCGCGGCCTTGAGGCTGGCTCTCCTGCGGGGGTCAGGCTGCCGAACGACTGAAGAAACGTCAGCACCACCAGTCCTCGCGGCCTTGAGGCTGGCTCTCCTGCGGGGGTCAGGCTGCCGAACGACTGAAGAAACGTCAGTCCCCGCGGCCTTGAGGCTGGCTCTCCTGCGGGGGTCAGGCTGCCGAACGACTGAAGAAACGTCAGCCCCCTCAGTCCCCGCGGCCTTGAGGCTGGATCTCCTGCGGGGGTCAGGCTGCCGAACGACTGAAGAAACGTCAGCCCCCTCAGTCCCCGCGGCCTTGAGGCTGGCTCTCCTGCGGGGGTCAGGCTGCCGAACGACTGAAGAAACGTCAGCATCCCCAGTCCTCGCGGCCTTGAGGCTGGCTCTCCTGCGGGGGTCAGGCTGCCGAACGACTGAAGAAACGTCAGTCCCCGCGGCCTTGAGGCTGGCTCTCCTGCGGGGGTCAGACTGCCGAACGACTGAAGAAACGTCAGCACCCCCAGTCCCCGCGGCCTTGAGGCTGGCTCTCCTGCGGGGGTCAGGCTGCCGAACGACTGAAGAAACGTCAGCACCACCAGTCCTCGCGGCCTTGAGGCTGGCTCTCCTGCGGGGGTCAGGCTGCCGAACGACTGAAGAAACGTCAGTCCCCGCGGCCTTGAGGCTGGCTCTCCTGTGGGGGTCAGACTGCCGAACGACTGAAGAAACGTCAGCACCCCCAGTCCCCGCGGCCTTGAGGCTGGCTCTCCTGCGGGGGTCAGGCTGCCGAACGACTGAAGAAACGTCAGCACCCTCAGTCCCCGCGGCCTTGAGGCTGGATCTCCTGCGGGGGTCAGACTGCCGAACGACTGAAGAAACGTCAGCACCCCCAGTCCCCGCTGCCTTGAGGCTGGCTCTCCTGCGGGGGTCAGGCTGCCGAACGACTGAAGAAACGTCAGCACCCTCAGTCCCCGCGGCCTTGAGGCTGGATCTCCTGCGGGGGTCAGACAGCCGAACGACTGAAGAAACGTCAGCACCACCAGTCCCCGCGGCCTTGAGGCTGGCTCTCCTGCGGGGGTCAGACTGCCGAACGACTGAAGAAACGTCAGCACCCCCAGTCCCCGCTGCCTTGAGGCTGGCTCTCCTGCGGGGGTCAGGCTGCCGAACGACTGAAGAAACGTCAGCACCCCCAGTCCCCGCTGCCTTGAGGCTGGCTCTCCTGCGGGGGTCAGGCTGCCGAACGACTGAAGAAACGTCAGCACCCCCAGTCCCCGCGGCCTTGAGGCTGGCTCTCCTGCGGGGGTCAGGCTGCCGAACGACTGAAGAAACGTCAGCACCCCCAGTCCCCGCGGCCGTGAGGCTGGCTCTCCTGTGGGGGTCAGACTGCCGAACGACTGAAGAAACGTCAGCACCCCCAGTCCCCGCTGCCTTGAGGCTGGCTCTCCTGCAGGGGTCAGGCTGCCGAACGACTGAAGAAACGTCAGCACCCTCAGTCCCCGCGGCCTTGAGGCTGGATCTCCTGCGGGGGTCAGACAGCCGAACGACTGAAGAAACGTCAGCACCACCAGTCCCCGCGGCCTTGAGGCTGGCTCTCCTGCGGGGGTCAGACTGCCGAACGACTGAAGAAACGTCAGCACCCCCAGTCCCCGCTGCCTTGAGGCTGGCTCTCCTGCGGGGGTCAGGCTGCCGAACGACTGAAGAAACGTCAGCACCCCCAGTCCCCGCTGCCTTGAGGCTGGCTCTCCTGCGGGGGTCAGGCTGCCGAACGACTGAAGAAACGTCAGCACCCCCAGTCCCCGCGGCCTTGAGGCTGGCTCTCCTGCGGGGGTCAGGCTGCCGAACGACTGAAGAAACGTCAGCACCCCCAGTCCCCGCGGCCTTGAGGCTGGCTCTCCTGCGGGGGTCAGACAGCCGAGCGACTGAAGAAACGTCAGCACCCCCAGTCCCCGCGGCCGTGAGGCTTTCTCTCCTGCGGGGGTCAGGCTGCCGAACGACTGAAGAAATGTCAGCACCCCCAGTCCCCGCGGCCGTGAGGCTGGCTCTCCTGCGGGGGTCAGGCTGCCGAACGACTGAAGAAACGTCAGCACCCCCAGTCCCCGCGGCCTTGAGGCTGGCTCTCCTGCGGGGGTCAGGCTGCCGAACGACTGAAGAAACGTCAGCACCCTCAGTCCCCGCGGCCTTGAGGCTGGCTCTCCTGCGGGGGTCAGACAGCCGAGCGACTGAAGAAACGTCAGCACCCTCAGTCCCCGCGGCCGTGAGGCTTTCTCTCCTGCGGGGGTCAGGCTGCCGAACGACTGAAGAAACGTCAGCACCCCCAGTCCCCACGGCCGTGAGGCTGGCTCTCCTGCGGGGGTCAGGCTGCCGAACGACTGAAGAAACGTCAGCACCCCCAGTCCCCGCGGCCGTGAGGCTGGCTCTCCTGCGGGGGTAAGGCTGCCGAACGACTGAAGAAACGTCAGCACCCCCAGTCCCCGCGGCCTTGAGGCTGGCTCTCCTGCGGGGGTTAGACTGCCGAACGACTGAAGAAACGTCAGCACCCCCAGTCCCCTTGGCCTTGAGGCTGGCTCTCCTGCGGGGGTTAGACTGCCGAACGACTGAAGAAACGTCAGCACCCCCAGTCCCCGCGGCCTTGAGGCTGGCTCTCCTGCGGGGGTCAGGCTGCCGAACGACTGAAGAAACGTCAGCACCCTCAGTCCCCGCGGCCTTGAGGCTGGCTCTCCTGCGGGGGTCAGACTGCCGAACGACTGAAGAAACGTCAGCACCCTCAGTCCCCGCGGCCTTGAGGCTGGCTCTCCTGCGGGGGTCAGGCTGCCGAACGACTGAAGAAACGTCAGCACCCCCAGTCCCCGCGGCCTTGAGGCTGGCTCTCCTGCGGGGGTCAGGCTGCCGAACGACTGAAGAAACGTCAGCACCCTCAGTCCCCGCGGCCTTGAGGCTGGCTCTCCTGCGGGGGTCAGGCTGCCGAACGACTGAAGAAACGTCAGCACCCCCAGTCCCTGCGGGGGTCAGACAGCCGAACGACTGAAGAAACGTCAGCACCCCCAGTCCCCGCTGCCTTGAGGCTGGCTCTCCTGCGGGGGTCAGGCTGCCGAACGACTGAAGAAACGTCAGCACCCCCAGTCCCCGCTGCCTTGAGGCTGGCTCTCCTGCGGGGGTCAGACAGCCGAACGACTGAAGAAACGTCAGCACCCCCAGTCCCCGCGGCCTTGAGGCTGGCTCTCCTGCGGGGGTCAGGCTGCCGAACGACTGAAGAAACGTCAGCACTCTCAGTCCCCGCGGCCGTGAGGCTGGCTCTCCTGCGGGGGTCAGGCTGCCGAACGACTGAAGAAACGTCAGCACCCTCAGTCCCCGCTGCCGTGAGGCTGGCTCTCCTGCGGGGGTCAGGCTGCCGAACGACTGAAGAAACGTCAGCAAGATGGTAGAAAACTGTAAACTTCTTGTCTATTTCCACCCACTGCTACTTCTACCAGCGACGGGAATAAGTGCAGCTACAATAGCTCAATATGTGGTAGAGCGTTGCTATAGAGTGACGATATTCTATTGCAATAGGTAGCATTTCAAAGTCAATACCAAATCAAAACTAGTTAGCATCATTTGTAATTGAAAAGGTTTAATGACAATATGGTTATGGTTACACTTAAAATAGTTACAAAATAGATATATGAGATGATAAAAACTTAATTGTACCCAGGATATATGTAAAATGTTACCTGAGAGATAGAGAGGGAGAGAGAGGGAGAGAGAGAGAGAGAAAGAAAAGAGTAGGTAAAGAGAGAGAGAGAGAGACCCGAGAATCAGAAAGGAAAGAGCCAGATCAACCGTTACAATCTTCTTTTATCCTTTCCCTGACCATGTGACTGAAACCCAAATGTGAGACGTTCCAATCAGATAATGACCACTTCCCCCACTGTACTAAAGCTGTGAGCATTAGAAGACCCCGATGTACACACATCTTCACTAGCACTATCAGCACCTCTGTGTCTTTAGGAACTCCAAATGCTCCTTGTGGTAGAAAGAGGGCATGGAAAACAGTAAATGCAAATGTCTTTGTTCATTTTCCAATATCTTGGATTATTTTCAATCCTACAAAACCTAAGGAAGAATGACTTGATTTGATAAATTATGTGTTTTGGTAGTTTTACTGCTGTTGGGGCAGGAAAGATGGTCAGGAGAACAGTTTGAAAAACTGACCTGAATATTGAGAAATGCGTCCTAGTGATTGTAAAATATTTCAGTAAATACAGTAAAGTTGTCCAGAATGAGACCCACGTCATGTGACCAGCAGTAATGTTAGTAATGTAGTTAGTGTCACGTGACCAGCTGTCAATAGCCGCGTTTCCATCACCCTTCAAATTGCGCAAATTGAAATTGAGGATACGCCCAATGGAAACACGTAAATTTAGCAAAATCTCCCATATATCGCAAAAAAGTTTTTACACTCACATGAGGTGGTTTTTCAGGCAATTCGAAAAAGGAATATTTTGCAAAACTGCAATGGAAACAGTTTTTGCGCATTCACAGGTCACCTGACGTACGTAAAAGTCACATGATCAAAGTCACATGATCATTCTTTAAAGAAGGCACGGTATGTTTAGATAGAAGACGAGACAGAGTTATTTATTAAACTCATAAAAGTTTAAGAATTACGGGAATACTGGATTCTAAACAACAAAGAAATGCCACAATTTATCAAGAGCTTGAAGCAGATCTGAGGGAAAACCCCCAGAAACACCTCATACGTGCCGCTCCCAGTATAAGGGTCTTTCCTTGACATTAATGTTGGAAAACATGCCTACGTCTCCTTCCATTAATAATAATGGCTAGTGCGGCGGCTGATATACATAAACCTACCAACATCCGTTCCCATGATTTTTGGAATGACTTATGAGAGTAAAAAATTACGCTTCAGTCGCATAACTTCGGTTAATGGAAAATCCGTCATTTCACAACAGTTTTTTATCGACATTTAGAAAATATCGCAAAAGTTTTGCGCAAATCTGTAATGTAAACGCAGCTAGTGTCAGGATCAGTCGAGGCTCAGCAGGACGGGCTCGTGGTCCGTCTCCCTCAGGAAGCGCAGCAGGTCGTCAGGTTTGAGCCCCATGGTGGCGCTGTTGGTCATGGGGTGGAAATAGAGCCACTGGTGTGCGCCGTGGGTCAGGTCTCGGTCCAGCACCACCGTCACGCTGCGGGCGGAGTCGCAGAAGAGCGCGAGCGGCGTCACGCAGCCCTGCCGCACACGCAGCGTCTCCAGCAGCAGAGCCTCGTCCGCCAGCCGCAGGTTCCCTCCGCCGAGCCCCAGGCGCCGAGACACCTCGCCCAGGTCCAGCCGCCGGTCGTGCCGCACGCTCAGCAGCCACAGGCTCTTCTTACGCTTGTCCTTCAGGAACAGGTTCTTCGTGACCGCGCCGCTCAGATGAGCCACATGAGGCATCATCTCCTCCACCGTAAACACCTAAAAACAACAACAACAATTGTAAAGAAGGCCAGAATTAGGGTTAACTTCAAGTGTCTTCGTTTCCTTTTCTATATGCAAAATTGACTCATACGTCGCAGCATCCGTCCAGCGAGCCAATCAGCGCCGCGGAAAAGACGTGCGGGTAAAGGTGTGCAGGTAAAGGTGTGCGGGTAAAGACGTGTGCAGGTAAAGACGTGTGCGGGTAAAGACGTGTGCGGGTAAAGGTGTGCGGGTAAAGGTGTGCGGGTAAAGGTGTGCAGGTAAAGGTGTGCAGGTGGGCAGAGTCCTCGAGGCGGTGCGCTGGAGTGAGTTGCCGGGGGGACGGTCGAGCTCGCTGCCGGCCGTCTGGGTGCTGGAGGGGCGGCTGCCGTCCGTTAGGGAGCGGAGTCGCCGCCGCCGTTCGCCGTGGGCCAGAGTCTGCTGCCATCAGCCATGAAGGGGAGGAGCAGGTAACGGGGGACTCCTGCCGTCTTCCCGTACCCGGAGGAGCCGTCGCCGTCCACCAGGCGGCGGAGGAGTGTCGAGCCGTCCACCGAGGGCTATCCAGCGCCACCGCCAGGCACCGCAGAGAAGATCGCCCAGCTGGTGGAGGACCAGATGGCAGCGCGTTGTGGGAACTGGACCAAGATTTTTTTCCCTCTCTCGTCTATGTCGCTCCTCATGCTTCCGTCTCCTTTTCTCTCGCCTCGTCCTGCTCCTGGGGTTATGGACAGCCATACCCCCAGGTGCCGCGGCCACGGTGATCGGTCCCCCAGGGGGAGGGGGGAGGAGTAGACGCAGTCTCGGGTGTACCCCCGGCCTGCGAGGGGCGATGGGGGTGTGTGGCGAGCAGGACGAGGCCGAGGGCCGTGAGAGAGCGGCGCG
The DNA here is from genome assembly GCF_029890125.1 of Rhinichthys klamathensis goyatoka. Classification (NCBI taxonomy): domain Eukaryota; kingdom Metazoa; phylum Chordata; class Actinopteri; order Cypriniformes; family Leuciscidae; genus Rhinichthys; species Rhinichthys klamathensis. The sequence continues at coordinate 1,126,489 of NW_026606690.1, forward strand.
AGGCCGGTGGCGTGATTACTGATGAGCGACACCTGTGCGACGCACCGGTCTCGTATCTCTCACAGAGGCATAAAGGAGGAGCGACGACAGTGAAGATCGAGAGAGGAACAGGCCTGGACTTGTGTTTTGTTTTAATGTATGTGACAGCAGTCGTCCGTGAAGGGCTGCTGTCTTTTACTTTCATTTTGTATTTTATGTATTTGTTTTATTTTGTTATTAAAGTCTGTTGAACGTTCGCTGGCTCCCGCCTCCTCCTTCCCACAACATCTAACCTCATCACAGTATGCAAATGACAATACAAACTAGCTCGTAAAGATGTTCGTATGTATATTTACATACTAGTTTCCTCACGGATATCATTGTTATATTTAGAAGACATAATCTAAGTGCCTTTTATGCATTATATGGTCTATTTATTATATATATCTCTCACTTCTAGAGGTAAAGCACTCTTTGGGCGCATGCGCACTCCATCTCTGTCCTCAGCGCGGAATATCAGCCGCTCAGTATTCATCATTCCTAGCAGTGCACTTTCCTTATAATGCCACATTGGTTTTTCCTATTGTACTGTATTAATCATTGTAATTTAATATTCATTGTGGAGATTACTGTTACTTTGTTTATTGTGACTACTATTGTTTGTCATTGGTATTTGTACTTATCTATTTTTCTTATATCTTTAATTTATAGAAAACCACACACACATGCAGACAGACTTGAGTTGTGGTGACAGTAAATGGGTTATTCCCAAATAGCTGATCATCTCTAGTTACAGCCTCTCTCCGGACGGTGTAGTGGGTCTGTTATCAACCGGCAAATTCAGCTCCTACTAGCCATCACTTTTACAACAACAGAGCATCTTAATGTTGATAATATCCTCGTGCCTTCTTACAGTCACAGTCTTCAGATTACAGCTTGTGTGAGTATATGATGAGTCATACGACACCAACTCATACTAAATTGATTGAGATGAAAAGGTAAAATTATGACATAATTAAGTGGGAATAATTAAGTTTATTACATATTATGACTAAAGTTGAAATGATGAGATAAAGTCTAAATTGTGACATAGGCCTACCAAATTGTAATTATGAGAGTAAAAAGTCGAAATGTATTTTTTTTTTGTCATTTTCGACTTATGTCATAAATGACTTAGTATGCCATATTTTCGAATTTGTTTTCTTTTTACGTCCTAATTTTGACTTTTCATATGACTTGGTATGTCATAATTTCGAATTATGTCGTGAAAATGATTTCCACGCGCATGTTTTCCCCCCTTCCGTGGCGGATTCGCCCCTCACACACGTGTCATCGGAACTCTTCCGTGTTAACTCCGGTTATCCCCACCTCTGGATGGTCGATGCAGGTCGTGTCGATTTTCAGACGCTTGAGAAACTCTTCCAGCTCTTTCCTCAGATCAGACGCCATCGTGACTTTAACAGCTTCAACTCACGAACAGAATGTTTACAACGAACAGAATATTTACATGATTCACAGCAGACAAGAGCTGTGATTGGTCCAGCCTCACACTAAACTACTGTGATTGGTCAGGAGGTACCGGTGTTGAGCAAAGGGACATCGACTTGTTTATTAACAAGATAGCGTGGGAATAACCATTCATATTAAAACTATATTTAAAAGTAAATAATTATTATCAAAGGAGGAATAGTTCAAGTGATCCTGGATATGTGCAGTATTTTCCTCAGACCACAGCGGACTGCTTCCGGTTCCAGGGCTGTTCAACAGCGCCGCCTGCTGGCCGCCAGTGAGACTCAGAGTATCAACCACTTCACTGTTCGACACATCTTTATCCTTCATTAAATAAGTTCAGAAGATAAACGTAATTGTCAATACTTATTTTACGTAAAACACTTAAAATCACCATGAAATCAAAATGGTAATTTCTATTTTTTTATGGAATATTGCAGTGTTTATTGTAAATGATTTATGGGTGCACATCATTGTTTTTAATAATCTTGAATCAGAATAAGTTCCTCTTGCAGCATCTCTTCTCTTCTCTGATGACGAGGGCGGGGCAACCTGTCACTCACATGAGATCCACCAATAGCAAACCACAACCATCCAATCAGTTCCCCACAGACACAATCAAGCCCCGCCCACGTGTTCTCATTCCAGAAGCGCTTCACTCGGATATACGACACAATAGAGGAGAAAAGACGAGCGCAACTTCAGTTTCATGTCAACTTTAACTTAAAATCCTTAAAACGCACTGATTCACATCATATCAGTCAATGTAGACTAGCTCAAAAACAGTCTGAAGATTCAGGACACGGCAGAAACAGCATGTCCTGACAGAAAGGCGCTCAGACAGAAGCTGTTTCCAGTGTTTTACTGATCACTTGTCCTCGGGTTTGTTGAAGCAGTAGGTGAGGCAGCACTTCCCACAGTAATGCCTGTCGAAGTGACTGGCCATGAAGACGCCGGCGCCGCACTCATCAGCCGGACACTCGCGCCGCAGACGGTGGATCTTCCCGTTCTCATCCACCTGCAGACCAGCAGCATTAGTGTCACACACACACACACACACTCACACTCTCACTCACACACTCTCACACTCTCACTCACACTCTCTCACTCACACACTCTCTCGCTCACACACTCACACACTCTCACACACTCACTCTCACACACTCACTCTCACACACACACTCTCACACACACACTCTCGCTCTCTCACGCTCACTCTCACACACACTCTTGCTCTCTCACTCTCACACACACTCTCGCTCTCTCACTCTCACACACACTCTTGCTCTCTCACGCTCACTCTCACACACACTCTCGCTCTCTCACGCTCACTCTCACACTCTCTCACACACTCTTGCTCTCTCATACGCTCACTCTCACACACACTCTTGCTCTCTCACGCTCACACACACACTCTCTCACTCTCACACTCCCTCTCGCTCTCTCACTCTCACACACACTCTTGCACTCTCACTCTCACACACACTCTTGCTCTCTCACTCTCACTCTCACACACACTCTCGCTCTCTCACTCTCACACACACTCTCGCTCTCTCACTCTCACACACACTCTCGCTCTCTCACGCTCACTCTCACACACACTCTCGCTCTCTCATACGCTCACTCTCACACACACTCTTGCTCTCTCACTCTCACACACACTCTCGCTCTCTCACTCTCACACACACTCTCGCTCTCTCACTCTCACTCTCACACACACTCTTGCTCTCTCACGCTCACACACACACTCTCTCACTCTCACTCACTCACACTCACTCTCGCTCTCTCACTCTCACACACACTCTTGCTCTCTCACTCTCACTCTCACACACACTCTTGCTCTCTCACTCTCACTCTCACACACACTCGCTCTCTCACTCTCACACACACTCTCGCTCTCTCACTCTCGCTCTCTCACGCTCACTCTCACACACACTCGCTCTCTCACTCTCACACACACTCTCGCTCTCTCACTCTTGCTCTCTCACGCTCACTCTCACACACACTCTCGCTCTCTCACTCTCGCTCTCTCACGCTCACTCTCACACACACTCGCTCTCTCACTCTCACACACACTCTCGCTCTCTCACTCTTGCTCTCTCACGCTCACTCTCACACACACTCGCTCTCTCATACGCTCACTCTCACACACACTCTTGCTCTCTCACTCTCACTCTCACACACACTCGCTCTCTCATACGCTCACTCTCACACACACTCTTGCTCTCTCACTCTCACTCTCACACACACTCTCGCTCTCTCACTCACACTCTTGCTCTCTCACGCTCACTCTCACACACACTCTTGCTCTCTCACTCTCACACACACTCTCGCTCTCTCACTCTCGCTCTCTCACGCTCACTCTCACACACACTCGCTCTCTCACTCTCACACACACTCTCGCTCTCTCACTCTTGCTCTCTCACGCTCACTCTCACACACACTCGCTCTCTCATACGCTCACTCTCACACACACTCTTGCTCTCTCACGCTCACTCTCACACACACTCGCTCTCTCATACGCTCACTCTCACACACACTCTTGCTCTCTCACTCTCACTCTCACACACACTCTCGCTCTCTCACTCACACTCTTGCTCTCTCACGCTCACTCTCACACACACTCTTGCTCTCTCACTCTCACACACACTCTCGCTCTCTCACTCTCACACACACTCTCGCTCTCTCACTCTCACACACACTCTCGCTCTCTCACTCTCACACACACTCTCGCTCTCTCACTCTCACACACACTCTCGCTCTCTCATACGCTCACTCTCACACACACTCTTGCTCTCTCACGCTCACTCTCACACACACTCTCGCTCTCTCACTCTCACACACACTCTCGCTCTCTCATACGCTCACTCTCACACACACTCTCGCTCTCTCACTCACACTCTTGCTCTCTCACGCTCACTCTCACACACACTCTTGCTCTCTCACTCTCACACACACTCTCGCTCTCTCACTCTCACACACACTCTCGCTCTCTCACTCTCACACACACTCTCGCTCTCTCATACGCTCACTCTCACACACACTCTTGCTCTCTCACTCTCACTCTCGCTCTCTCACTCTCACTCTCACACACACTCTTGCTCTCTCACGCTCACTCTCACACACACTCTCGCTCTCTCACTCTCACACACACTCTTGCTCTCTCACGCTCACTCTCACACACACTCTCGCTCTCTCATACGCTCACTCTCACACACACACACTCTTGCTCTCTCACGCTCACACTCACTCTCTCACGCTCACTCTCACACACACTCTCGCTCTCTCACTCTCACTCTCACACACACACTCTTGCTCTCGCACGCTCACTCTCACACACACTCTCTCTCTCACTCTCACTCTCACACACACTCTCGCTCTCTCACTCTCACTCTCACACACACTCTTGCTCTCGCACACTCACTCTCACACACACTCTCGCTCTCTCACTCTTGCTCTCTCACGCTCACTCTCACACACACTCTCGCTCTCTCACTCTCACACACACACTCTTGCTCTCTCATGCTCACACTCACTCTCTCACTCTCACACACACTCTCACTCACACACTCTCACTCACACACTCTCTCGCTCACACACTCACACACACACACTCACTCTCTCACACACACTCTCGCTCTCTCATGCTCACTCTCACACACACTCTTGCTCTCTCACTCTCACACACACTCTCGCTCTCGCTCTCTCACTCTCACACACACTCTTGCTCACTCTCACACACACTCTCCAGATGTTTCCAGAGGTCATATATCCTCTTCTTAATATCATTAATTCATCTTTGTCTCTAGGATACGTACCAAAAACCTTTAAACTGGCTATGATAAAACCGCTTGTTAAAAAACCACAACTTGATCCTACAGAATTAGTCAATTACAGGCCGATCTCGAATCTGCCTTTTCTGTCAAAGATATTAGAAAAAGCAGTATCTTCACAACCATGTTCCTTTCTAGAAAGAAATGATATCTGTGAGGATTTTCAGTCCGGATTTAGACCGTACCATAGCACTGAGACCGCTCTCATTAGAGTCACAAATGATTTGCTCTTATCATCCGATCGTGGTTGTATCTCTCTATTAGTGTTACTCGATCTTAGTGCTGCATTTGACACCATTGACCACAATATTCTTTTAAATAGACTAGAAAATTATGTTGGCATTAGCGGAATTGCATTAGCATGGTTTAAATCATACTTAACTGACCGTTATCAGTTTGTAGCAGTAAATGAAGAGATGTCTTATCGATCACAAGTTCAGTATGGCGTACCACAAGGCTCAGTACTAGGACCGTTGCTGTTCACTCTGTACATGCTACCATTAGGAGATATCATTAGGAAACATGGAGTTAGCTTTCACTGTTATGCCGATGATACTCAGCTGTATATTTCTTCAAAACCCAACGAAACTTACCAATTCACAAAATTAACGGAATGCATAGCTGATATAAAAAATTGGATGACTAGTAATTTCCTACTACTAAATTCTGAAAAGACAGAGATTCTAATTATTGGACAAAAAACTATAAAAAACTATAAAAACTACGTAATAACCCAGAATACTGTCTAACACTTAATGGCTGCTCTGTCAAGTCTTCGTCGTCGGTTAGGAACCTGGGTGTGCTCTTTGATACCAACCTTTCTTTTGAAAGTCACGTGTCTAGTATCTGTAAAACTGCATTTTTCCATCTTAAAAATATATCTAAATTACGCCATATGCTCTCATTGGGAAATGCGGAACAATTAGTCCATGCGTTCATGACCTCAAGGCTAGATTACTGTAATGCTCTATTGGGTGGTTGCCCTGCACGCTTAATAAACAAACTACAGCTAGTTCAAAACGCCGCAGCTCGAGTTCTTACCAGAGCCAGGAAGTGTGACCATATTAGCCCGGTTCTGTCAACACTGCATTGGCTGCCTATTAAACATCGTATACATTTTAAAATATTGTTGATTACCTACAAAGCACTAAATGGTTTAGCTCCGCAGTACTTGAGCGAGCTCTTAACGCATTATAGTCCTTCACGTCTATTGCGATCTCAAAACTCCGGCCAGTTGATAATACCTAGAATATCTAAATCGACTGCTGGCGGTAGATCCTTTTCCTATTTAGCACCAAAACTTTGGAACAGTCTTCCTAACATTGTCCGGGAAGCAGACACACTCTGTCAGTTCAAAGCTAGACTAAAAACACATCTCTTTGACCTGCCATACACATAATACATTATAGACTTCTATAAATTCAATGTTAGGCTGCATAGATTAGGTCAGCCGGAACTGGGAACACTTCCCTTAAATCCAGATGTACTCGTTACATCATAAGAAGAATGGCATCTACGCTAATATTAGTGTCTTTGTTTATCCCGAGGTTTTCCCGCAGCCTGCCGGATCCAGGCCGTGTCCAGATCTGACGAAGGAGATTCGCCTGGACCCGATGACAATGCAGTGCTGAAGTGCCAACTAGCCTCTCCCTATGGAGGATCCCTTTCCCACTCTACAGATAAAGCGCTGTGAATTCCGGCTCGCGTACCCCGAAGTGATAAAATAAAACAAAATTCTGTATCAAATTTTATAGGCAAGAAAGTAGTTTGTTTAGGCTGGGTTGTATGAATTACAAACCTGCGCACATATTTTAAAAAGCACATAACTATAGAATTCTGAATGAGCATGTGAACGCCGTCAGCGTTAATCACAGGTTCGCGTTTAAAGTCTGATCATTTCGACGGAGGTGAATCAATCAAAGTTAACTTTAGCTGGAAGTAACATTATTCAAGAACCGCTATAACGCCAAAACAATCTGTTACCTTAAATTATATGTTTATCTCTGTAAAGCTGCTTTGAAACAATCCATTGTTAAAAGCGCTATATAAATGAAGATGACTTGACTTGACTCTCGCTCTCTCATACGCTCACTCTCACACACACTCTCGCTCTCTCATACGCTCACTCTCACACACACTCTCGCTCTCTCACGCTCACACACACACTCTCTCACTCTCACTCACTCACACTCACTCTCTCACGCTCACTCTCACACACACTCTCGCTCTCTCACTCTCACACACACTCTCGCTCTCTCATACGCTCACTCTCACACACACTCTCGCTCTCTCATACGCTCACTCTCACACACACTCTTGCTCTCTCACTCTCACACACACTCTCGCTCTCTCATACGCTCACTCTCACACACACTCTTGCTCTCTCACGCTCACACAAACACTCTCTCACTCTCACTCACTCACACTCACTCTCTCACGCTCACTCTCACACACACTCTCGCTCTCTCACTCTCACACACACTCTCGCTCTCTCATACGCTCACTCTCACACACACTCTTGCTCTCTCACGCTCACACACACACTCTCTCACTCTCACTCACTCACACTCACTCTCTCACGCTCACTCTCACACACACTCTCGCTCTCTCACTCTCACACACACTCTCGGTCTCTCACTCTCACACACACTCTCGGTCTCTCATACGCTCACTCTCACACACACTCTCTCACACACACTCTCGCTCTCTCATACGCTCACTCTCACTCTCGGTCTCTCACTCTCACACACACTCTCGGTCTCTCATACGCTCACTCTCACACACACTCTCACACACACACTCTCTCACTCTCACACACACTCTCTCACTCTCACTCTCACACACACTCTAGCTCTCTCACGCTCACACACACTCTCTCACTCTCACTCTCACACACACTCTCGCTCTCGCTCTCTCACTCTCACACACACACTCTTGCTCTCTCACGCTCACACACACTCTCTCACTCACACTCTCGCTCTCTCATACGCTCACTCTCACACTCTCACACACACACTCTTGCTCTCTCACGCTCACACACACTCTCTCACTCTCACTCTCACACACACTCTTGCTCTCTCACACACTCTTGCTCTCTCATACGCTCACTCTCACACACACTCTCACTCTCACACACACTCTCGCTCTCTCACTCTCACACACACTCTCTCACTCTCACTCTCACACACACTCTCGCTCTCTCACTCTCACACACACTCTCGCTCTCTCACTCTCACACACACTCTCGCTCTCTCACTCTCACACACACTCTCGCTCTCTCACTCTCACACACACTCTTGCTCTCTCACGCTCACTCTCACACACACTCTCGCTCTCTCACTCTCACACACTCTCGCTCTCTCACTCTCACACACTCTCGCTCTCTCACTCTCACACACACACTCTCGCTCTCTCACGCTCACACTCACTCTCTCACGCTCACTCTCACACACACTCTCGCTCTCTCACTCTCACACACACACTCTTGCTCTCTCACTCTCACACACACACTCTTGCTCTCTCACTCTCACACACACACTCTTGCTCTCTCACGCTCACACTCACTCTCTCACACACTCTCGCTCTCTCACTCTCACTCTCACACACACACTCTTGCTCTCTCACACTCACTCTCTCTCATACGCTCACTCTCACACACACACTCTTGCTCTCTCACGCTCACACTCACTCTCTCACGCTCACTCTCACACACACTCTCGCTCTCTCACTCTCACTCTCACACACACACTCTTGCTCTCTCACGCTCACACTCACTCTCTCACGCTCACTCTCACACTCTCTCGCTCTCTCACTCTCACACACACTCTTGCTCTCGCACGCTCACTCTCACACACACTCTCGCTCTCTCATACGCTCACGCTCACACACACACTCTTGCTCTCTCACGCTCACACACACTCTCTCACTCTCACACACTCTCGCTCTCTCACGCTCACTCTCACACACTCTCGCTCTCTCTCTCACACACACTCTTGCTCTCTCACGCTCACTCTCACACACACTCTCGCTCTCTCATACGCTCGCTCTCTCATACGCTCACTCTCACACACACACGCTCACTCTCACACACACACTCACTCTCACACACACTCTCGCTCTCTCACGCTCACTCTCACACACACTCTCTCACTCTCTCTCACACACACTCTCTCACTCTCTCTCACACACACTCTTGCTCTCTCACACACTCTTGCTCTCTCACTCTCACACACACTCTCGCTCTCTCACTCTCACACACACTCTCGCTCTCTCACTCTCACACACACTCTCTCTCTCACACACACTCTCTCACTCTCACACACACTCCCTCACTCTCACACACTCTCTCACTCTCACACACACTCTCTCACTCTCACACACACTCTCGCTCTCTCACGCTCACTCACACACACTCGCTCTCTCACTCTCACACACACTCTTGCTCTCTCACGCTCACTCTCACACACACTCTCGCTCTCTCACTCTCACTCTCACACACACTCTCGCTCTCTCATACGCTCACTCTCACACACACACTCTTGCTCTCTCACTCTCACACACACTCTCTCACTCTCACACACACTCTCTCACTCTCACTCTCACTCTCACACACACTCTTACTCTCTCACTCTCTCTCACACACACTCTCGCTCTCTCACGCTCACTCTCACACACACTCTCGCTCTCTCACTCTCACACACACTCTCGCTCTCTCACTCTCACACACACTCTCGCTCTCTCACGCTCACTCTCACACACACACTCTTGCTCTCTCACTCTCACACACACTCTCGCTCTCTCACTCTCACACACACTCTCGCTCTCTCACGCTCACTCTCACACACACTCTCGCTCTCTCACTCTCACGCTCACTCTCACACACTCTCACTCTCACACACACTCTCTCACGCTCACTCTCACTCTTGCTCTCTCACTCTCACACACACTCTCTCACTCACACACACTCTCGCTCTCTCACTCTCACACACACTCTCGCTCTCTCACGCTCACTCTCACACACTCTCGCACTCTCACTCTCACACACACTCTCGCTCTCTCACTCTCACACACACTCTCGCACTCTCACTCTCACACACACTCTCGCACTCTCACTCTCACACACACTCTCGCTCTCTCATACGCTCACTCTCACTGAAACAGTGTTTTATTCACCTTGTAGTACTTGAGCACGGCCAGCTTCACTTTCTTCCTCTTGTGTTTGTTCTTCTTCGGCGTGGTGTAGGACTTCTTCTTCCTCTTCTTGGCTCCGCCGCGCAGACGGAGCACCAGGTGCAGCGTGGACTCCTGCACAGACACACACACACACGTGTTCACTGGTACTGATGTTTTACTGATATAATGAGAAAGTATTGGTGGTTGACCAATATATTGTCAAGGCTGATCATATTTGTAAATGATCTGCACTGCCGATGTGTCAGAAGTGGGAGTTTTTTATTTATTTTTATTTTGACAGTTCCTGTGAGGATCCGCTGTTTCTCCTGGTTTCCTCTCAGAGACTCTCGTACCTTCTGGATGTTGTAGTCGGACAGTGTGCGTCCGTCCTCCAGCTGCTTCCCAGCGAAGATCAGCCTCTGCTGGTCCGGAGGAATCCCTGCAACACACACACACAATCAGCACAGAGGACACGCTCACTCACACACACACACAATCAGCACAGAGGACACGCTCACTCACACACACACTCTCTCACACACACACAATCAGCACAGAGGACACGCTCACTCACACACACACTCTCTCACACACACACAATCAGCACAGAGGACACACTCTCTCTCACACACACACAATCAGCACAGAGGACACACTCTCTCTCACACACACACAATCAGCACAGAGGACACACTCACTCTCACACACTCTCTCTCTCTCACACACACACACAATCAGCACAGAGGACACGCTCACTCACACACACTCTCTCTCTCTCTCACACACACACAATCAGCACAGAGGACACACTCACTCTCACACACACACACACACTCACTCTCACACACACACTCACACTCACATACACACACTCAGCACAGAGGACACACACACTCTCTCACACACTCAAACTTTACTGTACATCACCTTCTTTGTCCTGGATCTTTGCCTTGACATTTTCAATAGAGTCTGACGGCTCGACCTGCAGGGCATCATGGGAAGATTACAGCAGGATCAGCAGGAGTGTGTGTGAGAGTGTGTGTGTATTAACAGGCCGTTCACTAATAAACTCAGTTCTTTCACTCTTCTCTTAAACAGTCTCTTTTCTGGAAACACCAGCATTCACTGGCTCCGCCCACATTCACTGGCCCCACCCACATTCACTGGCTCCACCCACATTCACTGGCTCCGCCCACATTCACTGACTCCGCCCACATTCCGATCAATATGTAAATTATGGGGTGGGAATAGTTTGGAGTTTGACTATTCGATTAAAATCGATCCTGTGGTCATGATTCAATTATAATTCAATATTCGATTTGGGATCTCAATAATAGAGTGATATTACTGTAATCTAAAGGAATGGTGCAGTGATGTGGAGAGACGGATGGGCGGAGGATATTAAACAGATTCTCAGAAAACCTCAGGAGAGATTTAATATGTAGATTCAATTATACGTTATTATTTTACTCTAGACTGAAGCTGCGTCTGACACTCACTCGTTCACTATATAGTGCAGCAGTTAGGAAGAAGTGAATGAAAAGAGTGAGTGAATGAAGTTCACATAGGAGACATGAACGGTTACTGAACACACACACAACACACTTCAGCAGATTCACATCGGTCACGTGTTTATTTATACAGCACTTTATACAATAGACTGCATGTATGCTATAACTGTAAAGTTGATTACTCCAAAGCGGCTCTCCAGTGTGTTCGTATTTTACTCGCGTCTAAAGCAGTAGCACATGTTCCTGCACAACCGGAGGCTGCAGTTCTAGGACCCCAGTTCCAGGACCCCAGCTCCAGGACCCCAGTTCTAGGACTACAGTTCTAGGACCCCAGTTCCAGGACCCTGGCTCCAGGACCCCAGTTCTAGGACCACAGTTCTAGGACCCCAGTTCCAGGACCCCAGCTCCAGGACCCCAGTTCTAGGACTACAGTTCTAGGACCCCAGCTCCAGGACCCCAGTTCTAGGACTACAGTTCTAGGACCCCAGTTCTAGGACCCCAGTTCCAGGACCCCAGTTCTAGGACTACAGTTCTAGGACCCCAGTTCCAGGACCCTGGCTCCAGGACCCCAGTTCTAGGACCACAGTTCTAGGACCCCAGTTCTAGGACTACAGTTCTAGGACCCCAGTTCCAGGACCCCAGTTCTAGGACTACAGTTCTAGGACCCCAGTTCCAGGACCCCAGCTCCAGGACCCCAGCTCCAGGACCCCAGTTCCAGGACCCCAGTTCCAGGACCCCAGTTCCAGGACCCCAGCTCCAGGACCCCAGTTCCAGGACCCCAGTTCTAGGACCCCAGTTCCAGGACCCCAGTTCCAGGACCCCAGTTCCAGGACCCCAGCTCCAGGACCCCAGTTCAAGGACTACAGTTCTAGGACCCCAGTTCCAGGACCCCAGTTCTAGGACTACAGTTCTAGGACCCCAGTTCCAGGACCCCAGCTCCAGGACCCCAGTTCCAGGACCCCAGTTCCAGGACCACAGTTCTAGGACCCCAGTTCCAGGACCCCAGTTCCAGGACCCCAGTTCCAGGACCCCAGCTCCAGGACCCCAGTTCCAGGACCCCAGTTCTAGGACCCCAGTTCCAGGACCCCAGTTCCAGGACCCCAGTTCAAGGACCCCAGTTCTAGGACCACAGTTCTAGGACCCCAGTTCCAGGACCCCAGCTCCAGGACCCCAGTTCTAGGACCACAGTTCTAGGACCCCAGTTCCAGGACCCCAGTTCTAGGACTACAGTTCTAGGACCCCAGTTCCAGGACCCCAGTTCCAGGACCCCAGCTCCAGGACCCCAGCTCCAGGACCCTAGTTCTAGGACTACAGTTCTAGGACCCCAGTTCCAGGACCCCAGCTCCAGGACCCCAGTTCCAGGACCCCAGTTCTAGGACCACAGTTCTAGGACCCCAGTTCCAGGACCCCAGCTCCAGGACCCCAGTTCCAGGACCCCAGTTCTAGGACCCCAGTTCTAGGACCCCAGTTCCAGGACCCCAGTTCCAGGACCCCAGTTCCAGGACCCCAGTTCTAGGACCACAGTTCTTGGACCCCAGTTCCAGGACCCCAGTTCAGGACCCCAGTTCCAGGACCACAGTTCTAGGACCCCAGTTCCAGGACCCCAGTTACAGGACCACAGTTCTAGGACCCCAGTTCCAGGACCCCAGTTCAAGGACTACAGTTCTAGGACCCCAGTTCCAGGACCCCAGTTCCAGGACCCCAGTTCCAGGACCCCAGTTCCAGGACCCCAGTTCCAGGACCCCAGTTACAGGACCCCAGTTCCAGGACCCCAGTTACAGGACCCCAGTTCCAGGACCCCAGTTCTAGGACCCCAGTTCCAGGACCCCAGTTCCAGGACCCCAGTTCAAGGACTACAGTTCTAGGACCCCAGTTCCAGGACCCCAGTTCTAGGACTACAGTTCTAGGACCCCAGTTCCAGGACCCCAGCTCCAGGACCCCAGTTCTAGGACCACAGTTTTAGGACCCCAGCTCCAGGACCCCAGCTCCAGGACCCCAGTTCCAGGACCCCAGTTCCAGGACTACAGTTCTAGGACCCCAGTTCCAGGACCCCAGCTCCAGGACCCTAGTTCTAGGACTACAGTTCTAGGACCCCAGCTCCAGGACCCCAGTTCCAGGACCCCAGTTCTAGGACCACAGTTCTAGGACCCCAGTTCCAGGACCCCAGTTCCAGGACCCCAGCTCCATGACCCCAGTTCCAGGACCACAGTTCTAGGACCCCAGTTCCAGGACCCCAGTTCCAGGACCCCAGTTCCAGGACCCCAGTTCCAGGACCCCAGCTCCAGGACCCCAGTTCTAGGACCCCAGCTCCAGGACCCTAGTTTTTTGTGACAGCGCCACCAACCGAACTGAATGATATAGCGGCGGCTGCGGTTTCAGAACAGCAGTTCTAGGATCCAGGTGGTTTAGTACATAGTATCAAGATCCACCTATTATCTTAAATCTTGATAGAAAAGAAAAAAAAAGAAAATAAATGTATATATATATATTTACAAATAAGATTATGGAATAGAAAAGCTCCTGCAGCAGGTGGATTAGAGCAAGTAGCATCAAGCTACATGACACAATTTAAAAGATTAATATTACACTTTTACTAAAAGCTCACTTTAAACGACCATCGAGTATTTGTATCATATTCCTGTCGCGGTTTAAAACGGTTTTAAGTCAAGACTTTTTTTTGTTGAAATGTTATATTTAGCATTTTATATGCAGCTAATGGCTACATCTTGCTTAGCAATACTGTAAACATTCTTTATTCAAATGAAAATATCCCAAATCACACGGAAATCACACACAAACCACATATACTCGAAATCGTGCATTAGTGCATTTATTAGCTTCTTGTTTCAGGTGAAGAGATGTGTCTTAGCTTAGTTATCACGGAGGTCAGAATGAGGAAGTGTACACAGCATACACAGGAGCGCGTCATGCAGAAGGGCAGGATTTATTGTCACGTTGAACCACGTGACATGATTGACAGCTGTACAGCGAATAAGAGCGCGCTGAGATCATAACTGACGCTGGCGGGTGCTGTATATTGCATACGTGAACACAAATATACCGGAGAAGACGTGAATGATTGCTTTATGAGTGATGATTTCTATTCAAAATAACGAACATTACAGATTAATAATTTTGCACTCCTGTCATAAATTAAGAAATTAATGTCACTGCAAACCAGTTTTATAAACAGTGGTCAACTATCGAAGCAGAGTCTTAAATCTTTCTAATGATGCTCAGTTTGTCCAGATCAAATAAGTAAGAGTGTGATGCTTTAACGAATAATGAATGTTAAACAACAATAATCTGGGGCCGTCTGTGATCTTTGCCGCGAAAGGGGTTAAATGAGTGTTTTTGGTGATCCAGTTCGGTAGGTGGCGCTGTAACAGAAAACCGGGGTCCTGAAACTGCGGTCCTAGAACTGCAGCCTCCGGTTGTGCAGGAATACCCTTCTCCTCTAAAGACTTACACCTCAAAGAAGGCGGAGCCTCAGAGCCACACCCCCGATTACATCATCACCACACAGACCAATGGGAGTTCAGTTCGCGGTGGATTGGGACACAGCCCTGGTGCCAATTAGGGGCCCCTCAAACACCGCCGATCTTGCGTCACTGGACAGGAACGGGGCCCTCGCCAGCAGTGATGCCGGTAACTTTTTTCAGTAACGAGTAATTTAACGCGTTACTATTTCCAAACCAGTAATCAGATTAAAATTACTTATCTAAGTTACTGTGCGTTACTATTTTTGTCATTTTCTTTAGTAGAAATGATGGCAGATATGCGATATGAAACTGAAATGTGTGCGAGAAGGCAGAATCGCGACACACTCCAACTCCCAGCGTTATCCTTCCCGTCCAGATCCAATGCTACCACATCTTTAAATTACTATTATTTTTTTAAGTTAACATTATAAAATACGTAGACCTACACCACAAAACTAGTTGAGGATAATTTCTTTAAAATTGGGCAATTCCAGCGTTATGGACGTGACATTTGAGGTAAAAAAAACTTGAAATGTAAATTCTCAGAAAATGCATTTAATACCATTATATTGAAACGTCTGTTTATCCATACTCCTTAATAAAGGAGTCCAGACATTAGAAAAAATATCAGTCTAGTCTACACATGCGTTTTATATTTAATATGAGGGAAATACACATCCGTAACGGACGTGACACAAAAAAACTTTAACTTTTAAGTGGCAAAAGTACAAAAAGTAATACTACCCACCGGATGAAGAAGGGTTGCCTCTCCACAGAACAAAATATTAATTTTGTCTTATTCTTCGTGTTCGCATTTATAAGGGAAAAACAATGTTAAGAGACAGTTCCCCGTTACGGACGTGAGCGCTCTGAAAGCGGCACTGAAAGACTGCTTTAAAACTTTCAGAGACATCAAACATAAAGTACAAAGCCATTCATTAAGGCGAATTTTGTTTTGTATTAATTGTATCTTAATTTTAATCAATGTTTCATCAACCAATTGTCTAGATTTAATAAATAAGAAGTAAATATAGCAGACAATAGATAATCACGACACGGAGGCGCCGGCGCGTGAACTGGAGCTCGTCTCATTAATGAACCGAGACACAGCGTATAAGGTAGCCCTTGCCTCACACACCTGAGAAATATATCTATAGAAAGCTTGAAATGTGTACTTTTACAGAACAATTCAAAACGAAAGAAAACAGACTTTTCTCTGAAAAGAACGAGATAGCCTTTGTGTTTTACTTTTATTTAACATATAAGCTTACTTGGCTCAACAAGTGACACATTATTACATATGCATTCATCAGATATTTTAAGGTTTTTTTTACGGTTTTAATTTTAAAATGACTTGGTAGCAGAAGGCCCCATAATGAAGCTCCGCCCCCATTGTACTGAGAGTCTAGCTCCGCCCCCACTGTACTGAGAGTCTAGCTCCGCCCTTGTTTGTCACTGTTTTTAACTGATTTGTTTTATTTCTCATCTTCAGTGCAGATCAGCATCACTCACTGTATCAACACTAACAGCTGCTACTGCGATCAGAAGAACACTCATCGGTGATTATTCCGAATGTGTGATCATCGCTCGTGCAGTGCTGTCTGTTCTCACACACACTCACTACACACACTCCCTCACTCACCTCGAGTGTGATGGTTTTACCCGTCAGCGTTTTCACGAAGATCTGCATGTTGGCGTCGCGTGCACCCTGACACACACAGCTTTAGCCCAAGTGTTCGTGTGTAGTGTGTAGTTTAACTCTGCGGCCGGCGAGTGAACACTCATCTATTCTACAAGAACAGCGGCACTAACGGAGAATCAGGAGAAGAGGAGCTCAGTGCGCATGCGCCGGTCTTCAGCGGGAGAGCGCGGTCCTACCATAGACGGGTCCTACTCTGCGCCTGATCAAAAACATTCATCAGCAAACCCTTATGCAAAGTAGGATTACTTGGCTTTGGTCAAGGCATAGCAAAATATAATGCATAATATATATAGTTTTTATTATCATCCAAAATATTTTTCCAGCGCAACAGTGCCATTTTTCATAAATAAACGAGCAATAAATACTAGGTACCATAGACATAATAAATACATTTATGTGAAAAGACATAATAAATGTATTTATTATGTCTATGCTAGATACAGCATCACCAGTGTCACGTGATCCTCGTTACTGTTCTCGGCGCTGTCGGGATGGACCAATCACAGCCGAGTGTGATTGCTGACGGGCCGTGTCTCAAATCAGCTGGATGACGATTGTATACTTGTTGATAAAATAAAATATTACTTGTATCTTATCAAATTTATTGTTTTTTTTTTTACTGAAAAGTCCAACTTGTTCTTCACTGTTAGACTCAAAGAGAAGTTTTAAAAAAAACTAAAAATGATTCCGGTCATAAGATATGTGATGATCATAAGATAGGCCTACATGTGGTGTAAAATTTTTACTTGAGTTAATTTGCATGTCATATGATGACGTCATAGTCTAGATCCTTTTCAAATGATTGTGTGAAGCTGTCATGTGCGGTATAATTATAATATAGCAATACTGTAATCCAAAAATACTACACAGAACAAACTGTCACTTACCCGAGGACAACATGTTAGAAAAAGTAAATAAATTAGATATATTTAGGACTCTTCGTGTTTTATGCGGTCTCTGATTACTTCCATTAATGTTTAATTATTCATACCACAACACTAAAATAAGTGTCTTTATAGAAATATTGTTCTATTATCTTAAAAGAGATATTGTGAAATGGTTTCTTCATTTTAAATGGACAGCAGTATAGTTACTCATGTCAAATACGTTTTCAGTATTATAAAGGTTAAATTAACAATTAATGATCTACAAGCATTTCACAGATTTATGTGCACTAATTATATAAAACTATAGTCAGTGCACTACAAATGAACTGTAATCTCTTATATGTTGAATTATTCAGCCGCTCAAACTAGGGAAAGCGAGTTTAGACTCAAAAGAGGAACATTACATTAGTATTAAGCATCAGAAATTCATTAAACATATTTTCTAAGAATGACTTGATCTCCACATGTACAATGTTTTAAAAGTTTGGACCAAATTTGGTGAAGATCGGAGGAGCTTGAATAAGAAGAATTCAACATGGCATAAAATGTTGTAGGGCTTGACTCCATGATTCAGGAAAATATCATTTAGTTTCTGGCCCTTAGGGTTCCAGAGTTATGAATCAAACACAAATGATCCACGGCAGGATCACATGACTAGAACAGGGATCACATGACAGACATGACACAAGAACATGAAACGAAACCAAGCTGTGACAGCGCTGTACTTCATTCCCTCCAACATTACCTATGCGGCAGCCATGTTGCGCCCGAACGCCCGCCACACTCCAGGTGGAGGAGAGAGAGTGACGAAGCCAGTCAGTGTGTCATAACTTGGACCCTGATGCACATCTTAATCTTTTTAATTCCACCTGCGCAGATATTATATCTGGGACGGGTGTGTGGACGGCTGAGCGCCAGTGGAAACAGGACCGATTGCAGATTTCTTTTGAAATCTTGAAAAATTCGTACATCCTGTTTCAGAAAGCTGCAAAGGTCGCAAAATGCAAATATTTTTCTGAACTTATTACAAAAAATGGTCATAAACCTCTTTTCCGCCATTAACTCTGTTTTAAATCCTCTATTTTAGAGCCATCTGCTGCTCTCTGTGGCCACTTTGGGAAGTTTTTTGTTGACAAGATCACACCTTTAAGATCTCAGGTGTCTGACTCGCCATATACCCTGCGTGAGGTTCCACTGTGTTCCTCCATCTGGTCTGAGTTTGAGCCGACTGATCTGGACTGTAATGAAAGTGTTGGTCACCTGAAACCTACTATCTGTCCTCAGGATATTATTCCACCTTTTTTCCTGAGACAAATTATGACCCAGTTGGTCCTGGCCTGTTATTGGTTATTAACAAATGCCTGTCTACTGGTTCCCTCCCTAACAGTCCTAAAGTTGCACTGGTGACGCCATATCTTAAAAAAACAAACTTGGATCCTTCCTCTCTTTCTAACCTCTGTCCTATTTCTAATCTCGCTTTTATTTCGAAGGTCCGAGAGAGAGTTGCACTGACTCAATTACAATCATGTTCGGCTGTAAATTCTCTCCATGAAACGTTTCAATCTGGGTTTAAAGCTTTACACACTGAATCTGCCCTCTTAAGAGTTTCAAGCGATATTTTCACAGAAACTGGTTCTGGGAAGTCCATGGCTTTAGTTTTATTAGATCTGAGTGCTGCATTTGATCTGGTGGTCCATGAGGTCCTGTTGAGATGTCTGGAGATCTCTGTGGGCTTTCGTGGCGTAGTCTTACAGTGGTTCCGTTCTTGTCTGACCTACAGATGTTTTAGTGTCCGCATTGGTCATCAGTCCTCCTCTAGTGTACCACCAGACGGTGGAGTCCCACAGGGGTCAGTCCTCATCTAGTGTACCTCCAGACGGTGGAGTCCCACAGGGGTCAATCCTCATCTAGTGTACCACCAGATGGTGGAGTCGCACAGGGGTCAGTCCTCATCTAGTGTACCTCCAGACGGTGGAGTCCCACAGGGGTCAGTCCTCATCTAGTGTACCACCAGACAGTGGAGTCGCACAGGGGTCAGTCCTCCTCTAGTGTACCTCCAGACGGTGGAGTCCCACAGGGGTCAGTCCTCATCTAGTGTACCACCAGCTGGTGGAGTCCCACAGGGGTCAGTCCTCCTCTAGTGTACCTCCGGACAGTGGAGTCCCACAGGGGTCAGTCCTCCTCTAGTGTACCTCCAGACGGTGGAGTCCCACAGGGGTCAGTCCTCATCTAGTGTACCTACAGATGGTGGAGTCCTACAGGGGTCAGTCCTCATCTAGTGTACCTCCAGACGGTGGAGTCCGACAGGGGTCAGTCCTCATCTAGTGTACCTCCAGATGGTGGAGTCCCAAAGGGGTCAGTCCTCATCTAGTGTACCACCAGACGGTGGAGTCGCACAGGGGTCAGTCCTCCTCTAGTGTACCTCCAGACGGTGGAGTCGCACAGGGGTCAGTCCTCATCTAGTGTACCACCAGATGGTGGAGTCCCACAGGGGTCAGTCCTCCTCTAGTGTACCTCCAGACGGTGGAGTCCCACAGGGGTCAGTCCTCATCTAGTGTACCACCGGACGGTGGAGTCCCACAGGGGTCAGTCCTCCTCTAGTGTACCTCCAGACGGTGGATTCCCACAGGGGTCAGTCCTCCTCTAGTGTCCCACCAGACGGTGGAGTCCCACAGGGGTCAGTCCTCCTCTAGTGTACCTCCAGACGGTGGAGTCGCACAGGGGTCAGTCCTCATCTAGTGTACCACCAGATGGTGGAGTCCCACAGGGGTCAGTCCTCCTCTAGTGTACCACCAGACGGTGGAGTCCCACAGGGGTCAGTCCTCATCTAGTGTACCTCCAGACGGTGGAGTCCCACAGGGGTCAGTCCTCATCTAGTGTACCTCCAGACGGTGGAGTCCCACAGGGGTCAGTCCTCATCTAGTGTACCTCCAGACGGTGGAGTCGCACAGGGGTCAGTCCTCATCTAGTGTACCACCAGATGGTGGAGTCCCACAGGGGTCAGTCCTCCTCTAGTGTACCACCAGACGGTGGAGTCCCACAGGGGTCAGTCCTCATCTAGTGTACCTCCAGACGGTGGAGTCCCACAGGGGTCAGTCCTCCTCTAGTGTACCTCCAGACGGTGGAGTCCCACAGGGGTCAGTCCTCATCTAGTGTACCTACAGATGGTGGAGTCCTACAGGGGTCAGTCCTCATCTAGTGTACCTCCAGACGGTGGAGTCCCACAGGGGTCAGTCCTCCTCTTGTGTACCTCCAGACGGTGGAGTCCCACAGGGGTCAGTCCTCATCTAGTGTACCTACAGATGGTGGAGTCCTACAGGGGTCAGTCCTCATCTAGTGTACCTCCAGACGGTGGAGTCCGACAGGGGTCAGTCCTCATCTAGTGTACCTCCAGATGGTGGAGTCCCACAGGGGTCAGTCCTCATCTAGTGTACCACCAGACGGTGGAGTCGCACAGGGGTCAGTCCTCATCTAGTGTACCACCAGACGGTGGAGTCGCACAGGGGTCAGTCCTCATCTAGTGTACCACCAGATGGTGGAGTCCCACAGGGGTCAGTCCTCCTCTAGTGTACCTCCAGACGGTGGAGTCCCACAGGGGTCAGTCCTCATCTAGTGTACCACCGGACGGTGGAGTCCCACAGGGGTCAGTCCTCCTCTAGTGTACCACCAGACGGTGGAGTCCCACAGGGGTCAGTCCTCCTCTAGTGTACCTCCAGACGGTGGAGTCGCACAGGGGTCAGTCCTCATCTAGTGTACCACCAGATGGTGGAGTCCCACAGAGGTCAGTCCTCCTCTAGTGTACCACCAGACGGTGGAGTCCCACAGGGGTCAGTCCTCATCTAGTGTACCTCCAGACGGTGGAGTCCCACAGGGGTCAGTCCTCATCTAGTGTACCTCCAGACGGTGGAGTCCCACAGGGGTCAGTCCTCATCTAGTGTACCTCCAGACGGTGGAGTCCCACAGGGGTCAGTCCTCATCTAGTGTACCTCCAGACGGTGGAGTCCCACAGGGGTCAGTCCTCATCTAGTGTACCACCAGATGGTGGAGTCCCACAGGGGTCAGTCCTCCTCTAGTGTACCACCAGACGGTGGAGTCCCACAGGGGTCAGTCCTCATCTAGTGTACCTCCAGACGGTGGAGTCCCACAGGGGTCAGTCCTCATCTAGTGTACCTCCAGACGGTGGAGTCCCACAGGGGTCAGTCCTCATCTAGTGTACCTCCAGATGGTGGAGTCGCACAGGGGTCAGTCCTCCTCTAGTGTACCACCAGACGGTGGAGTCCCACAGGGGTCAGTCCTTATCTAGTGTACCTCCAGACGGTGGAGTCCCACAGGGGTCAGTCCTCATCTAGTGTACCTCCAGACGGTGGAGTCCCACAGGGGTCAGTCCTCATCTAGTGTACCACCAGACAGTGGAGTCGCACAGGGGTCAGTCCTCCTCTAGTGTACCTCCAGACGGTGGAGTCCCACAGGGGTCAGTCCTCATCTAGTGTACCACCAGCTGGTGGAGTCCCACAGGGGTCAGTCCTCCTCTAGTGTACCTCCGGACAGTGGAGTCCCACAGGGGTCAGTCCTCCTCTAGTGTACCTCCAGACGGTGGAGTCCCACAGGGGTCAGTCCTCATCTAGTGTACCTACAGATGGTGGAGTCCTACAGGGGTCAGTCCTCATCTAGTGTACCTCCAGACGGTGGAGTCCGACAGGGGTCAGTCCTCATCTAGTGTACCTCCAGATGGTGGAGTCCCAAAGGGGTCAGTCCTCATCTAGTGTACCACCAGACGGTGGAGTCGCACAGGGGTCAGTCCTCCTCTAGTGTACCTCCAGACGGTGGAGTCGCACAGGGGTCAGTCCTCATCTAGTGTACCACCAGATGGTGGAGTCCCATAGGGGTCAGTCCTCCTCTTGTGTACCTCCAGACGGTGGAGTCCCAAAGGGGTCAGTCCTCATCTAGTGTACCACCAGACGGTGGAGTCGCACAGGGGTCAGTCCTCATCTAGTGTACCTCCGGACGGTGGAGTCCCACAGGGGTCAGTCCTCATCTAGTGTACCACCAGACGGTGGAGTCCCACAGGGGTCAGTCCTCCTCTAGTCAGTCCTCCTCTAGTGTAGCTCCAGACGGTGGAGTCCCACAGGGGTCAGTCCTCCTCTAGTGTACCACCAGACGGTGGAGTCCCACAGGGGTCAGTCCTCCTCTAGTGTACCTCCAGACGGTGGAGTCCCACAGGGGTCAGTCCTCCTCTAGTCAGTCCTCCTCTAGTGTACCTCCAGACGGTGGAGTCCCACAGGGGTCAGTCCTCATCTAGTGTACCTCCAGACGGTGGAGTCCCACAGGGGTCAGTCCTCATCTAGTGCACCACCAGACGGTGGAGTCCCACAGGGGTCAGTCCTCCTCTAGTGTACTTCCAGACGGTGGAGTCCCACAGGGGTCAGTCCTTCTCTAGTGTACCACCAGACGGTGGAGTCCCACAGGGGTCAGTCCTCATCTAGTGTACCTCCAGACGGTGGAGTCCCACATGGGTCAGTCCTTCTCTAGTGTACCACCAGACGGTGGAGTCCCACAGGGGTCAGTCCTCATCTAGTGTACCACTAGACGGTGGAGTCGCACAGGGGTCAGTCCTCCTCTAGTGTACCTCCAGACAGTGGAGTCCCACAGGGGTCAGTCCTTCTCTAGTGTACCACCAGACGGTGGAGTCCCACAGGGGTCAGTCCTCATCTAGTGTACCACCAGACGGTGGCGTCCCACAGGGGTCAGTCCTCCTCTAGTGCAGGGGTTCCCAAACTTTTCAGCCCACGACCCCCAAAATAAAGGTGCGAGTGACTCGTGACCCCTACTATCCTCGGAGGTGGTTAAAGTATACAAACATTGCGTGAAACTGTGCACACGCACTAATAGGCATACTTACAACACAGAAGAACACAACAGTCAAAACAACCATTATATTATTTTATATTATACTACAGGGCTGTTACATGCTTGATTCTGATTGGTTGAGAACGTTATAAGGTGTGCAATTATTTTCAGGGAAACGCACGGCTAAAGTAGTTTTGACCGCATTAGTTCCATATCACTGCGCGTAGTAATAACTGTAACAACGGAAAATAGGATACAATTCATAACAAGAAAAAACATGCAGCCCCATGCGCTTGATCTGCAATTTTTAATGTCTAACTTCACAATAAATGGACACATGCAGTTTAATTTTAATAAAAATTAAACTGCACGGGTTTTCGTTATTATTCTATAACAAATAAATAATTATTGATAGGCCTACTTGTTAAAAGGGCTTTGTGTTTCATTTAGCCTATTAGCTCGAGTGTGCACTATTTTTCTAATAATTCAACGGCCTGTCGTCAATTATTCCTTACTTAAATATTAACATCTCCTAATGAGATGGATGCGCACAATATCGTTGCGCACAACGGCGCACACGCACAAATAGGCCTATCTAAACACGAGCATGTTTACAACAAAAAAATGAACACAACAATCAAACAACTCTAATATTGTTTTATAGTAATTTACTCATTACTTTCATTTAAATATTAGCCTAACATCTCCTAATGAGATGGATGGGCACATGCCGTTGCGCACAAAAGCGCACACGCACAAATAGGCCTATCTAAACACGAGCATGTTTACTACAAAAAAGAACACAACAATCAAACTATAATACTGTTTTATAGTAATTTACTCATAACTTTCATTTAAATATTAGCCTACCATCTCCTAATGAGATGGATAGGCACAATGCTTGGAGCACAGCAAGTCCATTCTTGGTTTAATTTTGGAGACCGCCACTCGGAGTTCATCCTCCACATTCAGTCGCGATCTGTGTTTATTTTTAATGTACGTGAGTGCCGAGAAAGTCTTTTCGCACAAGTAGGTAGTACCAAAAGGCATCAGTACATCCATAGCGGCCTTGGATAGCTGTGGGTATTCCTTCTCGACAGAAATCCAGAACTCAGCCAGCGTCTTGGAATTAAACGCTGTCTTTAAGGTTCGGTCTTTAAGGTTCGGTCGCTTGACAGTTCAACCAATGTGTCCTCCAGGTTGGATGTCAGATGATTAGCCCTTGTTACAGTGAACGGTGATCTTACCCAGTCATATTGTTCTGGAGCTGTTTCCTTTGGGAAATACTTGTTGAAGTGTTCCAGTAGGGATTGAAGGTGAGTAGTGATAGACTTCATCACTATGTTAACACTCAGTTCATTTTCCTCAATGAATTCGTCCAGCTCAGAAAACATGTCAATCCTACCCATTTCAACTCGCTCAGTCCAGCGCTCAAGTTTTCTCGTGAATGCGTAGATTTTATCATTCAGTGACATGATGCTTGTGTTTTCACCTTGCAATGACATATTAAGGCCATTCAGTTTTTCAAATATGCAAGACAAATACGCTAGCCTTGTTAACCAGTCAGGATCAGTGAGGTGGTCAGCGAGCTGGGACGCATGCTCCATCAGAAATAAGCGCACTTCGTCCCGCAGTTCAAACAGGCGGCTGAGCACATTCCCTCGCGAAAGCCACCTGACTTCTGTGTGGAACAGCAAGCACTCATGCTCCGATCCCAGTTCGTGACAGAGAGTGGCAAACAGCCTGATATTGAGTGGACGCGCTTTTATGTAGTTGACAATTTTTATCGCGGTTTCAAGAACACGTTTAAGTTCTGGGTCAAGTGTTTTGCTTGCAAGAGCTTCTCTGTGTATAATGCAATGCGTGAAATTTATGTGAGGCGCCACTTGCAAGACTCTTGCTTTAAGACCTTTCTTTTTCCCCAGCATCGCTCCAGCACCATCTGTACACACACCGATGCACTCACCCCAAGACAGTCCCTCTTCTTTTAGTTTGTTGTCAACTTTTGTGAAAATGTCATTGCCTGTGCACGTTCCCTCAAGCGCGGTGCAAAACAGAATGTCCTCGTTAAGTTTTCCGTCAAAACTGTATCTGACGAATACAAGCAGCTGGGGAGAGTTTGATACATCTGTGGATTCATCTAATTGTAAAGCATATTTCCCTTTCTTCACTCTGTCCACCAGCTGACACTTTATGTCCTGGGCCATGTCGGAGATGCGCCGGGCAATAGTCCCGTTAGACAGAGGCACTGCTTCTAGCTCACAGGCCAGTTTATCCCCATGCATAGCCCGACTTATTGCTATAGCAGCGGGTTTGATAAGGGTTTCACCGATCGTGTGTGGCTTTTTTGCCAGTGCAATTAAATATGCCACCTCATATGATGCCTGTTGCAGGTTTGGCAGGGATTGTTGTTTGTTTAGTTAGAACTTTCTT
Source organism: Rhinichthys klamathensis goyatoka (assembly GCF_029890125.1). NCBI lineage: Eukaryota > Metazoa > Chordata > Actinopteri > Cypriniformes > Leuciscidae > Rhinichthys > Rhinichthys klamathensis. The sequence goes on from NW_026606690.1 coordinate 1,152,844, forward strand.
CTACGAACGCCGATCCAAGCCTGCTGTTCGCGCTCACCTCATCACAACTTATAGCTCGTTCACATTCTAACCAGCGCACTTGGATCGGCGTTCGTAGATCGACTGGTAAAGGCTGTATTTCAAAGATGGCTCCTGCCTGTATTCGCGAAGTTGACTGTATGTTTAAAATATCTTCTTATTAAACTGTCTGGACACTGACAAAGTTCTCAATGCTTCGGTTTGAAGGTAGGGACCCTCATTATGCTACCGTGTTAGTGTGGGGCTATTTTCAGCCTTGTTAGTGGTATTAACAAGCGATTTTTATTTGTCATTACACTATGCCCAATATACTAGCATTATACTAGCTTTATAGGCTAAACTGTTTTTAGAGATAAAAATATTTACATTCGATAATCATGAAAACAAATCTCAGATAACGGTTGACTAGGTAACAATGTGTAATTAGACCAAAGGTTCATTTTGCGCCGGAGTTCTCCTTTAAACCTAAAAAAATACCTTGCGCTACGTGTCAGAAAGACTGTTTATCTTGGTGCTGTAGTAAAGTGACCGCTAATTGTCGTTAATCTCTCGTCATCACCTCAGGCTCAGGACCAACGGCTTTTTTTTTTTATTTGTATGTTTTTATTTTTTATTTTTTTTATTTAACAACTATTTTTTTGTATTTTGTTACAATTATGGATACAATATGCTATTTCTAATCGTTATATATATATTATATATATATATATATATATATATTTTTTTTTTTTTATTATTAGCCTATTATTTTTTTTTATTTAGGGACTGTTCGTTTTTTATTTAAGGGGCCACCGGAGGAGTTTTGAGATCTGTAGTCAAAAAACTTGACCCTCCCTTCGCCAGTAATACATTTTTCCATGACCCTCCAAAATGATTGTGAAAAAGGCATGACCCTCCCCGATAATTTATTGATTGCTGGTTTGCGCTTGGCAAAGATGCTCAGATAGCCATTGTTTTTTTTTTACAAAATGACAAACGACTAAACTCCTACTTTCTCGTTTTACTAAGGCTGTAACGATGGACCAAACCTACAACTCGGTTCGTATCATGATTTTTTATTTTAGATTAAAAAAAAGAAAGAAGAAAAATCATGTTTTCGGTGCTGATGTGGTGACGCGTTCATGTAACAAGGGTGGCGCTCCCAATAAAGTATCTAAAAGCTGCCACAAAGAACCGGCAAAAGTAATGATTATGAATATGTCAAATAGTATAGCAGGGAGAGATATTAATTGTTTATTAATAAACAAGGTTTTTCTGTGTCAGTGTGTCGGCTTCAAGATGAATTTGACGATGCTGACTCGCCATCTTCACAGTAACGCGCCAGAGAGAAATGCAGATTTCATACGGATTACATAAGCAGAGAGCAGTCTGTTTTTCGTTTTTAAATGTTCTGTTTAAAAGTTGACATCAAGCTTTCTATATATTTCTCAATTCTGTGAGGCAAGTAGCTACATTATACGCTGAGTTTCGGTTCATGAGAAAGAGTCCAGTTCACGCGCCGGCGACTCCGTGTCATGATGATCTATTTTCTACTATATTTACTTCTTATTCATTAATCCAGGTAATTGGTTGATGAAACATTAATTAAAATTTAGATACAATTAATAAAAAACGAAATTTACTTTAAAGAAAGGCTTTGTGCTTTCTGAAGTCTCTGTGGAAGTTTTAAAGTCGCTTTCAGAGCGGTCATGTCCGAAACGGAGAACTGTCACGTCCGTATTGTTTTTTTCCTCATAAATGCGAACACGAAAAATAAAATAAAATAAAGAATATTTTATGTTCTGTGGAGGCCGACCCTTCTTCATCCGGTTTTTAGCGTACTTTTGTTTTGTGTAATTCAGTGTAATTCGTAGAATTATTAAAAAATATTTTGCCACATAAAAGTTAAAGATTTTTTGTGTCACGTCACATGTGTATTTCGCTCATATTAAATATAAAACGCATGTGTAGACTGATATTTTTCTAATGTCTTGACTCCTTTGGGGGTATGGATAGCCTATATAAACAGACGTTTCAGTATTAAATACATTTTCTGATCATTTATATTTCAAGTTTTGACTGCAAATGTCACGTCCATAACGCTGGAATTGCCCAATTTTAAATAATTTATCCTCAAATAGTTTTTTGGTGTAGGTCTGCGTATTTCCGATTGTTTTAACTTCAAATAATACTAATAGGCCTAGTAATTTAAAAATGTGATAGCCCTACGTCACATCACACTCCACTGTTATGGTGGCAATTTCAGTATTTACTCACTAACATTGTTGTGGAAACACAATAAGAATGGAAACTAAAATATGGAAGTATCGTGCTACAGCGCACATTATATCAGCTGCAGTTCTGGCGCTTCAGTCCCAATACACTCAAACACTCAACGTACATTCATATCACATGTTAATGCAGCGGTAGAGTTACACTCACAGGACACTGCACTTATTCGTAATCACAAAAGTTAATTATTTAATCGTGCTTTAAAGCTATGCCAGGTAAACATTTCATTGGCGTTCTGTACATGATGTACTTTTTCTGAGCGCGCACTGTCAGACAGCGCTAAACTGGATTTTTGTTGGGAGACCCATCTGATAGCGATGGGGAACCGAGACCGAGAGAGCTACATGGAAAAAATATTTGAAATTTTGCTGTTTTCATGGATACAAAAAGTTGAATGACCCTCCCCTCAACAAAGAATAAAAATACACCCTCCCCTATTTTCCTCCGGTGGACCTTTCCATAAATACCGAACGGTCCCTTGGAAATCATCTCGCGACCCCCCCTCGCTGTCTCACGCCCCCCCGGGGGGTCGCGACCCCTACTTTGGGAACCACTGCTCTAGTGTACCTCCAGACAGTGGAGTCCCACAGGGGTCAGTCCTCATCTAGTGTACCACCAGACGGTGGAGTCCCACAGGGGTCAGTCCTTCTCTAGTGTACCACCAGACGGTGGAGTCCCACAGGGGTCAGTCCTCCTCTAGTGTACCACCAGACGGTGGAGTCCCACAGGGGTCAGTCCTTCTCTAGTGTACCACCAGACGGTGGAGTCCCACAGGGGTCAGTCCTCCTCTAGTGTACCACCAGACGGTGGAGTCCCACAGGGGTCAGTCCTTCTCTAGTGTACCACCAGACGGTGGAGTCCCACAGGGGTCAGTCCTTCTCTAGTGTACCACCAGACGGTGGAGTCCCACAGGGGTCAGTCCTTCTCTAGTGTACCACCAGACGGTGGAGTCCCACAGGGGTCAGTCCTCCTCTAGTGTACCACCAGAGGGTGGAGTCCCACAGGGGTCAGTCCTCATCTAGTGTACCACCAGACGGTGGAGTCCCACACGGGTCAGTCCTCCTCTAGTCAGTCCTCCTCTAGTGTACCTCCAGACGGTGGAGTCCCACAGGGGTCAGTCCTCCTCTAGTGTACCTCCAGACGGTGGAGTCCCACAGGGGTCAGTCCTCCTCTAGTGTACCACCAGACGGTGGAGTCCCACAGGGGTCAGTCCTCATCTAGTGTACCACCAGACAGTGGAGTCCCACAGGGGTCAGTCCTCATCTAGTGTACCACCAGACAGTGGAGTCCCACAGGGGTCAGACCTCCTCTAGTGTACCTCCAGATGGTGGAGTCCCACAGGGGTCAGTCCTCATCTAGTGTACCTCCAGACAGTGGAGTCCCACAGGGGTCAGTCCTCCTCTAGTGTACCTCCAGATGGTGGAGTCCCACAGGGGTCAGTCCTCATCTAGTGTACCTCCAGACGGTGGAGTCCCACAGGGGTCAGTCCTCCTCTAGTGTACCTCCAGACGGTGGAGTCCCACAGGGGTCAGTCCTCATCTAGTGTACCACCAGACAGTGGAGTCCCACAGGGGTCAGACCTCCTCTAGTGTACCTCCAGACAGTGGAGTCCCACAGGGGTCAGTCCTCCTCTAGTGTACCTCCAGACGGTGGAGTCCCACAGGGGTCAGTCCTCCTCTAGTGTACCTCCAGACGGTGGAGTCCCACACGGGTCAGTCCTCCTCTAGTGTACCACCAGACGGTGGAGTCCCACAGGGGTCAGTCCTCCTCTAGTCAGTCCTCCTCTAGTGTACCTCCAGACGGTGGAGTCCCACAGGGGTCAGTCCTCCTCTAGTGTACCACCAGATGGTGGAGTCCCACAGGGGTCAGTCCTCATCTAGTGTACCACCAGACAGTGGAGTCCCACAGGGGTCAGTCCTCCTCTAGTGTACCTCCAGACGGTGGAGTCCCACAGGGGTCAGTCCTCCTCTAGTCAGTCCTCCTCTAGTGTACCACCAGACGGTGGAGTCCCACAGGGGTCAGTCCTCATCTAGTGTACCACCAGACAGTGGAGTCCCACAGGGGTCAGTCCTCCTCTAGTGTACCACCAGATGGTGGAGTCCCACAGGGGTCAGTCCTCATCTAGTGTACCACCAGATGGTGGAGTCGCACAGGGGTCAGTCCTCCTCTAGTGTACCTCCAGATGGTGGAGTCCCACAGGGGTCAGTCCTCATCTAGTGTACCACCAGACAGTGGAGTCCCACAGGGGTCAGTCCTCCTCTAGTGTACCTCCAGATGGTGGAGTCCCACAGGGATCAGTATTGCATTGTATTGTATTGTATTGTCTTGTATTGTATTGTAATGTGTGTGGATGAAGGAAAAGATAATGCAAATTCTGCCGGTTCTTATCTCAGAATAAACCTGACCGGGTGATCAGGATCAGGTCTTCCATCAGCCTGAAGGGGTTTATTCTGAGATCTCACACACACACACACACACACAAGGAGGTGGTGGACGTGAGTTCAGTCCTCACACACACACACAGGCTAAATCTCACACACACACTCAGAGGCTGAATCTCTCTCACACACACACACACACACACACACACACACACACACACACACACACACACGCGCACACACACACACACACACACACACACACACACACACACACACACATACACACACACACACACACACACACGCGCACACACACAGAGGGTTTGCTGCAGATCTGATGGCCCACTGGAGATCGTCATCAATAAAACACTGCAGGATCAGCAGAGACGAACTCGACACCGAAGCCTCAGCATCTCTTCATCCCAACGCTTCACATGAGGAGAAATGCACACACTCTGCGGAGTGAATACACACTTTCTGCCCCTGCATTAAACATCTGCACACACTCTCACTGACACACACCTCAACGACAGCTCAAAACTTCAATCCTGCAACACTCACTAATACTCAGCATCATTTTAACTCAGACTTATGAGAATGCACACCATTATTTACACTACCACGAGATCAGTTCTGCTCATGTCAAACACAGCAGGTCAGAAATCTGGAGATGAGCACATGATCCCAGTGTGGTAGGGGGACACTAAGACCTGGGGAAGAGCTGTGTGAGGCATGACCGGAAAGGGTGCTAGGATTCATAATTGTCACACAAATTAGACCAGGGGCCTGATGTATAAACGTTGCGTACGCACAAGATGGGCATATAAATATGCATACGCATTTTTCCACCCACATATCGGGATTTATAAAAAATAAACTTGGCGTAAATAAGTGCGCACCGTAAGGATGCTCTTGACCGTGCGTACGCACATTCTGGAGACAAAGGGAATTGGCGACACAGATGGTGAGGGAGTGAACTGAAGTTAGATTGTAGAAAATAAATGTGAGAAGAACGATTATAAGAATTAATGACATTTAATTTTTACTCCATTTCATACGTTACATCCACATTATCATGAAGATTAAATCCAACAGTGTTATTTGTGCCGATTGTTTTAGGCTATATACATCTAGTAAAATCCAAACGTAATTCAAAATGTATATAAAAAAATATAAAAAAAATAATCAGCGCTGCCTTACAGTCACATTGTCCACAACGGGAGCGCAGGAGGACATGGCGAGACTACATGTGATACAGAATAGCATGAAATACCCTTTTATTAGAGAACTGCAGAACACAGTGTAAAAAGGAAATATTTTCCTTAATGTACATATATCATAAAATGTCAAAGTCTGCAAATACAGTCATGAAGCACAATCGCTACTCATCATCGGTCCTAACTACGGTGTTCATTACAAAACCGTCAAGAAGCATGTGTTCACAATAACATTTTAAATAAATAAAAGAATGATTTAAACTGTTTTACTTCTGATATAAACATTTAGATTAAATATGCCATTCTCATTAATGGAGTTTCACTTAAACTAGCTACATGAAATCATTACTGAGAAGTTACAAAAAATATATATTCAATAAATAGAAATAGACCTATTTGTTGTGGATGCAATGCTTTTGAACACTTTTCTCTCTGCCATGCTGTGTTTTAAAGTTTTAACTGATAGCTAATAGCAGATTGTCTGGGGAAATTGTTTCGTGCAAATAATGCACAACAATGTCTATCTGTTTCCATTAAAAATATAAATCAATTAAAAATACTATTTGGCCAGTGGAAAAGATTGAGAAAAACTTTCTCTGAAATGTATTTTACACTATTTGATTTATTTATTCAAAAACAAGGCAAGGATATAAGCTACTAAAAAAAATTATGAATGTAATAATGTGACGGCACATCCGTATTTCGTACCGTTAAACATGGTATCACGTGGATGAATAATCATATGCAAATGATATGCAGATGAGGATATGCATAGTAAAACTAGGCGTTGTAAGCTCCACATATGGTTGTTTCGGGGAGGAGACGCATGTGCGCACAATCTTCCGCTGACTGGGATTTATAAAGTGAATTCTGCGCAGGTTCTGGCCCACAGTGTTTATGGTTGTAAGGTGCCCCAGTGATAGAAACTCGTGTATGCGGTTATTCCAGTAGAAGGAGATGGACCAGTGCGGAATATTCATAGGACCGAACTGCGGCCAGTGCATGCTCCAGTTCCTGTGTTGGAAACAGATGATTTAGGACTTCCCAGTCAAAATACTGAACTTGATATGGAGAGTCCTAACTGTTCTTTTGTGTTTTCCGTACTGTGACAGACTGTCACCTCGATAACCCTGTGTTTCCTGCACATTCCTCATTGGAGGGTCAGCAGAGCGGGTATGAGCAAACTGGACGGCAAGAAGAGTTGAGGAGAACTTCAAGAGTGACCGCAGGCCACCACTCTAACCCACATCACTTGCCACGATCGAGTTGTCCATTAGAAACAGAGCTGTAATGGTGTTGGCATGCGGACGGGTAATCTCCCCCCCCCATCCCCCCCCCCCCCCCCTTTTGTTTTTTTGTTTTTTTGTTTTTTTGTTTTTTTACTGTTTTTATTTAATATGGTGTTGTAATGAGTCTTCGTACTCACTGGAAGTGTTTTTAAGTGTGCTCAGCATATGTTGCTCAGAAGTTACCTCTTCTTTTGACTGGACATTTGTTGGGAAATGATGACATAGCATGGTGTTCATTAGAATGAAGGATTGCTGATCTGTTGTTTAAATGTGTTTGTTCTTTTTAGGTGTTCCCAGGCGGTTGCACTCGAGGGGCGGTGGGCGCGCATGTGGTGTTAACTATTAGTGGATGCAGTGGTTTGGTGTGAGGGTGTCACTTATAGGTAATTGTGGTGGTGAATGAATTGTTTGTTTGGAGTATTATTTATTTCTTCACTCCACTTGTACCTCAGTGTACTGCCTGGGTAGTTTTATTTTGATTTATTAGGTTTCTTTTATGTGTCCATATGGAACGGACTTTCTTAAATAAAACTGCTGTGTAAAAGCGTTTATATCAGAATCCTGACTTCTGGTTCATTTTATACATGATTTACCTGTTAGCTCTTTAAGTGGGCAGGGTTACTCCATGATTCATTCAGGACTATGACAGATGATGAAATTATATACATGAACAGATATTTAGTCTATCTTTGCTCCGCTAATGAAAATAGTTCTTCATGAAGCTAAAACAGGATCAGCCGTGTGTCTCTGAGCAACACAAACACTGTCAGTCTGTCCGGTGACGCTAAAACACTCAAATACCCGGAAATAATGGATGAATAAATGTCTTCTATGTTCAGATGTTCATTCTACCGCTTATTCTGACAACACTCATTGTGAAAATCTGGATGGTGCAATCATGCCTCTCACATATCACTTTACAGTCCAGAAGAAATAGCAGAGCACTTGTCATCAACACACACACACTAGACTTGTAGTTGAGAAACCGAGACCAAGACACTACCAAGACCAGATGGTATCGAGACCAAGACAAGACCAAGACCAAGACCAAGACAGACCAAGTCGAGACCGAGACCAAGTCGAGACCGGAGGGGAAAAAAAACATTAGTGTTGAAGCTAAGTTCTTGTCAGATGTTGTTTTTGCATTTGCCTGCCTATCTCTGCTGATTTAAAAGTCTCCAAATGAATCCATTCTGCAACTTTTAAATACATAATTATATTTTTAAATACGAAATTATAGGCTTAAGTGCAGGATCCGAAAGTTGGTCGTTTTTGTCGCTATGGTTACACACACACACACACACACACACACACACACACACACACACACACACACACCGTTGGCGGTGCGCTCAAAGTCATCTGTCAGTTGTGCAGTTACCCAAAATCTCCTGAATGAAGGTAAAACCCATCATGTCACTGATATGTGTTTTTACTAAATATTAATATATCAAAAACTGTACATGATATGTGTTTTTTAAATCAAGTGATCAAAGTGCTCGTTGCCGCTGCGATCAGTGGCGCGGATACAGTGTTTTCTCGCGTGGCTCGCACACACACCGCACTGTCTTCACTCGGACGCGCGCTTCAATCCGTTGCGGATATCGTCGTGGATATTGTAGTATTGTATTGCTCAATCCCCTGACCACTATGTCGGTCTGAGACAGCGAGACCTAGACAAGACCGAGAGGTCCGAGACCAAGACAAGACCGAGACCAAAGACCGTCAAGGCCGTGACAAGACCGAGACCACGTAAAAGTGGTCTCGAGAACCGGTCTCGAGACCAAGACCGGTCTCGAGACATACATCACTAACACACACACACAGGATGATGTGGATTTAGTTCTGCTCTGTTGCACATATCTGATGAACCGCACTTGTGTTCGCTGTATTGCATGAGTCCAAACGTGTGACTCTTGATGAATATGTGTCTTTCTTTTCTGTGTTACACACTGGCGTTTGGTTAAAGAGCCTCAGAGACCCTGTTTGATGTGTTACACACTGGCGTTTGGCTAAAGAGCCTCAGAGACCCTGTTCGATGTGTTACACACTGGCGTTTGGCTAAAGCGCCTCAGAGACCCTGTTTGATGTGTTACACACTGGCGTTTGGCTAAAGAGCCTCAGAGACCCTGTTCGATGTGTTACACACTGGCGTTTGGCTAAAGAGCCTCAGAGACCCTGTTCGATGTGTTACACACTGGCGTTTGGCTAAAGAGCCTCAGAGACCCTGTTCGATGTGTTACACACTGGCGTTTGGCTAAAGAGCCTCAGAGACCCTGTTCGATGTGTTACACACTGGCGTTTGGCTAAAGAGCCTCAGAGACCCTGTTCGATGTGTTACACACTGGCGTTGGCTAAAGCGCCTCAGAGGACCCTGTTCGATGTGTTACACACTGGCGTTTGGCTAAAGCGCCTCAGAGACCCTGTTTGATGTGTTACACACTGGCGTTTGGCTAAAGCGCCTCAGAGACCCTGTTTGATGTGTTACACACTGGCGTTTGGCTAAAGAGCCTCAGAGACCCTGTTCGATGTGTTACACACTGGCGTTTGGCTAAAGAGCCTCAGAGACCCTGTTTGATGTGTTACACACTGGCGTTTGGCTAAAGAGCCTCAGAGACCCTGTTCGATGTGTTACACACTGGCGTTTGGCTAAAGTGCCTCAGAGACCCTGTTTGATGTGTTACACACTGGCGTTTGGCTAAAGAGCCTCAGAGACCCTGTTTGATGTGTTACACACTGGCGTTTGGCTAAAGAGCCTCAGAGACCCTGTTCGATGTGTTACACACTGGCGTTTGGCTAAAGTGCCTCAGAGACCCTGTTTGATGTGTTACACACTGGCGTTTGGCTAAAGAGCCTCAGAGACCCTGTTTGATGTGTTACACACTGGCGTTTGGCTAAAGCGCCTCAGAGACCCTGTTTGATGTGTTACACACTGGCGTTTGGCTAAAGAGCCTCAGAGACCCTGTTTGATGTGTTACACACTGGCGTTTGGCTAAAGCGCCTCAGAGACCCTGTTCGATGTGTTACACACTGGCGTTTGGCTAAAGAGCCTCAGAGACCCTGTTTGATGTGTTACACACTGGCGTTTGGCTAAAGAGCCTCAGAGACCCCTGTTTGATGTGTTACACACTGGCGTTTGGCTAAAGAGCCTCAGAGACCCTGTTCGATGTGTTACACACTGGCGTTTGGCTAAAGCGCCTCAGAGACCCTGTTTGATGTGTTACACACTGGCGTTTGGCTAAAGAGCCTCAGAGACCCTGTTTGATGTGTTACACACTGGCGTTTGGCTAAAGAGCCTCAGAGACCCTGTTCGATGTGTTACACACTGGCGTTTGGCTAAAGCGCCTCAGAGACCCTGTTTGATGTGTTACACACTGGCGTTTGGCTAAAGCGCCTCAGAGACCCTGTTTGATGTGTTACACACTGGCGTTTGGCTAAAGTGCCTCAGAGACCCTGTTCGATGTGTTACACACTGGCGTTTGGCTAAAGAGCCTCAGAGACCCTGTTCGATGTGTTACACACTGGCGTTTGGCTAAAGTGCCTCAGAGACCCTGTTTGATGTGTTACACACTGGCGTTTGGCTAAAGTGCCTCAGAGACCCTGTTTGATGTGTTACACACTGGCGTTTGGCTAAAGTGCCTCAGAGACCCTGTTCGATGTGTTTACACACTGGCGTTTGGCTAAAGCGCCTCAGAGACCCTGTTTGATGTGTTACACACTGGCGTTTGGCTAAAGCGCCTCAGAGACCCTGTTTGATGTGTTACACACTGGCGTTTGGCTAAAGTGCCTCAGAGACCCTGTTCGATGTGTTACACACTGGCGTTTGGCTAAAGAGCCTCAGAGACCCTGTTCGATGTGTTACACACTGGCGTTTGGCTAAAGCGCCTCAGAGACCCTGTTCGATGTGTTACACACTGGCGTTTGGCTAAGCGCCTCAGAGACCCTGTTTGATGTGTTACACACTGGCGTTTGGCTAAAGCGCCTCAGAGACCCTGTTTGATGTGTTACACACTGGCGTTTGGCTAAAGCGCCTCAGAGACCCCTGTTTGATGTGTTACACACTGGCGTTTTGGCTAAAGAGCCTCAGAGACCCTGTTTGATGTGTTACACACTGGCGTTTGGCTAAAGCGCCTCAGAGACCCTGTTTGATGTGTTACACACTGGCGTTTGGCTAAAGAGCCTCAGAGACCCTGTTTGATGTGTTACACACTGGCGTTTGGCTAAAGCGCCTCAGAGACCCTGTTCGATGTGTTACACACTGGCGTTTGGCTAAAGCGCCTCAGAGACCCTGTTTGATGTGTTACACACTGGCGTTTGGCTAAAGCGCCTCAGAGACCCTGTTTGATGTGTTACACACTGGCGTTTGGCTAAAGAGCCTCAGAGACCCTGTTCGATGTGTTACACACTGGCGTTTGGCTAAAGAGCCTCAGAGACCCTGTTTGATGTGTTACACACTGGCGTTTGGCTAAAGTGCCTCAGAGACCCTGTTCGATGTGTTACACACTGGCGTTTGGCTAAAGAGCCTCAGAGACCCTGTTCGATGTGTTACACACTGGCGTTTGGCTAAAGCGCCTCAGAGACCCTGTTTGATGTGTTACACACTGGCGTTTGGCTAAAGCGCCTCAGAGACCCTGTTTGATGTGTTACACACTGGCGTTTGGCTAAAGCGCCTCAGAGACCCTGTTTGATGTGTTACACACTGGCGTTTGGCTAAAGCGCCTCAGAGACCCTGTTTGATGTGTTACACACTGGCGTTTGGCTAAAGAGCCTCAGAGACCCTGTTTGATGTGTTACACACTGGCGTTTGGCTAAAGCGCCTCAGAGACCCTGTTTGATGTGTTACACACTGGCGTTTGGCTAAAGAGCCTCAGAGACCCTGTTTGATGTGTTACACACTGGCGTTTGGCTAAAGCGCCTCAGAGACCCTGTTTGATGTGTTACACACTGGCGTTTGGCTAAAGAGCCTCAGAGACCCTGTTTGATGTGTTACACACTGGCGTTTGGCTAAAGCGCCTCAGAGACCCTGTTTGATGTGTTACACACTGGCGTTTGGCTAAAGAGCCTCAGAGACCCTGTTTGATGTGTTACACACTGGCGTTTGGCTAAAGCGCCTCAGAGACCCTGTTTGATGTGTTACACACTGGCGTTTGGCTAAAGCGCCTCAGAGACCCTGTTTGATGTGTTACACACTGGCGTTTGGCTAAAGAGCCTCAGAGACCCTGTTTGATGTGTTACACACTGGCGTTTGGCTAAAGCGCCTCAGAGACCCTGTTTGATGTGTTACACACTGGCGTTTGGCTAAAGCGCCTCAGAGACCCCTGTTTGATGTGTTACACACTGGCGTTTGGCTAAAGCGCCTCAGAGACCCTGTTTGATGTGTTACACACTGGCGTTTGGCTAAAGAGCCTCAGAGACCCTGTTTGATGTGTTACACACTGGCGTTTGGCTAAAGCGCCTCAGAGACCCTGTTTGATGTGTTACACACTGGCGTTTGGCTAAAGCGCCTCAGAGACCCTGTTTGATGTGTTACACACTGGCGTTTGGCTAAAGCGCCTCAGAGACCCTGTTTGATGTGTTACACACTGGCGTTTGGCTAAAGCGCCTCAGAGACCCTGTTTGATGTGTTACACACTGGCGTTTGGCTAAAGAGCCTCAGAGACCCTGTTTGATGTGTTACACACTGGCGTTTGGCTAAAGCGCCTCAGAGACCCTGTTTGATGTGTTACACACTGGCGTTTGGCTAAAGAGCCTCAGAGACCCTGTTCGATGTGTTACACACTGGCGTTTGGCTAAAGCGCCTCAGAGACCCTGTTTGATGTGTTACACACTGGCGTTTGGCTAAAGCGCCTCAGAGACCCTGTTTGATGTGTTACACACTGGCGTTTGGCTAAAGAGCTCAGAGACCCTGTTTGATGTGTTACACACTGGCGTTTGGCTAAAGAGCCTCAGAGACCCTGTTTGATGTGTTACACACTGGCGTTTGGTTTAAAGAGCCTCAGAGACCCTGTTCGCTGTGTTACACACTGGCGTTTGGCTAAAGCGCCTCAGAGACCCTGTTTGATGTGTTACACACTGGCGTTTGGCTAAAGAGCCTCAGAGACCCTGTTTGATGTGTTACACACTGGCGTTTGGCTAAAGAGCCTCAGAGACCCTGTTTGATGTGTTACACACTGGCGTTTGGCTAAAGAGCCTCAGAGACCCTGTTCGATGTGTTACACACTGGCGTTTGGCTAAAGCGCCTCAGAGACCCTGTTCGATGTGTTACACACTGGCGTTTGGCTAAAGCGCCTCAGAGACCCTGTTTGATGTGTTACACACTGGCGTTTGGTTAAAGAGCCTCAGAGACCCTGTTCGATGTGTTACACACTGGTGTTTGGCTAAAGCGCCTCAGAGACCCTGTTCGATGTGTTACACACTGGCGTTTGGCTAAAGCGCCTCAGAGACCCTGTTTGATGTGTTACACACTGGCGTTTGGCTAAAGCGCCTCAGAGACCCTGTTTGATGTGTTACACACTGGCGTTTGGCTAAAGCGCCTCAGAGACCCTGTTCGATGTGTTACACACTGGCGTTTGGCTAAAGCGCCTCAGAGACCCTGTTTGATGTGTTACACACTGGCGTTTGGCTAAAGCGCCTCAGAGACCCTGTTCGATGTGTTACACACTGGCGTTTGGCTAAAGCGCCTCAGAGACCCTGTTCGATGTGTTACACACTGGCGTTTGGCTAAAGCGCCTCAGAGACCCTGTTCGATGTGTTACACACTGGCGTTTGGCTAAAGCGCCTCAGAGACCCTGTTTGATGTGTTACACACTGGCGTTTGGCTAAAGAGCCTCAGAGACCCTGTTTGATGTGTTAAACACTGGCGTTTGGCTAAAGAGCCTCAGAGACCCTGTTTGATGTGTTACACACTGGCGTTTGGCTAAAGAGCCTCAGAGACCCTGTTTGATGTGTTAAACACTGGCGTTTGGCTAAAGAGCCTCAGAGACCCTGTTTGATGTGTTACACACTGGCGTTTGGCTAAAGAGCCTCAGAGACCCTGTTTGATGTGTTACACACTGGCGTTTGGCTAAAGCGCCTCAGAGACCCTGTTCGATGTGTTACACACTGGCGTTTGGCTAAAGAGCCTCAGAGACCCTGTTTGATGTGTTACACACTGGCGTTTGGCTAAAGAGCCTCAGAGACCCTGTTTGATGTGTTACACACTGGCGTTTGGCTAAAGCGCCTCAGAGACCCTGTTTGATGTGTTACACACTGGCGTTTGGCTAAAGAGCCTCAGAGACCCTGTTTGATGTGTTACACACTGGGGTTTGGCTAAAGTGCCTCAGAGACCCTGTTCGATGTGTTACACACTGGCGTTTGGCTAAAGAGCCTCAGAGACCCTGTTTGATGTGTTACACACTGGCGTTTGGCTAAAGCGCCTCAGAGACCCTGTTCGATGTGTTACACACTGGCGTTTGGCTAAAGCGCCTCAGAGACCCTGTTTGATGTGTTACACACTGGCGTTTGGCTAAAGCGCCTCAGAGACCCTGTTTGATGTGTTACACACTGGCATTTGGCTAAAGCGCCTCAGAGACCCTGTTTGATGTGTTACACACTGGCGTTTGGCTAAAGAGCCTCAGAGACCCTGTTTGATGTGTTACACACTGGCGTTTGGCTAAAGCGCCTCAGAGACCCTGTTTGATGTGTTACACACTGGCGTTTGGCTAAAGCGCCTCAGAGACCCTGTTTGATGTGTTACACACTGGCGTTTGGCTAAAGCGCCTCAGAGACCCTGTTTGATGTGTTACACACTGGCGTTTGGCTAAAGCGCCTCAGAGACCCTGTTCGATGTGTTACACACTGGCGTTTGGCTAAAGCGCCTCAGAGACCCTGTTTGATGTGTTACACACTGGCGTTTGGCTAAAGAGCCTCAGAGACCCTGTTCGATGTGTTACACACTGGCGTTTGGCTAAAGCGCCTCAGAGACCCTGTTTGATGTGTTACACACTGGCGTTTGGCTAAAGAGCCTCAGAGACCCTGTTTGATGTGTTACACACTGGCGTTTGGCTAAAGAGCCTCAGAGACCCTGTTCGATGTGTTACACACTGGCGTTTGGCTAAAGCGCCTCAGAGACCCTGTTTGATGTGTTACACACTGGCGTTTGGCTAAAGCGCCTCAGAGACCCTGTTTGATGTGTTACACACTGGCGTTTGGCTAAAGCGCCTCAGAGACCCTGTTTGATGTGTTACACACTGGCGTTTGGCTAAAGTGCCTCAGAGACCCTGTTCGATGTGTTACACACTGGCGTTTGGCTAAAGAGCCTCAGAGACCCTGTTCGATGTGTTACACACTGGCGTTTGGCTAAAGCGCCTTAGAGACCCTGTTCGATGTGTTACACACTGGCGTTTGGCTAAAGCGCCTCAGAGACCCTGTTTGATGTGTTACACACTGGCGTTTGGCTAAAGCGCCTCAGAGACCCTGTTTGATGTGTTACACACTGGCGTTTGGCTAAAGAGCCTCAGAGACCCTGTTTGATGTGTTACACACTGGCGTTTGGCTAAAGCGCCTCAGAGACCCTGTTCGATGTGTTACACACTGGCGTTTGGCTAAAGCGCCTCAGAGACCCTGTTTGATGTGTTACACACTGGCGTTTGGCTAAAGCGCCTCAGAGACCCTGTTTGATGTGTTACACACTGGCGTTTGGCTAAAGAGCCTCAGAGACCCTGTTCGATGTGTTACACACTGGCGTTTGGCTAAAGAGCCTCAGAGACCCTGTTTGATGTGTTACACACTGGCGTTTGGCTAAAGTGCCTCAGAGACCCTGTTCGATGTGTTACACACTGGCGTTTGGCTAAAGAGCCTCAGAGACCCTGTTCGATGTGTTACACACTGGCGTTTGGCTAAAGCGCCTCAGAGACCCTGTTTGATGTGTTACACACTGGCGTTTGGCTAAAGCGCCTCAGAGACCCTGTTTGATGTGTTACACACTGGCGTTTGGCTAAAGAGCCTCAGAGACCCTGTTTGATGTGTTACACACTGGCGTTTGGCTAAAGTGCCTCAGAGACCCTGTTCGATGTGTTACACACTGGCGTTTGGCTAAAGAGCCTCAGAGACCCTGTTCGATGTGTTACACACTGGCGTTTGGCTAAAGCGCCTCAGAGACCCTGTTTGATGTGTTACACACTGGCGTTTGGCTAAAGCGCCTCAGAGACCCTGTTTGATGTGTTACACACTGGCGTTTGGCTAAAGAGCCTCAGAGACCCTGTTTGATGTGTTACACACTGGCGTTTGGCTAAAGCGCCTCAGAGACCCTGTTTGATGTGTTACACACTGGCGTTTGGCTAAAGCGCCTCAGAGACCCTGTTTGATGTGTTACACACTGGCGTTTGGCTAAAGCGCCTCAGAGACCCTGTTTGATGTGTTACACACTGGCGTTTGGCTAAAGCGCCTCAGAGACCCTGTTTGATGTGTTACACACTGGCGTTTGGCTAAAGCGCCTCAGAGACCCTGTTTGATGTGTTACACACTGGCGTTTGGCTAAAGAGCCTCAGAGACCCTGTTTGATGTGTTACACACTGGCGTTTGGCTAAAGAGCCTCAGAGACCCTGTTTGATGTGTTACACACTGGCGTTTGGTTAAAGAGCCTCAGAGACCCTGTTCGCTGTGTTACACACTGGCGTTTGGCTAAAGCGCCTCAGAGACCCTGTTTGATGTGTTACACACTGGCGTTTGGCTAAAGAGCCTCAGAGACCCTGTTTGATGTGTTACACACTGGCGTTTGGCTAAAGAGCCTCAGAGACCCTGTTTGATGTGTTACACACTGGCGTTTGGCTAAAGAGCCTCAGAGACCCTGTTCGATGTGTTACACACTGGCGTTTGGCTAAAGCGCCTCAGAGACCCTGTTCGATGTGTTACACACTGGCGTTTGGCTAAAGCGCCTCAGAGACCCTGTTTGATGTGTTACACACTGGCGTTTGGTTAAAGAGCCTCAGAGACCCTGTTCGATGTGTTACACACTGGTGTTTGGCTAAAGCGCCTCAGAGACCCTGTTCGATGTGTTACACACTGGCGTTTGGCTAAAGCGCCTCAGAGACCCTGTTTGATGTGTTACACACTGGCGTTTGGCTAAAGCGCCTCAGAGACCCTGTTTGATGTGTTACACACTGGCGTTTGGCTAAAGCGCCTCAGAGACCCTGTTCGATGTGTTACACACTGGCGTTTGGCTAAAGCGCCTCAGAGACCCTGTTTGATGTGTTACACACTGGCGTTTGGCTAAAGCGCCTCAGAGACCCTGTTCGATGTGTTACACACTGGCGTTTGGCTAAAGCGCCTCAGAGACCCTGTTCGATGTGTTACACACTGGCGTTTGGCTAAAGCGCCTCAGAGACCCTGTTCGATGTGTTACACACTGGCGTTTGGCTAAAGCGCCTCAGAGACCCTGTTTGATGTGTTACACACTGGCGTTTGGCTAAAGAGCCTCAGAGACCCTGTTTGATGTGTTAAACACTGGCGTTTGGCTAAAGAGCCTCAGAGACCCTGTTTGATGTGTTACACACTGGCGTTTGGCTAAAGAGCCTCAGAGACCCTGTTTGATGTGTTAAACACTGGCGTTTGGCTAAAGAGCCTCAGAGACCCTGTTTGATGTGTTACACACTGGCGTTTGGCTAAAGAGCCTCAGAGACCCTGTTTGATGTGTTACACACTGGCGTTTGGCTAAAGCGCCTCAGAGACCCTGTTCGATGTGTTACACACTGGCGTTTGGCTAAAGCGCCTCAGAGACCCTGTTTGATGTGTTACACACTGGCGTTTGGCTAAAGCGCCTCAGAGACCCTGTTTGATGTGTTACACACTGGCGTTTGGCTAAAGCGCCTCAGAGACCCTGTTTGATGTGTTACACACTGGCGTTTGGCTAAAGAGCCTCAGAGACCCTGTTTGATGTGTTACACACTGGCGTTTGGCTAAAGCGCCTCAGAGACCCTGTTTGATGTGTTACACACTGGCGTTTGGCTAAAGAGCCTCAGAGACCCTGTTTGATGTGTTACACACTGGCGTTTGGCTAAAGTGCCTCAGAGACCCTGTTCGATGTGTTACACACTGGCGTTTGGCTAAAGAGCCTCAGAGACCCTGTTTGATGTGTTACACACTGGCGTTTGGCTAAAGCGCCTCAGAGACCCTGTTTGATGTGTTACACACTGGCGTTTGGCTAAAGAGCCTCAGAGACCCTGTTTGATGTGTTACACACTGGCGTTTGGCTAAAGAGCCTCAGAGACCCTGTTTGATGTGTTACACACTGGCGTTTGGCTAAAGCGCCTCAGAGACCCTGTTTGATGTGTTACACACTGGCGTTTGGCTAAAGAGCCTCAGAGACCCTGTTTGATGTGTTACACACTGGCGTTTGGCTAAAGCGCCTCAGAGACCCTGTTTGATGTGTTACACACTGGCGTTTGGCTAAAGCGCCTCAGAGACCCTGTTTGATGTGTTACACACTGGCGTTTGGCTAAAGAGCCTCAGAGACCCTGTTTGATGTGTTACACACTGGCGTTTGGCTAAAGAGCCTCAGAGACCCTGTTTGATGTGTTACACACTGGCGTTTGGCTAAAGCGCCTCAGAGACCCTGTTTGATGTGTTACACACTGGCGTTTGGCTAAAGCGCCTCAGGGACCCTGTTTGATGTGTTACACACTGGCGTTTGGCTAAAGCGCCTCAGAGACCCTGTTTGATGTGTTACACACTGGCGTTTGGCTAAAGCGCCTCAGAGACCCTGTTCGATGTGTTACACACTGGCGTTTGGCTAAAGCGCCTCAGAGACCCTGTTTGATGTGTTACACACTGGCGTTTGGCTAAAGAGCCTCAGAGACCCTGTTTGATGTGTTACACACTGGCGTTTGGCTAAAGCGCCTCAGAGACCCTGTTCGATGTGTTACACACTGGCGTTTGGCTAAAGAGCCTCAGAGACCCTGTTTGATGTGTTACACACTGGCGTTTGGCTAAAGCGCCTCAGAGACCCTGTTTGATGTGTTACACACTGGCGTTTGGCTAAAGCGCCTCAGAGACCCTGTTTGATGTGTTACACACTGGCGTTTGGCTAAAGAGCCTCAGAGACCCTGTTCGATGTGTTACACACTGGCGTTTGGCTAAAGCGCCTCAGAGACCCTGTTTGATGTGTTACACACTGGCGTTTGGCTAAAGCGCCTCAGAGACCCTGTTTGATGTGTTACACACTGGCGTTTGGCTAAAGCGCCTCAGAGACCCTGTTTGATGTGTTACACACTGGCGTTTGGCTAAAGCGCCTCAGAGACCCTGTTTGATGTGTTACACACTGGCGTTTGGCTAAAGCGCCTCAGAGACCCTGTTTGATGTGTTACACACTGGCGTTTGGCTAAAGCGCCTCAGAGACCCTGTTCGATGTGTTACACACTGGCGTTTGGCTAAAGCGCCTCAGAGACCCTGTTTGATGTGTTACACACTGGCGTTTGGCTAAAGCGCCTCAGAGACCCTGTTTGATGTGTTACACACTGGCGTTTGGCTAAAGCGCCTCAGAGACCCTGTTCGATGTGTTACACACTGGCGTTTGGCTAAAGCGCCTCAGAGACCCTGTTCGATGTGTTACACACTGGCGTTTGGCTAAAGCGCCTCAGAGACCCTGTTTGATGTGTTACACACTGGCGTTTGGCTAAAGAGCCTCAGAGACCCTGTTTGATGTGTTAAACACTGGCGTTTGGCTAAAGCGCCTCAGAGACCCTGTTTGATGTGTTACACACTGGCGTTTGGCTAAAGCGCCTCAGAGACCCTGTTTGATGTGTTACACACTGGCGTTTGGCTAAAGAGCCTCAGAGACCCTGTTTGATGTGTTACACACTGGCGTTTGGCTAAAGCGCCTCAGAGACCCTGTTCGATGTGTTACACACTGGCGTTTGGCTAAAGAGCCTCAGAGACCCTGTTTGATGTGTTACACACTGGCGTTTGGCTAAGGCGCCTCAGAGACCCTGTTTGATGTGTTACACACTGGCGTTTGGCTAAAGCGCCTCAGAGACCCTGTTTGATGTGTT
This sequence comes from Rhinichthys klamathensis goyatoka, assembly GCF_029890125.1. Taxonomy (NCBI): domain Eukaryota; kingdom Metazoa; phylum Chordata; class Actinopteri; order Cypriniformes; family Leuciscidae; genus Rhinichthys; species Rhinichthys klamathensis. The sequence goes on from NW_026606690.1 coordinate 1,173,048, forward strand.
ACACACTGGCGTTTGGCTAAAGAGCCTCAGAGACCCTGTTCGATGTGTTACACACTGGCGTTTGGCTAAAGCGCCTCAGAGACCCTGTTTGATGTGTTACACACTGGCGTTTGGCTAAAGAGCCTCAGAGACCCTGTTTGATGTGTTACACACTGGCGTTTGGCTAAAGCGCCTCAGAGACCCTGTTCGATGTGTTACACACTGGCGTTTGGCTAAAGCGCCTCAGAGACCCTGTTTGATGTGTTACACACTGGCGTTTGGCTAAAGCGCCTCAGAGACCCTGTTTGATGTGTTACACACTGGCGTTTGGCTAAAGAGCCTCAGAGACCCTGTTCGATGTGTTACACACTGGCGTTTGGCTAAAGCGCCTCAGAGACCCTGTTTGATGTGTTACACACTGGCGTTTGGTTAAAGAGCCTCAGAGACCCTGTTCGCTGTGTTACACACTGGCGTTTGGCTAAAGCGCCTCAGAGACCCTGTTTGATGTGTTACACACTGGCGTTTGGCTAAAGCGCCTCAGAGACCCTGTTCGATGTGTTACACACTGGCGTTTGGCTAAAGCGCCTCAGAGACCCTGTTTGATGTGTTACACACTGGCGTTTGGCTAAAGCGCCTCAGAGACCCTGTTTGATGTGTTACACACTGGCGTTTGGCTAAAGAGCCTCAGAGACCCTGTTTGATGTGTTACACACTGGCGTTTGGCTAAAGAGCCTCAGAGACCCTGTTTGATGTGTTACACACTGGCGTTTGGTTAAAGCGCCTCAGAGACCCTGTTTGATGTGTTACACACTGGCGTTTGGCTAAAGCGCCTCAGAGACCCTGTTTGATGTGTTACACACTGGCGTTCGGTTAAAGCGCCTCAGAGACCCTGTTTGATGTGTTACACACTGGCGTTTGGCTAAAGAGCCTCAGAGACCCTGTTTGATGTGTTACACACTGGCGTTCGGTTAAAGCGCCTCAGAGACCCTGTTCGATGTGTTACACACTGGCGTTTGGCTAAAGCGCCTCAGAGACCCTGTTTGATGTGTTACACACTGGCATTGGCTAAAGCGCCTCAGAGACCCTGTTCGATGTGTTACACACTGGCGTTTGGCTAAAGCGCCTCAGAGACCCTGTTCGATGTGTTACACACTGGCGTTTGGCTAAAGCGCCTCAGAGACCCTGTTTGATGTGTTACACACTGGCGTTTGGCTAAAGCGCCTCAGAGACCCTGTTTGATGTGTTACACACTGGCGTTTGGCTAAAGCGCCTCAGAGACCCTGTTTGATGTGTTACACACTGGCGTTTGGCTAAAGCGCCTCAGAGACCCTGTTTGATGTGTTACACACTGGCGTTTGGCTAAAGCGCCTCAGAGACCCTGTTTGATGTGTTACACACTGGCGTTCGGTTAAAGCGCCTCAGAGACCCTGTTCGATGTGTTACACACTGGCGTTTGGCTAAAGCGCCTCAGAGACCCTGTTCGATGTGTTACACACTGGCGTTTGGCTAAAGAGCCTCAGAGACCCTGTTTGATGTGTTACACACTGGCGTTTGGCTAAAGCGCCTCAGAGACCCTGTTCGATGTGTTACACACTGGCGTTTGGCTAAAGAGCCTCAGAGACCCTGTTTGATGTGTTACACACTGGCGTTTGGCTAAAGCGCCTCAGAGACCCTGTTCGATGTGTTACACACTGGCGTTTGGCTAAAGCGCCTCAGAGACCCTGTTTGATGTGTTACACACTGGCGTTTGGCTAAAGCGCCTCAGAGACCCTGTTCGATGTGTTACACACTGGCGTTTGGCTAAAGCGCCTCAGAGACCCTGTTTGATGTGTTACACACTGGCGTTTGGCTAAAGCGCCTCAGAGACCCTGTTCGATGTGTTACACACTCGAGCCACCAGGCACTGTTTTGTGCAAATGAGCGGCCGGAGCGCATTAAGGGTTTTCTGTTAGAACGGTGTCGTGTTAGCACCCCCTAAGTTAATAACTAATGATCGTTGCGACAGAAGTGAATCAATCAAAACTAACTTTAGCTGGACACTAACTTTATTTTAGAGCTGCTGTAAAGCCAAAACAATCTGTTACTTTAATTTTCTATTATCACTGTAAAACTGCTTTGAAACAATTTATATTGTTAAAAGCGCTATATAAATGAAGGTGACTTGACTTGACTTGAAGCGCCTCAGAGACCCCGTTCGAGTCCCAGTCGACACACTTGATCTCGGACAGATGCTCATGCTTATTCTGGTCTGTTATCTCAGCGAGCGTGAGGCCCTGAGCTCAGATCAGTTTGAACACACACACGCACGAGGGTTCACCCAAGCACACACACTCATGTCATTCAGACCTTCAGCTGAAGACGTTTCCAGTGGAAATCAGTGATGTTCGACTCCTGTGTCTTTCATGTCATCGCATTGTCTTTTGTCGCTCAGGTTTGAACAGCATGAAGGTGCAGATGATGACAGAATTTGAACTCTCCCTTTAATAATGTATTACTAGGTTTCATCACTTTGACTTTCATTTTGAACAGCTATTTCGTGATGGACTTTACCACACAATGAGCCCTTTAACAACCATCATAACCCAGACGTTTGTCTCTTATATGCCTGAAGCAGATTCACAGTCCCTTTCAACTTAATGCTCAAACATCTGCTGGAGAATACATTTCAAGCAGTTGATTAGGCTACATTAAGCAGGTATTTGCTTAATTCCATGAATTGCTGGTAATATATTCTCCAGTGGATGTTTGAGAGGGATTGTGTGTCTGCTCTTATGGATATGAGACGGTGTGTGTGTTTTTTGAGTGACAGGAACAGCAGTGCTCAGAATCTGCTATATCTGATGCAGAGCAGATGTTGACAGGGATGTTCTTCTCACTATAGTGGACTATAAAAGAGTATAAACTGCTCAAGATCAATCCAACATTCACAGAACACACACTGTACATATACTATAGGCTACATATGGCTGGCATGCGCACAAATTTGAAACATGATCTGCGAGATATACATATAGCACACGTGGGATATACTTACATTTATATATAGCACTGTTTACTCAGCACAACATACTACACCAACTGCATATAGATAACTTTACAGCATTTCTTTCTTTCTTATTATTTATCAGAAAACAAATAATACAATACCACAAATAATGAATAATTTCAGTGCTGATTTTAGGCGAATGCTTTGAGAGAGTAAATCATTTTAGTTCGTGTGTTTATTGTGGTGTAAAACCCTGATCTAAAGCACAAAGAGAGAGAGAGAGAGAGCATGAGAAAAGAAGTGTAGGCGGGGCTTAGCGCACTTCTGCTTCTCGATTGGTCATTGGTTACATCATTCAACCACGGTGTTTAGTCATTGGACACACGATTGTAGTCGGTGGGATCAATAATATTCCGCTTAGTCACTTTCGAGGAGTCTGTTAACTTTCAGCAGTGTCGAGCCTCGGCGTCTTTCTCCTCCTAAAGAAAAGAGAGTTTGCGTTTCTTCTGCGGGTTACTGTCTCCCTTCACCTCCAGCCCAACACACTCGCATACCAAGCACAGCTTCCAAATGGAAGAAGCAGACAAAGTTTCATCATCCAGAGCACCTGACGAGGCTCCGCACGATATTGCGATCATGAATGAAGCCGGTCAGACACGGGACGCGGAGGAGGAGAGGACCGAGAAAACTAGTTCTCCACAAACAACCGAGAAAACTAGTTATCCACAAACAACTGAGGTAACTAGTGCTTCACAAACAACTGAGGTAACTAGTTCTCCACAAATTAATGAAGAAACGAATTCTCCACAGCCAGCAGAAGTGATCGTTACTCCAGAGATGGCGGAGGAAAGCGTTACTCCTGTAACGTTAAGTGAAGTTCCAGTGAAGCAGACGAGCACAGAGGCAGAAGTAACGTCTACTTCACATACATATCCAGTGATTACTGAAGCTGCCGTTACTCCTGAGACAGCGGAGGAAAGCGTTACTCCACCTGTAACTGAAGCCGTTACTAACGCGGAGGAAAGCGTTACTCCACATGTAACTGAAGCCGTTACTAACGCGGAGGAAAGCGTTACTCCGCATGTAACTGAAGCCGTTACTAACGCGGAGGAAAGCGTTACTCCGCCTGTATCTGAAGCCGTTAATAACGCGGAGGAAAGCGTTACTCCACATGTAACTGAAGCCGTTACTAACGCGGAGGAAAGCGTTACTCCACCTGTAACCGAAGTAACATCAGAAGTAACATCATCTCAGCAGACAGTGATGAGAGAGGAGCGCGTGACTCCGGTGAAGTCCGCGGAAAGTCCCGCACCGGAGATCAGCAGCTCGTGTTCGGCTCACACACACTCTCTCTCATCCGAAGCCCGTGAGGAGGAGGAGAAGGAGAAACACCCGCACACTCTTCATCCATTATCATCATCCAGTGAGTATAACATTGATTTCAGCGGTATTTGTGTTGAAATCGATGGGGGCGGCGGGGATTTCTGATGTTGAATTTGTCGTCGGAATATTAAAGCGATCAGATACATGTGTGAGTGAGACTGAAGGGAATGAGCAGATGTTCGGCATGATGTGAAATGCTGCAGTGTTGCAGTGATATTTGTTCCCTGCTGAGGAAATGTGGGATGATGAGGCATTATGTGTGATATGTGGTCGATGCGGCCCACCCGCTTCATGAACAAAGACACGCAGCGCGCCTGATGCTTTAAGGGATACATGTTAGCCTCTAATATGATGATATTTGTGATTTTGTGCACATGTGTATGTGTGACGTGTTTTTTAAAAATACATTAATATAAACGTGTGTGTATATTTACACGTTTATAAATGTAGCCTATACAAAACATTTATATTAAGCATGTGTATGTTTGTATGTGTATCAGTATATATTTTATATATATATATATATATATATATATATATATATATATATATATATATATATATATATATATATGTGTGTGTGTGTGTTGTTTATGATGTTTATTTTTGTATACATTTATAAACGTGTGTCTGTATACAGTATATAACCTGAGTACAGCACATTTTGAATGTCTCCCTCATCAGTCACACCCAATTCAGCTCTTGCAGTCTGTGCTGATAGTGATATAGAATCAGGTGTTTTAGATGAGGAAGATGTCCAAAATGTGCAGTTGTGGGGTACTTCAGGAAAGGTTTAGGAAGCACTGAGTTAGAAAATGCATTAAAGCAACACTATGTAGTTTTTCAACCTTCATAATATATTTCCAAAACCCTTGTGATGGTACATCGACTTACACTAGGTTGAATGACACGTCTGCCATAGCCTGACGGGGTCTGTGTCGCTTTTACTGGCACTAAATAACTTCGGGGTTCGGGTAGTAACCCGAGCACAAAAAGAACTACAAAATTCGACTGTTTTACAGCATACCTCACTTCCCCCACTTTCTCAAATTCGGACGAGAGAGCCCAACTATCGTTTGTTTGCTGGATGTTGTTGTCATGATTCATCATCATCATCATCATGGCTGTAGCAGCAACTAAACCAAAGAAGGCGAAGGTTTTGTCGGAGGAGACTAGAAAGAGAAAAAGGGAGAGTGGATAGAATCAAAGGCCGGACGAGGATCAATATTGGTCCAGCGTTCGCTCGCTGGCGTGAGCTAAAGGAGGAGGAGGGGTGCCCGACCGATGCATATTTGCAGATTCATCTATGGTAGCTTGATATTTGGATATATGGCCATTGCCTACCACACAAACATTGAATTGAATTAGAATATCCATTCTGTAAAACATTCGCCAATAGGCTACTATAATGATGCTGGCTTGTAAACGTGAACTACACGATCTTTTGGCGTTTGAAAAAAATAAAACCCATGATATATTCATATGACATGCTGAAATATGCCACTGTGCCTGGAATGAAGACATTTCACACGCAAAGCAGGCAGTCTGCCCAAGACGTGAGAACTCCTTCTGCAGAGTTCGGGGGTATCGCCTTGTAAACAAATGCACGTGTAACCATGGCAGATTTTACGAGAGTAGTAGAAGACAATACTGTTTCCCAACTGTAGGGGGACCCCGAGAGCAAAAGTTACATGGTGTTACTTTAAAGGGATAGTTCACCCAAAAATGAAAATTGTCATCTACTCAGTCTCAAGACTTTTGTCCATCTTCCGAACACAAAAGGAAATCTTTTTGATGAAATCTGAGACTTTTCTTTCCCTTTATTGACAGTTACGCAATTACTACTTTGACACTTAAAAAAGTTCATAAAGAGATCGTAAAATTAATCCATGTGAATTAAGCCGTTTAGTTCAAATTTTCTGAAGAGATTTGATCGCTTTATATGGTGAACTATGATGAGGTTCATTCTCGTGTTACGCAGCACGTTTGAGCTTCAGCAAGAACCAATGAGGTTCATTCTCGTGTTACGCAGCACGTTTGAGCTTCAGCGAGAACCAATGAGGTTCATTCTCGTGTTACGCAGCACGTTTGAGCTTCAGCGAGAACCAATGAGGTTCATCCTCGTGTTACGCAGCACGTTTGAGCTTCTGCAAGAACCAATGAGGTTCATCCTCGTGTTACGCAGCACGTTTGAGCTTCTGCAAGAACCAATGAGGTTCATTCTAGTGTTACGCAGCACGTTTGAGCTTCTGCGAGAACCAATGAGGTTCATTCTCGTGTTACGCAGCACGTTTGAGCTTCAGCAAGAACCAATGAGGTTCATTCTCATGTTACGCAACACGTTTGAGCTTCAGCAAGAACCAATGAGGTTCATTCTCGTGTTACGCAGCACGTTTGAGCTTCAGCGAGAACCAATGAGGTTCATTCTCGTGTTACGCAGCACGTTTGAGCTTCAGCAAGAACCAATGAGGTTCATTCTCATGTTACGCAACACGTTTGAGCTTCAGCAAGAACCAATGAGGTTCATTCTCGTGTTACGCAGCACGTTTGAGCTTCAGCGAGAACCAATGAGGTTCATTCTCGTGTTACGCAGCACGTTTGAGCTTCAGCGAGAACCAATGAGGTTCATTCTCGTGTTACGCAGCACGTTTGAGCTTCAGCGAGAACCAATGAGGTTCATCCTCGTGTTACGCAGCACGTTTGAGCTTCTGCAAGAACCAATGAGGTTCATCCTCGTGTTACGCAGCACGTTTGAGCTTCAGCAAGAACCAATGAGGTTCATTCTAGTGTTACGCAGCACGTTTGAGCTTCTGCAAGAACCAATGAGGTTCATCCTCGTGTTACGCAGCACGTTTGAGCTTCTGCAAGAACCAATGAGGTTCATTCTAGTGTTACGCAGCACGTTTGAGCTTCAGCAAGAACCAATGAGGTTCATTCTCGTGTTACGCAGCACGTTTGAGCTTCAGCAAGAACCAATGAGGTTCATCCTCGTGTTACGCAGCACGTTTGAGCTTCTGCAAGAACCAATGAGGTTCATCCTCGTGTTACGCAGCACGTTTGAGCTTCTGCAAGAACCAATGAGGATCATTCTAGTGTTACGCAGCACGTTTGAGCTTCAGCGAGAACCAATGAGGTTCATCCTCGTGTTACGCAGCACGTTTCAGCTTCAGCGAGAACCAATGAGGTTCATTCTTGTTACGCAGCACGTTTGAGCTTCTGCAAGAACCAATGAGGTTCATTCTCGTGTTACGCAGCACGTTTGAGCTTCTGCAAGAACCAATGAGGATCATTCTAGTGTTACGCAGCACGTTTGAGCTTCAGCAAGAACCAATGAGGTTCATTCTAGTGTTACGCAGCACGTTTGAGCTTCAGCAAGAACCAATGAGGTTCATTCTCGTGTTACGCAGCACGTTTGAGCTTCAGCAAGAACCAATGAGGTTCATTCTCGTGTTACGCAGCACGTTTGAGCTTCAGCAAGAACCAATGAGGTTCATTCTCATGTTACGCAGCACGTTTGAGCTTCAGCAAGAACCAATCAGGTTCATTCTCGTGTTACGCAGCACGTTTGAGCTTCTGCGATAGGTTTGTTCTCACGCATCAAACAGGTTCGGTTGAGCTTCTGTTTACGTTCGCTGCTCAATGTTTATATGTGGATAAAAGCCTAAATTCAATCTGTTCATATCATATAAAGCGATTGAGTCTTTTCAGGAAATTTGGATTAAACTGCTCAATTCATATGAATTAGTTTTACGATCTCTTTATGATTTTTTTGTTTAAACGTCATAGTGGTAGTTGCATAGCTGTCAATGAAGGGACAAAAAATCTCTGATTTCATGAAAAAGATCTTTATTTTTGTTCGGAAGATGAATGATGTTTGGACCTACATGAGAGTGCGTAAATGACAGAATTTTCATTTTGGGGTGAATTATCCCTTTAAACTTTTTGGTTTATCCCAGAATTTTAATTTCGGTGCATCACTTGCTCATATTGAATACATTTTGCTCTGCAAAGGAAACCGGAGTCATTGACTCAGTTACAGCGGATCTCAGACCTGGTTTAGGCAAACTCTCCCTGCTTTACCCATGGTGTTTGAGTCTGAAGTGTGTATCGACTCCTTGACCAACAGAAGTTTGCTTGTGTGATGATCCTCTGTTCTGGGCTGCCATCTCTCAGCGTGTGTTTTTTAGGACAGCAATAGTCTAAATAAAGACTGAGACGTCTTCATGCTCATTTCCATTCGGAGTGGAACAATGTTAAGTGAGTGTTGAGTGACGCTGTGCTCCTGTTATCTTATCTGATCCAGAGCTCCAGACCAACCTAAGAGAGCTATGGAAATAACATCACAATATTACTGTTTTACTAAGAAGCGCAGTTACCATTAATCTCATGGAAATGCACAGTGAGTTTGAGTTAAATGCAGATGTGAATTTAATTATATGAGCGACAGTATTCACGATCCACGAGTAAACACATTTTCTCTAAGCTCTCGCTGTGCTGTCTAAAGCCAAGCTGGTGAAAGGCCCAGAAGAGCACTTCGTTCTGTCTGCCGTTTGATGCCTCTCATACGCAACAGGCACGCAGTGCAATAATCACAGATAGTCAAACTTGATTACATGCTTGATGATAAGAATTTCAGTGTTATTGTTCAGGTGTGGTTGAATAACCTTTGGATTGTGTGCCTCTTACAGCAACTTCTGCACATTATGTAACGCCGCATAGAAAGCTGCTGCTTATTTTGTTTATATATTTATAAACTGCAGAATAACCCATGGTGCCTCTGGAAAAAATGCCATTGTATATATTAATTTTTTAATATAATGATTCGTTTTTTTATATCTACAACAAAAGCGGCTCCTGATTACCATGTACCCTGGTGTTTTTCACATAAACATGGGTTTCTTAGCCTTTTTTTTTTTTTTTTTTTTTTGAGAAATCGCTGATATTTTGTGATCCTAATGCTTGAACACATAGCTGACTAGCACATATAAATGTTTAAATGATCTCGTCCCCTTCTATAAATCCCTTGCTCTCTGACTCGGGCTTTAGTGAGTGTGGTTGTTTTTCAGATGATCCCGAACCTCCTTCTGCTCCTGGCGTCGCTCCTGCGCTCTTTCAGCCTCAGTTTCCATCAGGTACGGTTCTTCTTTGCTAGAATGCTGATGTTGTTTTCATCTTTGATGTGGTGCCATTTGTTCAGTGCTTGCATTTTGGGTAATGTTTGACCTGATATAAATTTAACATCATGGAAGAATGATTTTCACTGATCTGGACTAGGCTTGTCATGATGCCAGTAATCTGTACCCATACCAGTGAAGTTTTTGATTTTCAGTCCTTTCAATACCACCACATAAACTTAAATGCCGTTAAACATATTCCATCATTTAAAACTCCACTTATTTAAAATGCTTGTATAAATATTGAACAGTTAATTTAAATTGAGTTTTCCATTGAGTCCATGAGCATTTCCTGGTTTGGTCAGATCTCATCTGTGGGCAAATTATGAAATTTCTATGTGTGCGGGAGCAGCTCGTGAATATTAAATAGGTTATGTGACTGCACATATCCGTATGAAGTAACTGACATTCATGAGCCAAGCCTTCTCTAAATACCAATAGTAATTGTGGCACCCATGTACCAAATTAAGTCTGTACTGCTGATATTATTAAGATCATTTTCTGTCATTTTTTTAAATCGATTGGTATGCAAACACTGGCACTATTGATAGCCCTAATGCAGCCTCAGTCTTCGCAGAATGTGTCCTGGAACGGGTGAAATGATTGACGTTAGTCTTGATTTGTGGCATTTTGCTCTTTGTCTGATGGTTACTCAGTATGGTAACCATCATGTACTCAGATGGTTGATTGTTCTGCCTCTCTTCTGACTTTCACAAGTCTCTGAGTAACGAGAGAAGCTTGGTCTCCTACAAGTCTGTAATGCTTTGCATCAGTTAATCTTTACAGCAAAACTGTTAACATCCTCATCTATTGCATTCTTTCAGAGCAGGTATTAATTGCATGACCACCTGATTTTAGATTTCATTGAAGGACAAACTCTTGGAATTCAAAGTCTGAAAGGTGAAGTGTTGTATCTTCAGTAGCCATGAGGGGATTTAGCTTGAAGATTGTGAACCCTGACAGGATCGTCCACAGGGCCAGACTCCAGCTAACCGCAGTTCATGTCTCGTTCTGATCCCGCAGACTGCTGGGATTCTCCATCCGTAGCTTCACAGGCCTCTGAGCTAACTATGGATTCATTGGGACACAAGGACTCGGCAGGATTCGACCAGGATGTGCTAAGCCAGTCAGATGACGACTTCATGTTTGAAACGAAGAAGAGTCCCTTTCAGGCGTTTTCCCCTCTAAACGACAGTCTCGGGGAAACGCCGGCCGATAGTCCGTCTCCAGACCTGGTCCAAGATGCGTATGATGGAGAAGAAGCTCACGCGCAGTCAGAGTCAAGAGAAACCAAACAAGAGCTTTCCCTTTCGTATGCTTCTGATGTCAACACGGCGTCCGATGACCGGCCGATGTCTCTCCCAGATATTTTGAAATCTTCTCCTATGAACCCTGAAAAAGTGGACTCTGGCTCTTCAGAAGGAAGCCCTGAGTTCAGCCCGGCTCATAGAAGAGGGAACGATCCCCCCAAATCCCCGTTCTCGGCGTCTGCTAACAGTCTGGACTCCAAGATCTTGCTTCTGAAGGAGATGGCCGAGGTCACGGAGGCGAGAGCGGCCGCAGAGAAGGCCAAGCTGGGAAAACACAACAACTCAGAGCAGAGTTTTGTAGCTTTCGATCTCGTGAAAGAGACGGACGTGCCTCAAAAAACGGACAGTCTTTTGAAGGACAAGGTTGAGGTGTTAAGCCAGACTTCTGTTCAAATGGCGCACAAATTTGATTGTCTGAACTTCCCATTGGGAAAGGCTCAGGAACAGTGGGATTCTGAGAGCCCTTCTGCGGACTCCTTCTCCCCGGTGTTGGACGCAGTGACCCCGAAACCCTCGAGCTTCTCCGCGGAGCAGGAGCGCCGAGACGAGGCGTCCGAGCCCGAGCCGTCCTCTGAAGAGTTCGAGTTTATCGAGAGGCCGACACGAGGAGCTGCCGAGGACTTTCTGGAGATGCAGGATAGCCTGATGTTCATGAAACCGGCATCAGAAGTGTTGCTGGATGAAGACAGATCTCCTGAACTGGAATCTGTAGCCGAAGAGGAAGATCAGATCTCCTACCATCTTCCCACCCCGGCGTCAGACAAATCCTCTGCTGGGAGAGGAAAGGCAGGCCTGGAATCTGATATACAAGAACTTTCCCCAACTCCAGTAACCCGTCCTCCAGGGGATAAACCTGGATCCGGGAAGAGGGAAGCTGAAGCTGAAGGAATCCCGATGTCAGATCCGAGCGCGGCGGCAGGTAAATCCATCACGGACCTCATCAGTGTCATTACAGCCCGTTCCCTTCACTGGACCTTTCATTTACCCATCGTGTTCTGTCTGTGTACGCTCATCATTTGTGTTTTGTCCTCTTCCACATATCTCTCATGCATCTCACATTCGGCACGGCATGATGTTGCATTATGAGTCCGTTTGCATGATCACCTTTCTGTTTGATTCGCTCACTGTTTTATTCTGTATTATACATTTTTCAAGGCTTGTACCCTGGAACCTATTTCATGGTTTGGGTTCTCGAGACACCAGTAGGGCCCTATGATTTCCACGATCACGGAATCGCGGACGGAATTATGGAATTGGACAATTAATGCGGAATCTAGTGTTAGCGCGGAATTTCTTGGAATTTTACATATTTGGATTGAAATTCTGTTTTTGTGCGGGAGAAGAACGTATGTCTGGTGAAAATGCAGACCGGGGGAAGCAAATCTGGGCGACACAACCCCTCCCGTCATTTCAGCTCCAATGACGGCATCAAAACAATGAAAGCATGGCGAAGCGGCTCTCCACGGCTCTGCTTTCCTCGGCGAAAAAGTTAAGAAACTCGACGCTATAAGCCCTCAGTACCGAGCCGAGCAGTTCGCACGTGACTTTTGTGCAGTGTTTCCCACACATAGACTAATTCGCGGCCACAAAATCAACTCCGGCCGCCACATATTGCGTTTCGTTAATTTTTTTTACGCTATTTAAAACACGCAGCGTATTCTTTCCGTTGTATTTCCTTTCCCCGCTCTCCCTCCGTCTCTCTCTCACACACACGCACACACATAGAGCTGTCGCGATAGTCAATATATCGACTTATCGTACGATATATGGAAATGACCGCGATCATTTTTGGTGCCGCGATATATTGCAACTGATAATTTGTTTTATTATTAAAAATAATAATTAGATTTATTTTTACATTACAATGAATGTCACCAACATTTTAGTTGATCGCGCTGCCTCTGTCATCTTGTCTGCACTCTGAGTCGGAGGCGGGGCTCAGGCAGCGTGTCCACACACACACACACACACACACACACACACACACACACACACACACACACACACACACAGAGAGAGAGAGAGACCGTCAGGTAAAGAGAAGGCGTGAACCAAGTGTTCTGTTTCGTGACATCTATACAGCGAGCCAGTTAGGAATAACGAGTCCAACATGGAATTGAGCCATGTGAGTGATTCTATTCAGAGTGAACACGGTGAAAGATATGAATAAAGATGTGAAAGATATGAATAAAAATGATGTTTATTCAGCCAGCTCACATACCTGTATTTACTTCCTGTTTTCGGTCGAAGTCTACAGTAGTCAATTGTCGAGTTTGCGGGCGCGATCATTAGTTATCTTGGTTACCAACGATCACGCGCGCGAACTGGACAATCGACTACTGTGAACTTCGACCGAAAACAGGAAGTAAATACAGGTTTGTGAGCTGGCTGAATAAACATCATTTTTATTCATATCTTTCACATCTTTATTCATATCTTTCACTGTGTTCACTCTGAATAAAATCACTCACATGGCTGTTCACTTAAAATGACACATCAAGGATGTTAACAGGTTTAAAACTAGCCCCGTTTAAGTCAACAATGTGCAAATTTTAAAAAGAGGATAACACGGTGTAGGCAACACCGATTTTTGTCGTTGTTCTCTGTACTGACAGCACTCCAAATTTACCAAAAAAATGAGCTCAATGTTAAAATTGACCGGAGTTCTCCTTTAAGCCCCACAAGGTAAACATGTTGGTGTTCCTTTCTCGGAATCTGCCTAACAATTAAAAAACTAATCTGACAGCAGAAATGTCCTGTTGATGCATCTGTGCCTTTGTGTGAGACACTTTAAAAGTTTAAATTGACAAATTACTTTGTTTTGATCTAGTTCTTTATACCTTGCACTTTTTTTGTTAACGAAAGTGTATTTATTTACTTGTTTTATTTATTTGTGATATATATTTTTTTCACATTTCACAATGTCTAAATATTGAATAGAATAAGAATAAAATGTCCTTTGAAACAGTGTACTTGCATTATTATGCTATTATATTGTCATTATGTAATCAGTGGCATAAAATGGTCTGAAAACTACAATAATATCGTTTATCGCAATTAATTTTGGTGCAATATATCGCACAACAAAAAGTAGATATCGTGACAGCTCTACACACACACACACACACGCACACACACACACACACACACACACACCGCGTCTGTCTATGAGGCGCCGGACTGGACAAAAGCGAAGCGAACTCCGCGAGCGACACTGGGCGAGAGAGAGACAGAGTGTGACTTTTATTTAAACTTTAAACTAATATAATTAATTTTACTGGACAGTTTAAAGCTCATAACCATATTTTGTTGTTGCTTGAAGAGTGCAGTGTCATGTGGCATCATGCAGTATTTGTCCTGAAAAGGCTACTGAGTAAATGTCTGTAATTTAAGGTCATTCCTATTTTATTTGTATACATTTTAATCATTAACTTTAAAAGCACACTCTTTTTATGACTAAAATAACAGTAAAGGGTAAAAAAAAAATGAATTCCCAAAAATTAAAACGGAAAAAACGGAATTTGGGAAAAAATAAAACGGATTTCATAGGGCCCTACACCAGGCCCTGTTGTTGTGCGAGTGAGCGGCCGGAGGGCGTCGAGTGTGTTCTGTAGAGCGGTGTCGTGTCAGCGGCCCCTAAGTTAATAACTAATGATCTTTACGACGGAAGTGAATCAATCAAAACTAACTTTAGCTGGACAATAACTGATAACCAAACCAATCTGTTACTTTAATCTCCTATTATCACTGTAAAGCTGCTTTGAGAAACATCTATATATTTAACAGTGCTGTATGAAGGGGACTTGTCTTGACTTGACTGTGTAACAACTTGCTTTGATCCCTATTCTGAAAAATATATTTTCAGATTTGTAAAATGAAGCACGGAAGATAGCAATTTGCTGAAACGTTTTCTCCTGTCCATTTGTTTTTAATTCACTTTGCACTTTTTGCACGATGCAATCCATAAAATAAAATTAAATGTTTTTATAGACTTCTGTAGTCTGGACTGAATCCAGTGTGTGTCCAGCCACCTTCTTGCTCGTTTTCCAGATTTCTGGAATGACCACTTTGGCTCAATCTACAAGTCTATGATTGCCTACTTGCTTGGGATCAGGATTGTTTTCTCGAAGAATGTGTATTGCAGTGTGTGTGCTCCTCGTGCAGCACTGGCTCTTGATGCTCCGCAGTGATGGAGCAATGCAGGTCACAGAGCGTCGGGGGGGCACTGAAACTGCTCTATCTGAACGCAGACTGGACTTTATGCCCTGACTTGCAGTAAGTGAGAGACTCGGGCTGTTACGGTGAAGCAATTTCCCTTGTGGTAATTCTGAGTGGCTCAATAGTGGTTTTATCGCCATTTATTTCTTTCTTTCTATATAAATAAGTGTTACGTTGTTGTCAGCAGGCACGGAAACAAGGACATTTAACCAATAAAACCGAAACTAAACAGAGAATGTGAAAATAAGGGTCCACATAACAGAACATAAACCTGAGAATAAGCTCGTTAGGCTATTGTTATACGTGTAACAGTCAGGCTAGTTGCGATCATTGAATCTGACTGGACGAGAGGCTTGCATATATTTCACCATATCAGCATTGCTCATCTCCAGCGCAGTTACACTGTTACGCCACAAGGACTGACTTTGAGTGAGTTATTAAACTGCTTAAACAACGAAAAACGCTGATTCATTCAAAGATTGATGTAATGAAACAAGGTGTTAATTATTTTTTAATAATAATATTTATTAAATTAAATGAATTGATAATTAAATTAAATAATTATAAATAAAACTTTGAGCTCCACTTAACAAGGCTCAGCATGGGTAGAGATTTGATTGCTGATTGATTCAATGCATTGACTAGCGCTGACGCCATTCATGGAAAATGCCCTTAAACGTTAAAGGGGTCATATAATGGTACATGCACTTTTACAAAACTTGATTGTACTGAAATGTGTGTTGGCAGTGCCTGTACACAACCATCATATAATGATAAAAATTTCCACACAGACCCGCCCTGAGCGAGCTCATCGTAGTCCGCTAGTGTTGATCCGCTGGAGCAGAATGGCTCTAAGCGATTGTGGTGTTCTGTTCTTGGGTGTAATAACGAACACAGTCATTCTGACGTTCCTAAACCCGAACCGCTGAAGACGCAGTGGTTGAGTTTGTTTTCGAAGGGAATATTCCCCACGAGCAACGTCAATGCGCTCATGTTTGCGCGAATCATTTCTCCCCAGACTGCTAAACGAGGGTCAGTAAAGCTGGTTTTGCATAAGAAGCTGCTCATGAAAAAAGGATCGGTACCAGCTATTCGTGTCCCTGCTGAACCTCCAGAAGAAGTGAGTGTAAAGTTTTATTAACCTTTATATTGATCTTTGCAAATCGCGAAAAAAACGTTTTTCATGACTATTAGCTGTAACGTCAATCTGTCAACGAACTAACGTATACATCAGTAAACCCACAGCGTTCGTATCTCACTACTGTTACCCTGCCAGTGCATACAGAGATAGATCAGAGTGACATTATGTTAGCAAATCATTCAGAAACGTCCTGTTGGAGCCTTAACTGTCGAACTTCTTCGGGCCGTCATCTTGTTCCGGGTCCGACTCCGGTTCAGACTGATACGGTTGCACAGATGTGTCCTCAGAGACTCGCTGCCATTCTCTCTCCAAAATATCCCCTCAACTGTTGTCAAGGCAACACTCCACGTGCGCTGTCTAAACGCCGCAGAACAGAGGGGCGGAGTCAGCTAAGCTCATTATCATTTAAAGGCGCATGCACTGAATCGGCGTGCTGAAAACAGAGCTGTTTTTGACCAGGTAAAATGAGTGTTTTCTTACAATACAAATGAGAATTTTTAATTAAAGTATATTACAAACTTTTTATTTAGACCCTAAA
Source organism: Rhinichthys klamathensis goyatoka (assembly GCF_029890125.1). Lineage (NCBI taxonomy): Eukaryota > Metazoa > Chordata > Actinopteri > Cypriniformes > Leuciscidae > Rhinichthys > Rhinichthys klamathensis. The sequence goes on from NW_026606690.1 coordinate 1,189,777, forward strand.
GAATCATATTAACTTGTATATAAATGGCATTATATAACCCCTTTAAAAGGATGATACAACAAAGATTCCGCTTTCCTTGGACACGGCAACCCTTTCACGAATACACGACTAGTCCTCAAAGACGGACGCAGGTCATCGCACGCGCTCAGTCGATCTTATTCACGGTGTTTAAGCTTAAGTGCAAATCTATGGAGCCTCTGTACAAATCACCATGCTAAACATAG